>NC_084480.1:136203646-136506676 GCF_030035675.1 Rhineura floridana
ATGATGAAACTGAGGTTATCATACTTTGGACACATAATGAGAAGACATGATTCACCAGAAAAGACAATAATGTGGGGAAAAACAGAAGGGAGTAGAAAAAGAGGAAGACCAAACAAGAGATGGATTGATTCCAAAGGAAGCCACAGACCTGAACCTACAAGATATGAACTGAGTGGTTCATGAAAGATATTGGAGGCCTCTGATTCATAGAGTCACCATAAGTCGTAATCGACTTGAAGGCACATAACAACAACAACAAGAGTTTGGATGGAACAGAAAGAATTCATTACTGACTCCACCAAAACTTTTCAGAGTGGACCAAGTGGTTCCCTTCATCCCTACACTTATTGCTTCTGCCTCCTAACTCTGATCATCCATGTTTCTAATTATTTTCCCCTGGCATTGACTCCCTCATTCTCTTTGTGACTCACAGCTACATCTGATTGCTCACCATTGCAACATGATTCTCTTAATTTTTTCCTGTGTTCTGGAAATGGGCCTGCTTAACCTTCTCTCCTGTTTCGGTTGATTGAAACAGTTCACTATCTCCAAAAGCACTTTGGACCCCATAGGACTATTTATCTCACATTAGTCCCCAAAGCCTGAAGAAGGATGCCCTAAGGCCATAAGAGCATCTCCTGGTAGCAGCCATTTTCATTCTTGTCTCTGCAGGCATGAGGGATGTGATCTTTGTAAAGCTTAAGTGACAACTGATATTCTCGTTATTCAAATCCCTCAAAACATTCAGTGCCCATTCTCATTCCCTTTGGGGGAATCTCTGACCATCAGCAGAATTTGTACTTAAGTGTTGACCAAGAGTTTATGCCAAGAGTGAAGTAATTACATTTACTATTTAATAAATGACAGTTTGTACATTTTAGACTTTCTTAAAAATATGGAAATGTTAATGGAGTTGAAAACCTTATAGAGAATTGATTTCATTTGGTGAGATTGAAGCAGGAGCATTGGTGGCCCAGAAGTCCTGAGCCTCAAGTCTTTTGCACTGGACCCTGAGTCTCCTGCCCCTTCTCCTTATTTTAAACTTTATAGAGAGAGAGATGTAAAACTTTGTTTTCAGGGTTGCGGGCATGCTGCAAAGCACAGTGCCGATAAGGCTCAAGACACTCACTTTCTTAATTTGCTAAATGTAGGCACCTAAAGTCATATCTGTACATATAAATTACCGTATGCAAATGCTATGCATGTGCCCAAATCTTATCTAGCAGCACCCCTGGACTGATGGCCCATCACTAAAGTCCCCCTTGGTGTTTTTCAACACTACAAAAATAAAATCAGAACAGCCACGAGAGGAGAGAGGCAATGACAGGTGCGAGGGGGAGGCAGTGACAGGTGCGAGGGGGAGGCAGACAGGCGCAAGGGGGAAGGCGACAGGCACGAGAGGGGAGAGGCAGCGACAGGCACGAGAGGGGAGGCAGCGACAGGCATGAGGGGGGAGAGGCGACAGGCACGAGGGGAGAGGCAGCGACTGGCTCAAGCAGGGAGGCGACAGGCACGAGAGGGGAGAGGTGACAGGCACGAGGGGGGAGAGGCGACAGGCGTGAGGGGGGAGGCAGTGACAGGAGCAAGGGGGAGGCAGTGACAGGCATGAAGGGAGAGGCAGCGACAGGCACAAGGGGAAAGGCGGCGATAGGCATGAGGGGGGAGTAGCGACAGGCGCAAGGGGGGGCAGCGACAGGAGCAAGAGGAGAGGCAGTGACCGGCTCGAGGGAGGAGGCGACAGGCACGAGAGGGGAGAGGTGACAGGCATGAGGGGGTAGAGGCAACAGGCATGAGGGGGAGGCAGTGACAGGAGCAAGGCGGGAGGCAGTGACAGGAGCAAGGGGGGAGGCAGTGACAGGCATGAGGGGAGAGGCAGCGACAGGCACGAGGGGAAAGACGGTGACAGGCATGAGGGGGAAGAGGCGACAGGCGCAAGGGGGGCAGTGACAGGCGTGAGAGGAAAGGCAACAGGTACAAGAGGAAAGAGGCAGCGACAGGCACAAGGGGGGAGGCAGCGACAGGCACCAGAGGGTAGAGGCGACAGGCATGAGGGGAGAGGCAGCGACAGGCATGAGGGGAGAGGCAGCGACAGGCACAAGGGGAAAGGCGGCGATAGGCATGAGGGGGGAGTAGCGACAGGTGCAAGGGGGGGCAGCGACTGGAGCAAGAGGAGAGGCAGTGACCGGCTCGAGGGAGGAGGCGACAGGCACGAGAGGGGAGAGGTGACAGGCATGAGGGGGGAGAGGCAACAGGCGTGAGGGGGAGGCAGTGACAGGAGCAAGGCGGGAGGCAGTGACAGGAGCAAGGGGGGAGGCAGTGACAGGCATGAGGGGAGAGGCAGCGACAGGCACGAGGGGAAAGACGGCGACAGGCATGAGGGGGAAGAGGCGACAGCTGCAAGGGGGGCAGTGACAGGCGTGAGAGGAAAGGCAACAGGTACAAGAGGAAAGAGGCAGCGACAGGCACAAGGGGGGAGGCAGCGACAGGCACCAGAGGGTAGAGGCGACAGGCATGAGGGGAGAGGCAGCGACAGGCATGAGGGGAGAGGCAGCGACAGGCACAAGGGGGGAGGCAGCGACAGGCACAAGGGGGGAGGCAGCGACAGGCACAAGGGGGGAGGCAGCGACAGGCACGAGGGGGGAGGCAGCGACAGGCACGAGGGGGGAGGCAGCGACAGGCATGAGGGGGGAGAGGCGACAGGCGCAAGGGGGAGGCAGTGACAGGCACAAGGGGGAGGCGGCAGCCACAAGGGGAGAGGAGGTGGCAGGCGGGAGGGGGTGGCAGGATGAGCGGTGGGGGCACACACACACCATGGTCACTCACCTCAGCTCTTCACCTCCATTCTGCTTCTGCCTTCTCCTTCATCCTTGCCCTCCAGTGTGTCTGGCTCTCCGCTTCCTCCCTCGTTATTTGTAACGAGTTACTACCAAGCTCTCGGAAAGATTTACAACACAAACACAATTCTTTGTTATGTTTACTCAAAAGTCCCATTAATTTACAGCACAATCCTAACCATGTCTACTCAGAAGTAAGTCCTAATGAATTCAATGGGGTTTACTCCAGCTACATGGGATTAGCATTGCTTTACTCCTAGAAAAGCAAGTATTGGATTAAATACTTTCATATTGCCAAGGTTTTCAAAGCACTGCCCTCTCCAACAGCCCAGGGTCTTACTCTTGCACACAAGAGAAAAAAAACTTTAAGTCATATTCTTACTTACTCAAACTGAAGATCTCAAAGCCACCATTTCCTGACATTGCAATGAAGTCTAGGTCAACAAATCACAACCCTGGCTTCACTTATTGGCAGAGCTTGGGAAAGTTACTTTTTTTGAATTACAACTCCCATCAGCCCAGCCAGCATGGCCACTGGATTAGGCTGATGGGAGTTGTAGTTCAAAAAAGTAACTTTTCCAAGCTCTGCTTATTGGCTACAATCCTGAAAGGGTGGGGTTAGAGCTAGGACCTGCTACACAGATCCGTTAAAGAGATTTACCAGTGGCGGGGGGCAGCTGACATTTTGGTGTATATCTCAGGAACCAGACCACCTAGAAACTTAATTGTTTTTTTAAATTGGAGAGTCTGGAGATTAAGGTGAGTTAGCCGGAGACCTGGAGGGGACTCCTGTGATGCCCTTCCCTGGCTCTCCCTGTCAGGTTCCTACCTGCTCGTGGTTACTGCCTGTCACTAGGCACCACCAGGGACTCCACCAGTCCAGACTGTCCTTTTTTATGGTTTCTCTTCCCGCTCTAGCATAGACCTCACCAGATCCCCCTGCTAGGCAGCACCACCAGTCACGTCCTATGACCTGTATTCCCAGAGACTCTACCTGAGTCTCTCTATCAGGTTACGTCTGTGACTGAGTGCTTAAGCTGTCCCACTCCCTTTGTATCAATGCAGATAATTCTGGTTTGCTCTGAATACTTGTGGTGTTATTCTTCCCTTCCCCGCTGCCACCATTTGTCACTCTTCAGCCTTGGTAGTTACTTTACCCTCCCTTCTGGTCTGTGAAACCCCAGCCAAGGATCAGGCCTTTGGTAAACCAAATATACTTATTAAATAACAAAAATAACAAGATTTCTTTATAAAGGCACTTAAGCATATGGTTTCATCTATTCCTGAGGTACTGGTCTTAGTATTAATCCGAACTCCACCCTCTCCTCACATCCACCAACTCTCCACACAATCTCCTGTCAAAAACCCACCAAAACAACCCACAACGTCCACCTTCCACCTCACATCCACCCAGATTTACCTGACATCCGTCCATTTATACCGTCAGCCATTTTAAACATTCAGCCAATCATCCAGCATTCTACTGCCCATTCACTCCCCCCTCCTCTTTCATTCCACTTACCATGTATCTCCTATACAAACAGCACTTACCATATATACACTAATAGAGGAACATCACATTTCCCCACCCTTAAAACAACGGCAGAGTATTATTCCTGTTCCAGGATTTATACGTCGCGTTAACAATATAACAAGTCTCTCTGGGGAAAATGTCTCTTTTTTTTTGTTCCTTCGTCTGGGTCAGGTCACTGCAGTCCCGGCCACTTGCCTGGAAAGTCCATCGGCCAGTACATTGTCCTTGCCTTTTATGAACTGGAAGTCCACTTGATAGTCTTGTAGGGCCCAGGACCACCTCTGCAGCATAGTGTTATGGTTTTTCATAGTCTGCAACCATAACAAGGCCCGATGATCCATTGTTACCGTGAATCTCCGTCCCCACACGTATGGGCGCAACTTGTTCAGTCCCCACACGACCCCTAGGCACTCCTTTTGGACCGACGAATAGTTTTTCTCCCTCAGCATCAGCTTGCAACTCAGATACGCCACTGGATGTCTGGTGCCTTCTCTCTCCTGCAGCAAGACGACTCCCAGCGCGAGGTCTGATGCATCTGTAGCCACGATGAATGGTTGCTCATAGTCTGGTGCTATTAATATGGGTCCTTGGCACAAGGCTTGCTTCAGCAGATCAAAAGCCTTCTGACATTCATCCGTCCATACCACACGCTCAGAACACTCTTTCTTTGTCAATTCATGCAAGGGGGTTGCTATTTCCCCAAAATATTTCACAAACTTCCTATAAAAACCAGCCACACCTAGAAATGCCCTAACTTGTTTTTTGGTTAAGGGGATAGGCCACACTTGTATTGCCTCCACCTTGCTCCATAAGGGGGTGATTTTCCCACTCCCCACCTTATGTCCTAAATAGATTACTTCCTTTAGCCCAAACTGGCATTTCTTAGCTTTTATTGTGAGGCCTGCTTTTCTTAATGCCTCTAATACTGTGGTGATTACATACGTCACTGTGTCAAGCCTTTCTCTTATGGTATATGGTCCTTCCCAGTTAGCCTGTAATTTGTCATGTTTCCTGGGTATGAATGCCATAACCATATCTCCCACATCATACACACGTTCCCTGGCTGTTCTGTCATACCAGTAACTTTGCTTCTGCTGAGCTTGACTTAGATTCTCTTTCACAACTTCCATCATTGATGTTAATTTATTGCGGAATTCCAATACAAAATCTACTACAGATGTTTTGTACTCTCCCAGGGTTCCTTCCCATGAATTTTTTAACAGTTCCAAAGGTCCCCTCACTTTTCTAGTGAACATCAGTTCAAAGGGTGAGAAGCCTGTTGACTCCTGAGGGACTTCTCTGTATGCAAATAAGAAGCATCCCAAACGTTCATCCCAGTCTTGTGGGTGATCTTGAACATAGCTTCTTATCATGCCCTTCAAAACTCCATTAAATCTCTCAGTTAGCCCATTAGTGGCGGGATGGTAAGTAGTGGTCTTTAGATGTTTTAGACCACAACATTTCCACATACATTGCATCACTTCTCCCATGAATACACTGCCTTGATCCGTCAGCACTTCATGAGGGAAACCCAGCCTCATAAAGATTTTTAATAAAGCCTCTGCCACCACAGGGGCTTCTACAGATCTTAGTGCTTCTGCGTCTGGGTACCTGGTGGCAAAATCCACCACCACCACTAGATATTTCTTGCCATGCCTTGTGGGTTTGGAAAAAGGGCCCACCAAATCTATTCCCACTCTATAAAAGGGTTGTCCAATTATAGGAAGGGTCTTTAAGGGTGCCTTAGTCTTTACTCCACTTTTTACCACCTTTTGGCATATTCCACAAGATAGACAATGTTGTTTTACATCTTTGGAGATGTTTGGCCAATAATAGTGTGCAGCCAATCTCCTCTTGGTCTTTTTTATTCCCAGATGTCCTGCACATGGGACATCGTGGGCTACCTCTAGCAATCTGGTTCTGTATTTGCTAGGTACTATCAATTGCTTCACTGGTTCACATTCATCCTTTCTCTCAGCAGGCATCCACAGTCTATATAAAATCCCATTCTCACACACAACTTGATTCCTCAGTTTGTCAGTGAAAGGAATCTGTTGGGTCAGGGCTTGCTCCTTTATTTGCTTCAAACTGGTATCCTTATTCAGTTCTTCTCTGAAATGTTCTGTCTCTTCCCCAGAGACCAGTTGATACAGTTTGTCTCCTTCAGCAGGCTTGCCAAGGGTTGCTATGGGGACCTGAGGCTCGCAAACAGATTCCACCCTGTTTCCTTCAGCCCCCCTTAACATGGCTTCTGTTTCTCTGCCAATTTGCAGTCTGGTCACCACATATATTTTCCCTTGTGCCCCCATAACATCTCTTCCCAGTATCACTGGTTCTTGTTGTTGGGCATTAATGCCTACTTTATATCTGCCCTCTCGGCCTCTCCACGCCATTTTCACTAGGGCCACAGGCAAGCTTTCTGGTTGACCCCTCACTCCTTGGATATTCACCGTTTCCTGAGGTAATATTTCCTCAGATTTTATTAAATCTGGCCTCAGTAATGTCTGAGCGGCACCAGTATCAAGCAATGCCCAATAATTTGCCCCTTGTACACTCACTTCCTCTCTCAGTCTTGAATCAAGGTCTGTTACTTCTGTCCAGTTTATCTGGCAGAACTGAACCTTTTTTGTGGTTAAATCTTTTGGTTCTATTTTTACTGCCCTTGCCTGAGCAGGATTACTAATGGGGTTGGCAACCTCACATTGAAAACATAGGTGCCCCAGTCTACCACATTTGTAGCATAATTTCTCCTCTGTTTTAGGGTACACAGATCCACTCTGGGGTGTCCTGTGCCCTTCAGATTTTACTGGAGGACTCACTCGCTGTGGCACCACATCCTTTCTGCCACCATTATATGGTCTGGGTTTAAACTCTCTTGATGTTTTCCCCACCCAGCCAGTTCTGTTGGAGGCAAAGTGATCCGCCATCTCTGTGGCCTCCTGCACCGATGTAGGGGAACGGTCTTTGACCAGAAGCCTTATTTCTGGTGGTAACTGATGAAATAATTGATCCAGTATCATGAGGCTTTTCACCTCTTCCACTGACTGAGCTTTGGCACTACTCATCCACTTTCCAAATATATCCATCAACTTAGCTCCCAGTTCAACAAAAGACCTCCCTGCTTGGATCTGACAGTTTCAGAATAACTTTCTAAAATAGTCAGGTCCCAGTCTGAACCTTTTGTATACTGCCTCTTTAAACTCAGCATAGGTGACGGGCTTGTCTGAGGGGAAATATTGGTATACCTCAGCCAATTCCCCTTTAATCAGGTTTGATAAATATTGCATATATTTATCCTCTGGTAGCCCCCACAATTGAGCTGCTTTTTCAAAAGTGCTGAGGTAAATCTGTGGATCTTGTCCAGGCTCAAACACTGCAAAGTCTTTTGGTGTAACTTTTATTTTTGTTTCATTTCTGTCCTTTCTTGTTTCATCAGAATGAAACCTCTCCCTTTCAAACTTTAACTTTTCCACCTGTAATTCAGCATCCACTCTCATTCTCTCAAATTCCAACTCCCTCTGTTTTTCCTTCTCTTCCATTTCAAAGACCCTCTGCTTGTCTTTTTCCTCAGCCTCCCTCCTCAATCTCTCAGTTTCCAACTCCCTCTGTTTTTCCTTCTCTGCACCTTCCATCCTCAATCTCTCAGTTTCCAACTCATGCTCCCATCTTAACTTCTCTCTCAAGTACTCTATATAAGCGGGATTGCTTGAGTATACTTCTGGGGTCTCTTCCCTGACAGGTTGTTTTTGCTGGGCAGTTGCAAATCCTATAAGTGCTACCCTCAATTCATCTACCCCTTTACCCTCGTGAGGTAAATTGAATGTTATGCACTTCTCCACCAGCTCCTCTCTTTTCATTTTTATATATTCAGCCATGGTCACTCACTCTTTGCCACACACTCTTTGCCAGTCACTCTCACAAGTAATCTTGTTTTGCTATTTCTGTTTGCCACACCACTGTTAGGGATTCTCTAGTATTCATATCTGGATTCTCTGTTGTTCGTATCCCACCGCTAACACCACATGTGACGCCCTTCCCTGGCTCTCCCTGTCAGGTTCCTACCTGCTCGTGGTTACTGCCTGTCACTAGGCACCACCAGGGACTCCACCAGTCCAGACTGTCCTTTTTTATGGTTTCTCTTCCCGCTCTAGCATAGACCTCACCAGATCCCCCTGCTAGGCAGCACCACCAGTCACGTCCTATGACCTGTATTCCCAGAGACTCTACCTGAGTCTCTCTATCAGGTTACCTCTGTGACTGAGTGCTTAAGCTGTCCCACTCCCTTTGTATCAATGCAGATAATTCTGGTTTGCTCTGAATACTTGTGGTGTTATTCTTCCCTTCCCCACTGCCACCATTTGTCACTCTTCAGCCTTGGTAGTTACCTTACCCTCCCTTCTGGTCTGTGAAACCCCAGCCAAGGATCAGGCCTTTGGTAAACCAAATATACTTATTAAATAACAAAGATAACAAGATTTCTTTATAAAGGCACTTAAGCATATGGTTTCATCTATTCCTGAGGTACTGGTCTTAGTATTAATCCGAACTCCACCCTCTCCTCACATCCACCAACTCTCCACACAATCTCCTGTCAAAAACCCACCAAAACAACCCACAACGTCCACCTTCCACCTCACATCCACCCAGATTTACCTGACATCCTTCCATTTATACTGTCAGCCATTTTAAACATTCAGCCAATCATCCAGCATTCTACTGCCCATTCACTCCCCCCTCCTCTTTCATTCCACTTACCATGTATCTCCTATACAAACAGCACTTACCATATATACACTAATAGAGGAACATCACAACCCCCAGAAACCGGAAACTCTGGCTGAAAACTGGACACCTGGTAACCCTACTCAGTATATCCTTGATATATTATGTGTGTACACGGTCAAATTCAATCAATCAATAATTTATTTCAGTCATAGACCAGATACACACAGTCAAATTAAAGAACTCAGGGCCCTATAGTGACCTGTAAACTAAGGCTCTGTGCATCACTGAAAACTTGCATTCTACACTGCATGATGCCTATCAGCATTTTACACCGTCCTATTTAGTTTAGTGCTGAGGTAAAATATTTGCCCATTGACCTTTGGTAATTTTAGAAAGTGCATTCCCCAAAGAGTAGACTAACCTTGAGGGAGCAAATTTCAAGAACTTTCATTGGCTTCAAGAGGTGGCCTGTCTGCTCTGGCCCAGTTCCTGGGAGAGAATGCCCCTTGGGACCATCCTGTGTCACGTCCTTTCAAATTTTCCAAATCTTCATCCCATTCTCAAGGGACAAAGGGTCCCACAAAAGTGAGAAACTATTGGATCTGGCCCTAAGTTATTTTATTCACTAATAGGCAAAAAACCTTGCAGTTTAAGAACGTACCTATAGCCAACAGATATTTCTATCAAACTTAAAAAAACAGGGAAATTGGGCAGCTATAGTGAATGCACCAGGGGAGCAGGAGACCTGACCTCTCTGAGATAGTGGACTGCCCTACAAATTTGTAAAAATGCAAACATAATTTGGATTGGTCTTTCACAGTCCAATCCACTTCCTGTGTAGCTTGGAAGAATTTGGTAACGTGCCTCTGAGCATATGGTGACTGGTAGCAACACCTGCAATCAGCCCAAATAACAGAAATAATACATGTGCTGTGCTGATCTTGTTTTAGCAGGGAAGAAGCAACAATATTAAGAGTTGATATCATTCAGATAGTTGCTTTAAATATGTTTAATTTACGTTGCAATTTTAGTGAAGTTTCCTATAGTAAATAATTTTCTTTTGCTTCTCTTTCTGTGAATATGTGAAATACAGCAACACTTTGCAATGCAGGAAGTGGATTGGATTTTGAAAGACCAATCCAAATTGTGTTTGCATTTTTACAAATTTGTAGGGCAGTACGATATCTCAGACAGGAGGTCAGGTCTCCTGAGCCCCTGGTGCACTCATTATAGCTGCCCAATTTCCCTGCTTTTAAAGTTTCATAAAAATTTCTGTTGGCTAAAGGTACGTTCTTAAACCGCAAGGTATTTGCCTATTAGTGAATTTCTCTGCTTTTTAATCCAGGAAGTAAGAAATGGGATCCTGTGCAAGTTTGCTGAGAATGGATTGATCATTTGCATGCTTACTGAGTTCAGTGGGATTTACTCCCCTGCAATCATATTTATGATAGGTAAAACTGACTGGGGGGGGAGAGGAAGAGGGAGGAAGGAGAGGGCAGGAAGGGGAGGGTGGAGGAAGGGGAGGGGAAGAGATTGGGTGGGTGGGCACCAGGCAGAGTGGAAGCCCCTTTCCTTTCCAAAAGGAAAACACTGTGAACAGTATCATTCTTTCTCAGCATTTCCCCCACCTTTTATTCTACAGCAGGCACATGTAGTCTCACACCGAAATTTAAACCAAAGCTGTCCCTGGCCACATTTCCACCAGGCTTTTATTTCACTTTAGATAGTCATGGCTTCCCCCAAAGAATCCTGGGAAGTGTAGTTAGTGAAGGGTGCTGACAGTTGCTAGGAGATGCCCTGTTCCCCTCACTGAGCTTCAATCAGAGCAGCTGACTGTTAAACCACTCTGGCCACTTGAGCTCTGTCAGGGGAATATGAGTCTCCTTTCAGCATCCTTCACAAACTACACTTTCCAGGATTCAACTGTCTAAAGTGGAATAAAAGTCTGGTGTGGGTGTGGCCCCCTGATTAGCCAAGCCCAGCAGCTGTGAGTCTGGCTTTTAGAACACTGACAGTTGGTCCTTACTGAGCATGCCCAATATTATCATTGAGTTCCAGCCAAAATTTCTTAAATTAATTACAAACCAGCCAGGCATTTTTTAAAACTTTTAAATGGCAGAAGATGAAGGTTGGAGTATGGAGCAAGATCAGTAATAGGATTACAGGTACTCTGTGAACATGGCTGATTTTTAATTAATTTCAACAAATGATAACTCTGACAGAAAAAAGATCAAAAGGTGTCTGGTTTTTTTCTCCTCTCTTTTTAGACTTTGAACTCTCAATTCTCTCTGACTGTTTTGTGTATCGCCATGAAAATTGAGAGGGTTGTTAAGCAAGCATTTCTGAGTTCAGGACTATAAGTATTGTAAGGTTTTGTTTTGAAATGAGCTTATGGGAAGCATCAGAATGGCAGGGAGGGTATTTTCAATTTAACATTGTGGAATGTGAAAAATCCACGCTGACTATAGTATACAGCTACTCTTGTGGCTATGTAATTTTACATTTTCCTGTTGCTGATCCTGACTCTTCAGTTTTGTGATGAATGAGCTGCAGCTACACTGAACAATTTTAAATAAGCCCAAAGCAAAGATTACATGGGGGGAAATGCCCATATATAATCAAACAGCAGCCCCATCATACAATTTGTTAAACTAGCTTTAAATGTAGTACAAATGAGCATGAAGTGGATGGTCTAGAGTTGGAGAGGGGTCAGACTATAGTGGTCAGTCCACTTCCTGACCTGGGGTATGGGGAAATAGTGACAAGCCCAGTGTTGCAGCACAGCAAGTAGTCTTTATACCCATTTTAAGAACTTGCATCCATTCCATCTCTTTAGTGTGCAGCCACAATTTATTTGCTGTTTCCTCAAGTGAGCATTTGGCCTGTGGGAATTGGGCAGACTAATGGAGACTGAGCATTGACAGACCAGCTTGTCCAAACTTATGCCTCATTCTGGGCTTCCCAAGTTTGAAATCTGCTGTCTGAATTGTGCCAGGAATTTTTCTTGCTCTTTTTTTTTTCATTTTCAGAACAAAAACCAAACAAAGATTTGAATTCAGTAAACAATGACATGAGTCACTGTCTGTGTCTATGATCACAGAGACTGAATCAGATCAGATCAGAGGTGCTGCACTAGGAAGTGTCATTAGGGCTTGTTTGCAAATCCATGTTTATCATTCATTGACTATCATCAGGTGATGCCTTGAATATGTGAATGGGCCATTACAGGTGAATCAACAGAGGGTGTTTTTGTTTTTTTTTAATCCATATTATTTGATGTCCGTACTTTCTATGGAAAAAGTTTGCGCACTTGGTCAAGAACCATCCAATGTTGGGTAATCACAGAACAAGAGATCAAATGACACACATACATGTGTGAACCTACCCACTGGTAGTATTAAATTCTTAGTCCTGGATAACAACACTACTAATGTTAATACAATCGAAAACTGTGTTTAGCTTTTTTGAGTCGCACCATTACACTGCTAACACTTATCCAATATGCATTATAACTCCTAAATCCTTCTCCTCAATGCTACACTCTGGGCAGTTATTCCTCTATCTTGGTGTTTCCCTAATTTTTGGTAATATGGAACACAGACTTAGAGGCACGCTTCACTCTTTCCACTCAAAAATATACACGTTCCAGAAGAATAGGTAGGCATCTTCCTTGCAAGTGTGGGATAACACTGTTAGTATTAGCCCCCTTCATGCATTTTCTATGTGAAAGGGCCTGAACGTAGGGAAGGAGCAGCAGGTCCATGTCACTTTCCCTATCCCTGGCACTGTGTGACTCCCCAGGCATGCCCACTGATGCCCAGTTGTGGAGTGTGAATAGCTGCAATGGAAAAACCTATACCTGTAGACCTCTACATGAACTGGAACCCCAATTGCCCAGGTAGGAGTGGATGGACCACCCTGTTTCCAGTCCATATGTCCATTGTGTCCCATTTCCACTTTACTGTCTGATTTATTTCTTAAGTCCATGGGGGTGGGGGGGAAACTGTCTTTAAATATCCATGTAATTGTGCATTTTATCACAAAATCCAATTTTTAAAATTTCATTGTATGTATTTAAATATGTATTTTAACTGAAAATACACATATTTTATGCATGTATTTCTTGAGCCACAAACTGCATTGCAAAATTCGGAGAAGTGTGAAACCTTACAGATTATTATGTTCTAATCTGTGTATTAGGGTAGAGACACACTTATTATTGTGCTGATTCCAGTGCATCTCCGCCTCTGTTTTCTGAAAATGGGGTACACAACACTAGTCAAACTCCACCCCTTTTTACTCTAAAACCTGGTTGGATCAGTTTGAGTACATTTCAGCTTCAGGCAGCTTCACAAATGATTGCGAGATCAACCTGTTTGTCTTCCAGGTGTGGCCAATGGAAACACTTCACTGTAGGCTCAGGCAGAGACACTGATTGGCCAATCACTTTGTTGTGGAAGGTCTAAAGTCAGCAGTGGGGAAGGGAAGTGTGGCCAGCCGAGGGAAGAGTCGTTCAAAACACAACCAGAAAAACCATTTCAGTTGCTGTTGAAGTGACTAGTGTGCCCACAACAATAATCTGGGAGGTGCAAATTAGTTCCATTCACTGAAAAATACAGACCAAATGAAATTCTCCTCCATCCTCCAGCACAGGGTTCCAGTTCACACAGAGGTTGATGTGCACAGGCTTCCCCTCTTGCAGACATCTGTAATCAACACACTACGGGTGTCACCGGGGAGCCATGAAGTATCAGATACAATGGCCAGCACTGCAGCCTTGATATCCCTTCAGTGGTTTGGACCCTCTTTCTTCATTATTTCTCAGTGCATCTGCTATTGCCCTTTGCCTGGTCAGTGTGGGGTCAGGGATGGTGCTGTGCTTTCTGGGCAGCAGTGATGGTTCTGGGATTCTCTCACATGCATCAGTTATAGTGCAGGGAATCCTAGTGTGTCCTTGCTGTCATGACATATCTTAGCAGATGATGTCTATTAGTGGGGTGGTGGTGAGACAGAGAGAAATAAATTCTGCATGAGATCTCCCCACTCCATGGGGCACAGAGTGGTGGCTATATCCAACATGGTGGCTTAATGTTTCAAGGCACACTATAGCTACTGTTGTAGTACAATATTGCATCCCAGTGCAGTTTGGGAATCACTACTTTACCTGAGACCCATACGTTGCAATTCACTTTTAACTACCACCACACCAAAGTTGCTATTGAGGGAGAGAGCTATAAGTGCTATGTATCTGCATTCTCCCCCCTCTGCAGCCAAAGAGAGGCAATTTAAATTGGGGTACTGGCATGGGGGAAAGAGTTAACCCAGCACCACCTCTAGCGCTGTCACCTGACCCAAATCAGGTGGCCCCACAGCTGCTTCTCCACAAACAAAAAGGCATTGGAAGATCTGATCATGGCTTTTCTATATCACATCTAGTTTGACCCTCATTTACTTGCTCTTTATAATCTCCCCCAACATATTTGTCCCCTAAACCCACCCATATTTCACATTTTCCATGTTGACTCTGGTGAACATAAGACCATAAGAAGAGTCTCCCGGATCAGGCCAAGGACCCATCTTGTCCAGCACCTTTTCTCATAGTGGGTAGCTAGATGCCAATGGGAAGCCAGTAAGCAGGACCTCAGTGTGACATCTGTTGTTTCCAGCAACTGGTCCATACAGGCATACTTCCTCAAGACAACAGAGGTAGAACATGACTAGTGGCTACTGACAATGTTATCCTCCATGAATTTATCTAATCTTCTTTTAAAGCCAACCAAGTTGATGGCCATCTCTACATCTTATGGGATGAAATTCCATAGTGTAACTGTATGTGTGAAGAAGTACCACTTTTGTCTGTCATGAATCTTCCAACATTCAGCTTCCCCAAGTACTAGTATTATGAGAGAGGGAGAAAAACTTCTCTATCCACTTTCCCCACATTCTGCAGAATCTCATACATCCATCTCCCCTTATTCTCTAAACCCAAAAGCCCCAAATGTTGTTACCTTTCCTCATAAGGGAGTTGTTCCATTCCCTTAATCATCCTAGTGCAGAACCCTTTTCAGACTAAGGACAGCCTTCCAAGGGCCACACATCAGAGGTGGATAAGGCCTGAGGCAAAAAGTGGGTGGAGCTCTTACTTTTGCACAGCAGGCTACATTCCAGCCACACAAAAATCAGTGTGTGTGTAAGAGAGAGAGGGAGAGAGAGATGTCCATCCAAGCAAAAGCACTCAAGGAAGTGCGGAGCATGGCTGGTGAGAGGGCTAGCCTGCTTTGGGCAGAAAGGGTGTGGCCTAGAAAGGAGGAATGGCCAACAGAGAGCCCTGAGGGCTGGAGAGAGAGGCCTGGAAGCCTACATTTGGCCCACGGGTCTGAGGCTCCCCACCCCTGCAATAAGCCATTTGAAAGGGGGAAGAATTTGGCTCGCCAATCCTCTCTGCCTTCCCAGGGCAGCCTATCAGCAGATTTAGCTGCTTAATCCTGCAGTATGAGTGATGCCAGTGCTGTTCATTCTCTAGCTCAGTGGTTCCCAACCTTTATGAGCATGGGACCCCCTTTATAAGCTGAATTTTTTTTGTGACCCCCTCGCAGACTGGCTGCCAGGAAGGAAGGGGGAAAGCAGCCTTTCTGTGCAGCCTTGCTTCTTTTTGCTTCACAAAAACCCCTCTCCTCTCATTCTAAGTAAGGGTGTTGTCAGTAGCGGCAGTGCAAGGAGAAGGGAATCAGTAATAGTAATCCCCTCTTCTTCCTGGTAGCCCCACCCTCAGCCTCCTTTGGCACCTGCCATGTATTTTATAGGCAGATGCCTGCCCTTAGTGCGCCTGAAAGATGCTCTGGTGCTTCAGCAAAAGGCCTCCCCTCTCGTTTGGAGCAAGGGGGAGGTGTCATCTGCAGCACCAGTGGAAAGCAGACATTGTAGAAGGAGTGAAGACTTTTTTAAAAATAATAATAAATAATTCATTTATTTACTGTTCACGGCCCCCTCTGGATTACTTTGTGGCCCCCCTGGGGGTCCCGGCCCCCAGGTTGGGAACCACTGCTCTAGCTATTCTACCTTGGACTGGAGGACAAATAAATGGTTTCTTTTTTTTTATTTGTGGTGGCACCAAAAAAGAAATCAACACCACTCCATACTTAACAACAAAAAAGGATTCTCTGTGACTAGTCAAGAAGGAGGACGAGAGGTAACCCTGTTGCAGTTGCCCAAGTTTAAAATTATTGCTTCTTTTTGAAATATGGTGTTAGCCATCCAAGATTTTGCATTGGGTGGCTGAGCTAGTCATTTTGAGAATAAATAATAACATCCAGCTAAGTTGTTCAAGCAAAAGTATTTTTCACCTTCTTTGATTACAACAATATGTTGCAATGTTGTTTCTGGTTCCCTGTGTAACATTCCCTCAGCTGCATACTTGTAATTAAATCCACGCGTTGTGTGCCAGACCCCCCCTTTTATTTATTACAATGCATGCATTTCCCTTCTTCCTGCTCTGCCCAATTCCTCATTCAGCTCCGCAACTGGAGACTTTCTATCAACCTACTAATAACTGTCCTACCCTATGCTAAAAAAGAAATGCAATATCCTTAATGTGCAGCTTGCTTCCTAACAGGCTTCTTTTTCCAGGAGAACCAACAAGATTTATAGATTCCCACTCTGATGATTCAAAAGACTCAGGTTTCTGCATCACGTTTGGCTGGCAGCATGTCCTGTTTATAAATCTTTAACGAGATTTTTGCATTCGCTTCCCAAACCTTGAACCCCAAATCCAAAGAAGACAGCGCCTGCATTCATTAGAGCTCTATTTCTTTGCATGGCACAGGCTTGGCACTTACTTTCACCCTCCCCTTTACATTCCTTCTCTCTTCCTACTTGTTTGTTGCATTTCAGCTGGTCCCACCTACTACTTGCAAATTAATCAATTCCCCATTTTCAACTCACTCACTGCTGCTTCTTCCCACTGCACTGTTGATTCTTGAAATGCAAGTTGGAACCAAGATTTCTGGGTTTTGTGTTGATTGTCTGGGAAGATGGCAGACACGCTAATATTATTTTTAATTAACTGCTCCATGACACACAAGTCTATAATATGCCTTTGCCATACAGTGCAAGTCAACTATGATTAACCAAGCTCCTGACATATATGAAGCAGGCAAGCACCAGGAACCCCTGGAAGAGGATCTCGTGCTGTTATGGCATTTGGAGTCATGCACCAATAACCCAGCATCAGCTGTCATCTTCAATGTTGGAGCCTTGGATTCACGGGGGTTATGCGGCCATAAAGAACTGTAGGCAACTCACCACTGCTGAGAATAATTGAGCAATAGTTTCACAGCAGGATGAGTCCTGATGTGTTCCTTGTGAAATTACATACTTTTAACCTGGAAAAAAATATATAATTTGGAAGTGAATTTCCCCCCCTTTCATCTTCTTCAGGTAATAGCTAGAGAGTTGCTTTTCATTTACAGCCTGCAAAAGGGCTGAGGCTGAAAGATATGTTGCCATCCATAACTATTGGGGGCAGGAGGGGGGGAGAATCCAGCAATAGATCCAACCTCCACAATTACATTGGTGTGTAGGACACTCGGTGATTTCTCTGGAAAATAGCACTCTTGCTTACATTTCCAATCCTATTGAAATATATAAGAGGAAACAATCAACCTCGAATGAGAACATTTTGTAGAGAGGTTATGAAGGTTGGCGTATATGAATGAATATATGTTATGGGGCAGGGGAAGAAGACCAAGGAAAATTAGAGGAGAAAACATATTGGAAAGAATGTTGTTGCATGATATTACATCAAGGTATGAACTACATCTGTGAGCGAAGACAGATCTCAAGTGTGGGTAGAAGGCAGTCGAGAGAGCACAATCACTGCTCTCAGAACACACAGATGTTTCTTTATTGGGGTTTGGAGGAGGTAAGACCTACAGGTTTTCAGCATGGTTCACTGGAACCAGAAAAAAAAGACAGCTACGATGGCTGTCTCTTGGCTCTTGATTTGTCAAAATACTTCCCACCCTGCAATTCTCAGAGCGGTTAAACTTTTTCATTTTTGGAAAGGTGTAGGATGAATGTGTGTATGCATATTAGGGAATCAGCAAGAATTTAGATTCAGTTCTCATTTCAAGCTGAAGCGATCAAATTGGCACTTTCTGAAACAGGATGAGAACCAAAAGACCGCCATCCTTCAAAATTTGCCATACGAATTTTGTGATGCAGTTCACCAAACAATGTTTGCAAAAATGCATATATTTTGGGAAAGTGTGCATAAAATGAATATATGAGTGAAAATAGCACGCATCACGTGACAGGAAATGGCTTGCAAAAATATGTACGTTAGTCAAAACTCCCTACAAACTCCCTATGTGTTTACTAGGAGAAAATTGTATTAAAACACTGGAGAATTTTCATGCAGATCTTTTTTAAAAAAGTAAATTGCTGCAGAAATGTGGAGAACTGAATTTAAGATTGGAAAAATGAGAAACTGAGAGAACCTAAACTGACAGATCTTTCGCTCCCTAGTATGCATATATGTTGCTTTAGGAACACAGGGTTGCAATTATCTAAGTCCTACTCAGATTAGACCCACTGAAATGAATGAACCCAAGTTAGACATTAACTTCAATGGGTCTACTCTGAGTAGGACTAGCATGGAATACCACCCATAGAAACATGCCTTATACTTGGACCATTGGTCCATTTGCTCAGTATTGTCTACAGACTCAGCATCTACAGTCTCCACTGACAGGCAGCAGCTCTCCAGGGTGTCAGACAGGGGTCTCTCCCAGACCTACTACCTGGAGATGCTGGGGACTGAACCTGGGGCCTTTTGCATGCACACTATGTGCTCTGCCACTGAGCCACCCCACAACCCTTCATTCTGGGGCAAACTAAGGGCTGACATACTATTTTGAGGGAAGATGTCTAGTTCACAATGTGGACAAAGAATCCATTGTGATGCCTCTTTGAATGCCACAGCTGTCTTTCTGTATCACAAACATATCTGACAGATATCTCCAAATAAAATTTCATGATCTTCCTAGGCAGCTTATTCCACTGCTGATTTGCTTTTCAGTTAAAATACTTCACGCCCCATGTTCAATCTAAACCCCTTATTCTTACCCAGTCCTCTGTGAACATGGCTGTGAGTGGTTCTTCCATTCTTTCGAACTTCCTTTTAGATTTTTTAACACATTTGTCTGCCCTTTGTCTTAATTTCTCTAAACATACCAGTTCTTAAGTCAACTTTAGATCTATTATTATTGTTGTAGTTGTCTATGTTGTTGTTGTTGTTATTAAATATTTTAAACCTGCCTTTCAAGGTGTACTGCTCTCTCAAAGCAGTTTACAAGACTCTCTTAAACACATACGAATAAAAAAATACAACTATAATAGCAATATTTAAAAACCATGAGATTAACTATCATTTACTATTGTCACTGTTGAGAAATAACATATGGCAGTATCTTAGCAACTTAAAAAGCCCTTAAAACAACTAGTACCAACAACAAATGCTACATATTTATAATATTATTACCATACATTATTGCTATAGTTTCAGTCCCGTTCATGCACATTTACACACCCACCCCTCCAAATGGGGCCCTCCAATACCTCTACACTTTCTTCCTTACCCATCCCAAAATGATGACTTCTCGTTTCCCCAGATCCAAAACCTCATCATCTTCCTCCTTCCAGCCTTCCAGCCTTTGCACTATATAAAAACTCTATGCAGGTGTTCTGAAATCAGATATACTCAATGACGATTGGGGTCACAGCAACATGTCTTACCGTAACCTTCATGGCATTGATCATTCCTCATGTGCAAAGGCCATAGCAGGGGCAGTCAATGTGGTATCCTCCAAGTGTTGTTGGACTACAATTCCCATCATCTCTCTCCTTTGGCCACCCTGGTTGGGTTTGATGGGAGCTGGAGTTCAACAACATCTGGAGGGCATCAGATTGGGTGCCCCAGACCTATGGGCATGCAAGTTTTGCAAGCATAGCCTTACTCCACACAATCTGCACCTGGTAAAGATTATGCAGCTTACCGTTATTTATTTATTTATTTGTCTGTCTTTATCTGTTTCCTTGTACTGATATCCTTTTCTTCTTCCCAAAGGGAGCACAGAGCTGCACAGGAATCCACACATTGATAGCACACAGTTTTAGATCATCTGCAAAGAGTTAAAGTAGTCGCAAAGTAATACTGGCAATCTCAACTCACCGTTTCACAATCATACAAAACAGACAAGGTTCACAAGGCACAGAGGGGGAAATCTATGTTTTTTCTGTGCACTCACAAAAACCACCAGAGGAAAATCTGTGAGCACGGCTACATTGAGTCAGATGTTACTTCTGCATATCAATGCAGCCATATGCATGCTCTGGGTTCTAGATCAGGGGTGGCTACCTCATGGACAGTAGGGTAATGGCAAATTCAGAAGTTCAGGGTCCCTTCATGATAGTCACAGCCACGCCCCTTCCCATTCTTTCTTTCTTTCTTTCTTTCTTTCTTTCTTTCTTTCTTTCTTTCTTTCTTTCTTTCTTTCTTTCTTTCTTTCTTTCTTTCTTTCTTTCTTTCTTTCTTTCTTTGTCTGCTGGATTGAGAAAAAGGCCCTTATCAATGCCTTCTTCCACAACAACAGGCATGCCTAGGAGCCAAAAAGCAAGAAAAGTGAAAGTGTTAGCTACTGAGAAGAGTCTTCTCAGTGGCTAACTCAACTCCTTTCACTCTGTTTCTCCAGTTCTCCAATCAGCAGAAAAGGACAAGGAAGCACGTTAGGAGACTCTTCTCAGTAGCTAACACACTCCCCTTTCATGCTGATTGGCTCATAGGATGCTGGAGACATGGTGACCCTGCTCCCAAAAAAGTAAGAGATCTAAGACCCTACACCCCTGTTCATGGACCTCCAGAAGTTGCAGGACTAACTCCTTTCATCCCTGACCGTAGGCTATACTGGCTAGAGCTGACTGGACCTGGAGGTCAACAACAAGTGGAGGGCCACAGGTAGGGATGGAAGGATCTGTCAATTTCAGTTCCTTTAGTTTCTCATTTTTCCAATCTTAAATTCAGTTCTCCACATTTCTGTTGCAATTTTTTTTAAAAAAAAAGAAAATTCTTCAGCATAGTAATTTCTCCAAATAAACACATTTTGTGTTTGTTAGGATAATAATGTACACATTTTGCAAGCAATTTCTCCTAATATAATGCATTTTGTATGTTTTATGCACACTTCCCTCTAATATTTTTTATCATTTTATGCACACTTCCCTCTAATATTTGTATTTCTGTAAACACTGTTCGATTGAAGAACTTCATCACTAATTTGATAGATTTAAACACAAACTGAATGAAAAGTCATCCACATTCCTAGCCACAGCCATTTCTTTTAGAGCATCTGAAATGGCCCATAGAAATCAAACCTCTCAGATGCAATTCACTGACCCTTAACCAGCTACAGCTTTCTTAAAAGAATTTTAAAAATAAGGTTCCTTCCAAATAACTACTATACTGAGCGTTTATCCTCATTTGTTTGAGACTAAATGTCGACTATTTATCGAGCGTTTGTTCTGATTTTCCCCCAGTGATATTATATAGCATTGCACCAAACAAATGTTAAATATTTTGAGAGGAAGGAATTTTGTTGCGCGAGAGATCCAAATCAAATGCACAGCCTGAATTTCCAGTATGTGACTCATTCCAGTATGTGATTCGTTGAATCAGACCTGAAAATAAAGGTAGCTTAGAAGCCCTCTAACTGTATGCTTTATAGCCTAGGCTAGCATTAAAGCTGCTTGTTGGAGCAACAAAAATAAAAATTCATCTCATTCAGCATCTTTTCTGCTTCTACCAAGTGTTTCAAAAGAAATATGTAAGAGCTGGACAAGAAAATTTAAAAAGCAGCAGAACTGGCATTGTTACATTGATTTAACGGAGAAAACAAATATATTATTTGCAAAACATTAACTGGATATTTATTGATGGTAGCCAGAATTCTTACATTTTGTAAGATTTTGGGAAGATCTATAAGGAATCCATACAAAAATGGTACAATTAAATATAGGAAACTAAAACATAGAAAAACACATATAGCAAATGGGAAGAAAAAGAATGAGACCTTTGCAGGAGATTGGTGGAATTTCATCATATGTACTAATGCCCCTGAACATAAGCCGCCGATGCTGAAAGTTTTCAGAAATCTGTAGATTCTGTAATGATGTATCCTGCATTTTTATTTATTATACACTTCTTATACACTTACCCTTGTACTTCAAGCATAGTATTCATAACTCATGCTGTCAAGTCTATTTTCATGTCTTTTCACTGTTATTTTGAAAATAATTTATAATGTATTTTTGTAAATTTGCTATTTTTATTTTCATTTGTACCAGTTAATGAAAATGAATAAAATAGTCTGTCTGTCTGTCTGTCTGTCTGTCTGTCTGTCTGTCGAAAGGAAGGAAGGAAGAAAGGAAGGAAGGAAGGAAGGAAGGAAGGAAGGAAGGAAGGAAGAAGAGGGCAGTCCAATAATGATCTAATTTCTTAATTTGTAACTCTGCTTTCAGTAGCCCAAGATTTATGCCGAGCCTGGGAATGATGATCTCTGCCCTGAGTGGCTTAGCATTTTCAGGGTATTGTTTCACTGGGCCAAAGATTATAGGAGATTAGCTACTGCTATGAATAACCAGGTTAGGACTGTACACTCATTTTAACAGAGTAATTACACAAATTCTATTTCTGAGTTGCAAGAGGCAGCTAATATTTTAAGGGATATATCAAACATTCCACTTCAAAACCAAGCATGAGTGGTTTGCCTCACAGTGCAGTCATTTAGAAGAATTAAAAGCAACCATTTGGATGTGTGGCTCTGAATGTGATTTATGGATCATATTCTACGGACGTTTCTTTTGCTTATCCTTCAGATGCATGTAAACCTGAAGACTCAGGAAATTATGCAAGAGGTTCATCACATAAAGCGGTGGGAGACAGAAAACCGAAACAGAAAACAATTGATATTTAGATCCTTCATTATTGATGTGAGAGCGAGTGAGACTGCTTTGATGTGCAATTCGTATAACGTCCATGTCACGCGAACAACAGGGGGGGGGAGACAGATAATCATATACTGTGGAAATCTTTCTGAAATTCATATTGTTGTTTCATATCCAAAATGCATTGTTTTAAAACATTTGTTGACTATGCCTGCATAAGCAATGGCTATATAGGACAGGATGAGACTGAGACACAGGGAAGGGTCATAGCCAGGACCGGCACCAGCCTGCTCTGGGCGCACAGCTCCTGTCTGTTACACCTACTTGCAGTCTTCGGTGCTGTGCGAGCTGCGCGTGCAGGGCTACCATCAACCAAGATGGTGGTGGAGGCTTCTCTAAGGGGCTAATGCCCCCACCACTATCTTGGTTGATGGCACGCATACATGGTATGCTACGTATGTGCACATGCCTGCCATCAACCAAGATGGTGGCAGGGACATCAGCCCCTTAAAGAAGCCTCTGCCACTATTTTGGTTGATGGTAGCCCTGCACACACAGCCCACAAAGCAGCGAAGACAGGAGAGAGGTAGGTGGAGCAAGTGAAGAGGCAGGCAGCCTGGAAGCTCCCTCCCTGCAATCCGCGGCAGGGACCCTACCACAGATCGCAGAAGGGGAGTGCTACTCTCCCACCCTAATGAGGGGCCCTTCATCCCACAGGAGCCCTTGGCCAGGGCCTGACCTGGCCGCCCTTTGGCACTGGTCCTGGTCATAGCTCAGTGGCAGAGCATCTGGTTTGCATGCAGAAGGTCCCAGGTTCTGTCTCCAGCATCTCCAGGTAGGGTTGGGAAAGTTCCCTGTCTGAAACCCTAGGGAGCTGCTACCAGTTGGCATAGACAACACTGAGCTAATTGAACCAAGGGTCTGATTTGGTATAAGACAGCTTCCTATGTTTCCTATTATAGACAAACATGCCTTTCCCCAAAGGAAGCAATCCTACATCTCTTTCTCTCTCTCTCCAATAATGTTTAATAATGCAAGACAATAAGACATGTGATGCAACATCATCATGCTGTGAGTCTCCTAACCTCTGAAAGCATCAGCCAATGAAGTAGAATTAGGGTGGAGAAACCTGGCAACTCAAAGGCCATTTCACACATTTTGCATTACTAAACCTTACCAGGGAGAGGGCGGAAGGAGGAAAGGCAGTACTGCTGGATCCGATGGGGGCTTGATGGCAGCCATGGTGTGTCATTCTGGCCAAGGATGTCGAACAAAATACAGATTTATTTATTGTTATTTTTATTACATTTATATCCCACCTTTCATGTGTCATGGAACCAAAGGGGACCTACGTGTGGTTCCCAGGCAGCCAACCATCCACGGAATCTGGATGTGAACTAAGAGCGCTATTTCAGTTTGGGGCGGGGGGAAGAGGTGGGATTCTGAGAGTTTCTCAGCAAGGTTTAAAGAGGCACTTCAATATTTTCAACATTAAATTGCAAAAAAAAAAGGGAAAGAAAAAACCAGTGTATTTTAAGAAAATGTGTGTTGCTTTTTATACTTCATCATAACTATTCCCTGATAAGATAATGTGTGATTGTTTTAGCACTTTCCTTCTCTCCCTCTTTTTAAAGCTTATCTCGTATGCAGAGCCATTTAATTGTCTATAACAATAATCAGCAGCAGCTAAAGACATATTGGTGCCTGAGGCACCAAATCCCCCCTCCATCCCAGTGGTGAAATTACAGTAAATGTAGTAATTGACAATATGTAGTTCTTTAATGGCACCTCAAAATTTGCCACCTGAGACAGGCTGCTTCCCCCTGCCTAATGGTAGGACTGCCCCGATAGTCACTCATCAAGGCCTGGTCCTGAGGAGTAGTCACATATGGTCTGGAACAGAAACAAAATGGCACCCACACCTTCCATAAATAGCACCCCTGCCATGAGCCAATGTAAAATATCTTTACCCTAGATAAATCTTTACCCTAGATAAATGGATAGATTTTATCCATTTTCTTTTATTATCTTCTAGGCCATGCTTAAACATATTGGGTTGTATTCAACATAGTGCTAAGCCTAAGATTCTCTTAGCGCAAAGATTTCTCTTTGTGCAACAGAAGAATCTCCCCCTCTCTTCTACCAGCACACTTCCTAAATCTGTTCTGGGGTTCACTCAAACCTCCACAATAGATTTGAGGATGGCTTGGGGCACACACACAGGGCAAGGAAGGGGGTAATCCTGTTGTGCTCATGCTAATCTTTGTGCTAGCACAAAAAGTTAGTTGAATGCTGCCCATTTAAAGTATGTCCCACTGTAACATCACAAGGCAAGCACAGCTAGCCCAAGCTGTTGGAAGCGAAGGACAAGATGGCCCATTCCACATATCAACAGGATTGCCAATTACATCTCACTTCAACACTGGTGACTGGAGAGCATCTTTCACTGTACTTGATGGTAGTTAAGGGGGCATGGTACAGAGCAGGCCACACCACACACACAGTTCTGTCCTCCCACACCACTCCCCTACCTTCCCCCACCAGCATCTATTCCCTGAAGCATCTGTCTAGTGCTAGACCTCACTTTATCTGCTGAAAGGCCTCCAGCATGCTGAGGGAGTGTCAATGTTGCTGCTTCCTTGGAGTAACAGAGGTCCTGGGCAGGCACAGGGCACCTGGGATTTCATGCCAGATGCTGCAATCTATTTCAGAGCTTTGGTAGAGTGGAATAGATTCATTTCCACCAGCCACCAAAACTTTTCAGGGGAACCTAATGGTCCTGCTTGTCCCTTAGATTCGAAGACTTAGAATTCAAGCATAGAAGTCATCACAAAGAAAGTTTCTTGACCACCATTTCAGATTTCAAAGGAAAAAGTCATCATACCTGAAAGACTCATTCTTCTATACATTCAATGTGAACTTGCAAGAAACAGACCGATAATTATTTTATGTACCATTCCTCTCCATGTTGGTTCAAAAGTAGGTCCTATTACTCCTAAGCAGGGAAGGGATCCGTTGGCCAGTGCCAGTTGGAAAGCATTCCACCAACCCTACAGCCCGGTCTCAAATTCAAATTCTTTGTCCACTAGCTGCTGCTGTTTCCAATCCATTTTTTCCCTCACAAAAAAATTGATATTCATATTGATAGTTTAAAAGGAGTTATTGATCATTTTAAAGGAAATATTGCTATTTTGAAAGGAAATATCAAAGAATGAAAGGAAATATTGATAAAATTATTGTTTGTAATATCAATATTTTAGAGGTGGATTTTTTTAAAAAAAATCATTTTCAAAAATAGCTGCAGAATATTACTACATAAAAATCCAACCCACAACAACAGAGAATAAGCTAATTAATAGAAAATTCAGTACTAAATCTAAATTGGGTGGGATTCTAGCAACATCTCTGCTCCCAGGTAAATGTGTATAGTATTGCTGCCTTAAGAGTATTGCTTTTCTTGAAAGCAACAAACAGAACTTCCCTCAAGCTTGCTCTGGATCCCTATAAGGATTCCGTTAATCTCCTAAAAATATATATGAACGTAATTGTAATTAACCAAACAGAGGTTTTTATTATATTAACAAAACGTTTCAGCTTCTGCCTTCATCAGCTGCTAACATACAAATGATGTCACCAAGGTGGCAGTTATAGAGCTTTGAGGATGGAATGCTCAGAGGGGCTTCATTTGCAGAAGCTAAGTAGTGGTGGTACTGTCCTCCAGGTTCAGGCCATGTGGTGCCAATGTGTCCAGAGTGTAAATCCAAAAATTCTCCCTTTTAGTCAATGCAGCTGGATCTGCTGGCATCTCTATCACTGTAATGGAAAAGTCCAACAGGCTGTGACCCTCGATGTTAAAATGCTTTGCAACTGGTTGCTCCACTTTTTTTGTCAAGATTGCCGACTTGTGGTTCCTGAAGCACGTGCGTAGGTCAGTTGTGGTCTTTCCTACGTATTGGATATGACATCCTGGACTTTTGCACTCGATGATGTAAACTATATTGCAGGACCTGCAGGTGATGTTCTGTTTGATGTAATATGTCCTGCCTGTCCTAGTGCTTGTAAAAGTGGCAGTCTCCCTGAGGTACACACAGGTGATACAGCGTTTGGAGTGACAAGGATGAGACCCTGGATTGGTGATAGGTGGCTTAAGCACAGCTCTCACCAACAGTCTGCACAAATTAGGAGGTTTGCGAAATGCTATAACAGGAGGCCTGCTGATGGCTCTAGTAAGATGTTCAGAGTTTGCCAGCAATGGATAGCTCTCCCTGATTGCTTGGTGATAGTTAGGAGATGCTGGATGAAAATCTACCACAAATGGAATCTGTTGCTCTCTGCTCTTTGACACCTCAGTATGATTTTGACACCTCAGTATGATGGTGGAGGTTTTCTCTGGACAGAATGGAGTCTCGGTGGATGTTGCAATTGATAATATGTGGAGAATATCCTCTTAGAAGAAGGTATTCTTTAAGTTCACTGATACTTCTCTGGTATTTATCTTAAGTGTTGCAAATAAGTTTGATTCTCAGAGCTAAGCTATGTTCTTTATATGCCTAGGATGGCAGGATTTCCAGTTTAAATAGGTGTGGGCATCAGTGGGTTTGCTGTAGAGATCAGTGGCTATTTTGTTGTTTTCAATGGTGAGAAGGACATCCAGAAAAGGGATGTGCGGATTGTCATTTGTACTATTAAATGTAAACTTAATAGAGGGATGGATAGAGTTGATGTAATTTTTAAATTGTTCCAAACTCTCTTTACCATTTGTCCAGACCATAAAGATGTTGTCAATGTATCGCCACCATATAAGTGGTTTGTTGATGCCCTTTTTGAGGATCTCCTGTTCCAGTTTACCCATGAAGAGATTCGCATATGATGGAGCCATGCGAGTCCCCATAGCTGTGCCTTGTAGTTGCAGGTAGTGTTCTCCATTGAATGTAAAGTTCCTAACTTGCACCTTAGAGCTGAACAGAGGTGGGGAAGTGGAGGCCCTTCAGATGCTGTTGGACTTCACCTCCCATCAATGGTCAAGGATCATGGGAGCTATAGTTCAGCAACATCTGCAGGTGCCACAGTTTCCCCATCCTGAAGTAGAGGTCTGCAGCCAATGATCTGGCTAGTTATTTCAAATCAATATGTCTATTTCACATCCCTGCAACTCTTGGCCATATATATCTATCCTATCTGCCCATTTTCTCCCACTTACTATTTCCCTCCCAGACTCCTGCCTCTGATTTTCTTCTTTTCCTATCATATTCCTGGTTCACTTTCCTAGGCCCCAGTTTCTTCTACCTCCTCCTTTCCTATGACCTTGTGTTTGCCCTGCCCCTTTCTAAGGTCACAGTAGCAGTAGCCAATGCTCACAGAATCATAGAATCGTAGAGTTGGAAGGGGCTTGTAAGGCCATCGAGTCCAAGTGCCTGCTCAGCGGCAAAGGGTGGTTTCATCACTGGCTCCGCCACATAAATCCTTAGGAACTTTTTCCAAAAAATCTAGATTTTGTTCCATCCGTACCTTCAAGTCCTCCATAGATACATATTCACCTGCCAACCAGCCATCGGCTGCAATCCTGTTAGGCATTAACTTTAAGAAGCCCGTGGGGGTGATTGCAGCCTAGATCTGTTTGGTTTGCCATACTTCTGTTGCAAGCTTGAGCTTTCATATGGGAGCCCAAAACGCTTGCACAGATGGCCAAAACCAACCCTCATGAGATTGATGGCTTGAAGAAATATACATTCGGCACAAGGTGCAAAATGTTAAAACATTCCAGCTGAAGGGAAACACAGGAGCAAAAGAAAATATGCCTTTCATACTTTTATCTTGGGTGTTTGGGCTATGTGTGTTTCAACCCCCCTTTTCTTCCTTCATGTATTGAAGCTAGCAAGAAAAAGCCTTCATTGCTGCCAATGAATGATACATTTACTTTAGATTCTTTTGTATGTCAACTGTTCATGCCTCAGGTACTTAACCTTTACTTTAAAAACATAGTTTGGAGCCTAGCCTTGGAGGTGAAAGGGGGAGGAGGTAGTATTCTTATAAATGCTTCACTTAACAAAGGCACTATTATGAGGAGGTGCAATGGTGAGAGGCTGAATGGTATTCATTGTTTCAGGTTTCAGAGCCTCCATACATCTGCCGCCTGTCAAAGGCAGATACTGTGTTCATAAAGCAAAGTGGCCTGCCTGCAAAGAGATTTCTGCACTGTGGCTCAGATACCACAGTATGCAAGATGTTTCGCTGGGGAGAGAAATCTTATTTGCTAAAAAGCTGGGCAATTCAATCATCTTTTGCTGTTGTTAGTGACTTTATTATTATTCATTCTTTTTAGCATCACTAGCATCATCTTCATAAGTGTTTTAGAGCAATAGTCTTTCGCTTCTCAGATCATGAACGAACATTAAACCAGTGCAGGGTAGTGAGTACGGTATTGGACTTAGAAGGAGACCTGGATTCAAATCCCTGCTTAGCTATGAAGCTCTCACCATCACATCACTTAGCCTATCTCACAGGGTTGATATGAGTATAAAATGGGAAGGACAATACCATACATCTGAGCTCGTTGGAGGAAGAGTGATATCAAACATGGAATAAATATAAATGAATATGCAATATTAAGACCCACTTTAACTCCCTCCACCAATCTGCATTGGTTTCTCTTCTTCTCTTGTTAAGTGATCAAATGCAAAGGAAGACAGAGCTCCTGTGGCC
This sequence comes from Rhineura floridana, assembly GCF_030035675.1. NCBI lineage: Eukaryota > Metazoa > Chordata > Lepidosauria > Squamata > Rhineuridae > Rhineura > Rhineura floridana. The sequence goes on from NC_084480.1 coordinate 136,233,440, forward strand.
ATTTCCATTGCCTTGTGTAAGCTAAGCATGTGCTCTATAATAATAATAATAAATAATAAAATAAAATTTTATTTGTGAGTCGCCTATCTGGCCGAATTAACTGCCACTCTAGGCGACGTACAACTTCACAGTAAAAATACAATAAAAGCCAAAGAGGACCACAACAATAATAATATTACCATATTAAAAACTAACCCACCCCAGAGGTCCCGTAAGCCTGCCTGAACAGCCAGGTCTTTAAGGCCCGGTGGAAACCTATCAAGGAAGGGGCATGGCGGAGGTCAAAAGGAAGGGAGTTCCAGAGGGTGGGGGCCACAATTGAAAATGCCCTCTCTCTGGTCCGCACCAGCCTCGCTGTCTTAACTGGCGGGACCGAGAGAAGGTCTTGTGTGCCTGATCTTGTTAGGTGGCATAATTGGTGATGCTGGAGGTGCTCCTTCAGATAAACTGGGCCGAAACCGTATAGGGCTTTAAAGGTCAATACCAACACCTTGAATTGGGCCCGGTGAACAACTGGTAGCCAGTGTAGATCTATTAACACCGGAGTGATATGATCACGGCGATGGCTGTTCTTAATCAAACGTGCCGCCGCATTCTGTATCAGTTGTAATTTCCGGACCGTTTTCAAGGGTAACCCCACGTAGAGTGCATTACAGTAGTCTAAGCGGGAGAAGACCAGGGCATGTATCACCTGTGGAAGCAGATGGGCAGGAAGGTAGGGTTGCAGCCTCCTTATCAGATGCAATTGATACCAAGCTGCCTGGCTCACTGCCAAGACCTGAGCCTCCATGGACAGCTGGGAGTTAAGAATGACCCCAATGCTGTGGACCTGGTCTTTTAAGGGTAATCTTACCCCATTGAACACCAGGTCTATATCTCCCAACCTGCCCCTATCTCCCACGAGCAACACCTCGGTCTTGTCGGGATTTAGTTTCAGCCTATTCCTTCCCATCCATTCACTTACGGATTCCAGGCACTTGGACATGGTATCCACAGCCAACTCTGGTGAGGACTTAAATGAGAGATAGAGCTGAGTGTCATCCGCATATTGGTAGCACCGCAGCCCAAATCTCCTGATGACGGCCCCCAGTGGCTTTACATAGATGTTGAATAGCATGGGGGAGAGGATAGAACCCTGTGGCACTCGACAATTGAGAGGCCAAGGGTCTGAGACCTCATCCCCCAATGCCACCTGTTGGCATCGGTCTGAGAGATAGGAACGGAGCCACCGTAGAACAGTACCCCCTATTCCTAATCCTTCCAGGCAATCCAACAGGATACCGTGGTCGATGGTATCGAAGGCCGCTGAGAGATCCAGGAGGACAAGGAAGGTATATTCTCCCCTATCCAACGCCCTCCTCATATCATCCACCAGGGCGACCAAGGCTGTTTCAGTTCCATGTCCAGTCCTGAAGTCCGATTGGAATGGATCTAGATAATCTGCTTCATCCAAGTGTGTCTGTAACTGTTCGGCCACCACTCGCTCAATCACCTTGCCCAGAAATGGTAAATTAGAGACTGGGCGGAAGTTATTCAACTCTTGGGGATCCAAGGAGGACTTTTTCAAGATGGGCTTTATAACTGCCTCCTTGAGGGCTAATGGCATTGCACCCTCTTCCAAGGATGCATTTACTATTGCCTTGATCCCTTCGCTCAGTCTCTCTTTGCAGCTCATAATGAGCCATGAGGGGCAAGGATCCAGCAGACAGGTGGTTGGCTTCACAGTAGAGAGCACCTTGTCCACTTCCTCAGAGGGAAGAGGCTGAAACCGATCCCACCGGACCGGAATGCAACTGGCCGGCTCTGGCTCGCTTCCTGTCTCCACGGCGTACGGAATCGTGCTCTTCAGATGCTCGATTTTATCGGCAAAGTGTTTAGCAAATGTGTCACAGGAGGCTTTAGAATGCTCCATGGGTTCCTGAGCAACTGGACCAACCAGATTTCGGACCACTTGGAACAACCTCCTGGGACAGCACTCTGCAGACGCAATAGAGGCAGCAAAGAACAGAACAGAAGCCCGCAGAAGGTAGATCTGGATCTACTGGCAGATCCCTGCGCAATGATGATGATGAGATTTATTACTCGCCCTTCACCAGAATGTCCCAGGGTGGGTCACAATATAAAATACAATATTAAAAACAGTTTAAAACAAATTACAATCACAGCTAGAGAGGGTCTTAAAAATATCTGTCTCAAGTTTCAAAGGCCAGGTTGAAGAGGTCTATCTTCAGCATATGGCAAATTGTGCCAGAAGCAATGTGGGAGGGATTCTGCAAGTTAGGGCTGCCACAGAGAATGCCCTATCCTGCTCCCCCAAATTACCAAGTGGTCCCCTCTGATTATCTTTACACCCAAGAGGGTCTTGTGGGGAAGGAGGCACTATTTCATATATTTGATCTGACTCCCTATTATCTGACAGTAGCAACAAATAAAAAGTGTTTTCCCTAAGAACATAAGAACCCTGCTGCATCAGACCAAAGGCCCCTCTAGTCCAGCACCACAGTGGCCAACCAGATGTCTGTCTATGAGAAGCTTGCAAAGAGGAAATTAGGTTCCTGAGAAAGAATGTTTGGGGGGAAACCAGGAGTAGATTTTTGTGTGAAAATACTTGATTCTGGCACTCATCACAAATCCCTGGGCTGAGTATGTGTTCAGAGACATCCTGTACCTAGCTGAGCCACTCTTTTGTACCTGGCTTGGATGGACCTAGTAAAAAATATAAGAGATCATGCAAGCCTGAGGTCTGCTCACCCTTGCTCTAGGACACAACTGTGGATTGCAGGGGAAGGTCCCAGAAGGTTCCAGGGTGGGCCACAAATATAAAATACAATATTAAAACCAGTTTGAAATAAAGTACAATCCCAAATACAGAGCTAGCTTTCATTCCATATGTAAAAGGGGGTGGGAAACCTGCAGCCCTCCGCATGTTATTGGACTCCCAACTCTCACAGAATCATAGAATAGTAGAGTTGGAAAGGGTCTATAAGGCCATCAAGTCCAACCCCCCATTCAATGCAGTAATCGAAGTTAAAGCATACCCGATACATCAGCCGGAGCCAACACGACCAATGGTCAGGGATAATGGCAATTGTAGCCCAACATCTAGAGGGCCACAGGTCCTCCACATATGAACTTAATGAATTAATCTACCTTTTAGTGCCTGGTGATCTAGTGGCCAGGATTTGATGCTTCCACCATTGCAGCCTGGATTTGATTCCTGATCTACAACTCCAATCAGCCATGCTGCCTAGCTGATGGGAGGTGTAGCCCAAAAACATCTGGAGGACACCAGGATGGGGAAAGCTGTCCTAGAGAGCAGATCACACTGGCTAGATAGACCAATGGCCTGACTCAGCATAGGACTACTTCAGATATTACATGTTAGGGGTGGGTGTAGCATTCCCTCTCCCACTTAAATGTATCAAATTATAAAGTAATTCCACACAAGACCTACTTGTAGTTTGCTTTGTCTTCCCGCTTCTCAAAATAACATTAAGTGCTACGTAAGTATTTGGTACAGTTAAGAGTTGCTACATGCACGCCATAAATAAGCTAAGGTGTGGACAAACTACCCCCGCCCCCTGGCAATTTCACTGTGGTTTCAGGCGGTTCCAATCTCAAGCATGGAATAACAAAACACCGTTAATTTCTGAGCTGATCTAATTTTTAGCTCAGGATGCTAATCCCTTGCAAAATTCAGTATGGGTTCCTTTCTTCCGGGAGATACCTCTGTCCCTCAGTGACCTCACTGTAGCATTTCATTAAATGCCTTCAGCCTCAGTAAATTACAGCACTTTAAAAACCATCAGAGTTGAACATACAAAGGAATATGAGAGGGGGATGTTTCACTACCGCCACCAGAACTGCCATGGCCACCACGCCACCAGCATGCACCACCATGGGATAAGGTGTGATGAAAATCCCCATACGAGCTGAACAGTACTTCCCTAATCAAATGGGTGTAACAGATGGCTGCTGGAGCAAGCCATCACAATGGAAATATCTGCCGTTCTCATGGTAACGGATTCTGCCAGGTCTGAGGGATTTGCTGTTTTCCAGGACATCTGAGCTGCAATCTCTTTCGAGCTGTCTAACAGTCTCAGCCTCACTCTCTCAGCATGACCGAGATAGAGTTGAAAGGTGGAGCCTGATTTTGCATTCCGACTGTGATTAAAGACGCAAAAGCCCTTCCCATAGAAGCATCTATACCAGGGCTGCATCTTCATTATAATGTTATCTAGAACCTCATTAGCTGGTTGGGCAGAATGCAGGAAGGAAATTATCATATGCAGTCTTCTGCAGGCACAAAAAAAAAGCTAAGAAAAGAAGGAGGAGGAGGGAAAAACAAAGAGAGAAAGGGGAAAGCACACATATGGGGAATTAGGATGCATGAGATGTAGCCTCTTAATAAAGATATGGAGCAATATTAAAACTAGCGGTTGTTTCCATCTCGTGGTGGCATGTCAAGATTACTTAGCAGTGGAGGATGAAACATCTGGTCTAAGAAGAAGGAGGGAATGTCCCATTTCCAAAGCATTATATAAAATCTATGAAAGAAAGGGTGATGGGGGGGGAAACCATAAATAATTGTGCCTCTTACTATTAAGCAAGTGCCTGTGATGGACATCTTCATAACCTGTTTGCAGTTAAGAAATGGTGCTTTCAAGAAGGTGTGGGCTTGCATAGGACAACTGTGAGCTTTGATTACAAAAGGACTGGTTCTAAGCCCACAGAAGTCTGTTAAAGGATTCTCAGAAGCCCATTCTCCATTCCTAATTGCATTTTAAAAAGAGAAGGAAAAATTAAAATAAAACCGGCACATATATTTGTATTAAACTCTTTCCCTTCAAATCCCCATCAGTTTCAAGACATAAAGAGGTACATACAAGCCCCTTTGCTATGCTGCCTGCTGGGAACCATTCAGAAGGGCTGATTTACAGCTGCCTATTCTTCTTGAGTATTTGTGCCCAGAGATCAGACAATATAGAAGAATTCAGTCATATAAAGAAGGCCATTCTTAGCTACTAAGGCTGTGAACACACTGGTCGACAGATCAAAGGGTTTCCATTAGCCATACCTTGGAGGGGAACGAGTTGATCTGCCGATCAGTTGAGATAATCTCTTTGAAGGTGATTTTTTTTAAAAAAAAATGCTGTCAAGCTTCTCCCACCAGGTTTTATAGTAAAAGGGGGCAAGGTTTGACTAGCATCATGTGCCCCCATTTTCAGAAGAAAGAGGTGGAGTCCCACTGGAACTGGCAGAACAGTGTGTTTCTACCCTAAGGTAGGCAATGTGAAAAGACAAGGGGTGGGGGATCCTGCAGTCTATATAGGGCAGAGATAGGCAACATAGTGACATTGAGATGTTGTGGACTACAACTTCCATCATCCCTGACCATTGGCCATGCTGGCTGGTACTGATGGAAATTGTAGCCCACGCCATCTGGAGTGCACCACATTGGCTATAAGGCAATAGCGTGTTAAACACATATGACATCCAGAGTCTGAGTGTCACTTTTCCAGAAGCATACAACTGGATCACCTTTCGTTCCTGCTACACAAAACGGGGAGCGGTGCAAACTCCTGAATATTGCTCCAGAACCTGCACTACTCAAGGATCAGATGCAAAGGAGGACCAGGCTCATTTACCTTCATAGTTGTGTCCATTCAATCTCCTCCTAAAAGGCACCAGGGCCCTAAACTTCTTTGCATTGCCCTTTCCCAACAACATCTAGCACATACCTAAAAGACTGTCTCATCCTTAGGTACCCCAACGACCACTGTGATCTGCAGTAGAGGGCAACCTGTAGGATCATCTTATCAGGAGGTCTATTTCGCATGATGTCAAAATTAGGCCTTTAGTGTGGCTGCCCCTACTCTTTGGAATGCCCTCCTGTTACAGATCAGATATGTACCATCTTCATCACCTCTTCTCTACCTGTTGAAGACTTTCCTCTTTCAACAAACCTTCTAAATGGAGATTTTTATCCCAGTCAGTACAGAGCTTGGAAGTAACTCGTTATTTTTAATGAGTTACTTGTAATTAGTTACAATTTTAAATAACGAGTGGGTAATTCCATTACATTTGGCAAGTAACGGAACGACTAGTAATTTCCCTACTTTTCAGCTGCAACTTTAACGTTTCCACGTTAGGTTGGATGTTACTTGGGGGCGGGAACAAGGGGAAGTCAGCTCCTGGCTGTGATTGGTTAACACAAGACATGTGCCTCACACTGATTGGACCTCTGCGCAGACTGTCTCTTCCCTCATGATCTGTGTTAGGAGGCACGAGGGAAGAGGTGAATAGGCAGGGCCTGCTAGCGTCTGAGAGGAAAAAATGGACGCCGGAGGAAAAAGCCAGGGCAAGGACAACGGAGGAGAAGGCAGCAGCAGAATGGCGAAGAGCTGTGGAGGTGAGTGACGATGATGTGTGTGTGTGTGTGTGTGTGTGTGTGTGTGTGTGTGTGTGTGTGTGTGTGCCCCCCCACGGCCCCTTCCGCCCCCCGTGGCATTTTTGCCCCTCCGCCCCCCCCGCAGCCCGTTCTGCCCCCCCTGCCTCTCCTTGCCTAGGTATGCATGGGAACAAGGGGGAGTGTTCAAAAAGGGGAGGAGGAAGAGAAGTAGGCCAGAGCTTGGAAAAGTTACTTTTTTGAACTACAACTCCCATCAGCCCTAGGCAACATGGCCACTGGATTAGGCTGATGGGAGCTGTAGTTCAAAAAAGTAACTTTTCCAAGCTCTGGCCTACTTCTCTTCCTTCCCCCCCTTTTTGAACTCTCCCCCTTGTTCCCATGCATACCTGTGTGCTGTATTTATCCAGACAGAGCACTCCTGCCTTTTAAAATGCCGGCTAGCTTTTTATTGTATATTTATTTGAACTCCATCTTTCTTTTTATTTGTATTTTTGTCCTGTTTAATCACAAGACTGAATTGTATGTGGGACAAAAACTGTCTCAGTAATAATAATAATAATAATAAAAATAAAAAATCATTAGGCGTATAATAAATGGCTTAAGGCTGATTTTTTTGTTCTTGGCAGAGATGAGGTGAGAAGTAGGGTCCTTGCAGCTCCTCCTCTCAGTCCCCCACCTCTCAAACTCATGTTCTGTGAGAAAGAGAGAGATTCCCAGCCCCAGAGAGAGATAGACTGTTGACAATCTCTGCTAATATCTATACAAATGTACATAACATGCATCACCTGAACTCACATGATCTAGAGTTGCCTTAGATCTTGCAAGATTTGCAAATGAGAAGCAATAGGGTTTTATATTAGTTCTGATTGTCTATTGGGCTATCATAGGTTATATGTTTTTTTCATTTTCTATGGCAAAAACTCCAACTTCAGTGGAATTTATGTGATGTGTTCTAATCATTTGAATTTGGCTAATGAATGCTTTATTCTTTCATCAGAACTTTAGCAGTAGTACTAAAATATTAATAAAAAAGAAAAGGGAAAGAAAAAATACTTTACATACATCATTCAGCTGTATTGCTAATTATAGATATAGATATAAAAGATAAATGGCATTTTGTCAAAAGTATTTTTGTCTACATTTTATACCTCATCCTTGGTTTTCCAAGCTTGGCATGGAATGCTTCTCATACAAAATTAATTTGAAATGCTGCATATTTATTATCATAATCATCATATTCAAAATAAAAAATATATGTACCACCTTCAAGTTGATTCCAACTTATGGTGACCCTATGAATAGGGTTTTCATGAGGCTGAGAGGCAGTGACTGGCCCAAGGTCACCCAGTGAGCTTCATGGCTATGTGGGGATTTGAACCCTAGTCTCATTTTGTTCTCACAACAACCCTGTGAGATAGTAGGTTAGACTGGCCCAGGCAGGGTTATTCAGTGAGCAAAAATGATGCAAATAGGATCTCTTTTAATTGTGCTATTGACCTGCTTACTTCCACTCTGACTGGGGGATCTTGCAGAGATGGGGGCACATCACAGCTGAAGTTCACCCATATAGGAGCATTATCTCTTGTTTATTACAGAGATGCCTGATGCAGGTTTTGCTGCTGAGAGCAGCAGTCAGTTAGTGCGGCCACTTGAGTCACAGCTTGTTGATCCTGAGGAGGCAAAACTAGAAAGTGAGGTTCAGAAAGGAGGCCCTGTGCATGAGGAGGAGGAGGGCATGAAGCAGTGCCAGTTGCCCACAGCCACATCTGCAGAACAGCAAGTACCATGGTTTGGCTTTGAGAAAGCTTGTACATTTGTGAGCCAGAGTGGGGAAAATGTTGTTGTACGATGCAATTACTGCCTTCCAAGGATCAAAAATCTGAGATCAGCTGTTTCCTCCTCATCCAATGTGAAGAAACATTTTGAGGTAAGCCTTTGTCATGCTGGTCCTCAAAGAGTGTCCATTGTCTATTTATGTTTAAATTGTGAAGTTCCTCTTCCATTTTTTCTTGGATTCATGCTTTGTTCTTCTTCCTCAGAGGGCACACCCTGAGAAGCTGAGAGCAATTGAAGAAGCAATAAAGGCAAGGAGACGTGGCCTTCCTGAACCAATGCATGACACCCCTCCTCCCAAAATGCTGAAGCAGCAGCAGACAACCCTTGAGAGGTGGGGATCTGGCAGGGAGCCTGTCACCCAGAGCAATCTCGACAGGAGAATCATTGATTTCATTGTAGAGGAGACATTACCACTTCAGACTGTGGAGAAACCATCATTCATTAATCTGGTTCGCATTGGACTCCCCAAAGATCTCACCATCATATGTGCCAAGACTCTGAGAGACAGAATTGAGAAGAGAGCATGCCACATGAGAGAAACTCTTGCAAACCGAATGGGTGCTGTGGCATATATAGCAACCACTGCAGATTGTTGGACCAATGGCAAGAAGAGTTACTTTGGGGTAACAGCCCACTGGATCAACCCAACTACCCTGAAACGTGAGGTCGGGGCCTTGGCTTGTAAGCGTCTGAAGGGGCGCCATACATACGATGTCCTTTCAAAAGCACTGCATGATGTACATGTGCAGTACAGGATCCACAACAAAGTTATGTGCACTACTACAGACAATGGCTCCAACTTTGTGAAAGCGTTCAGAGTTTTCATGGCCAAAGAACCAGTGGAAGCTGCAGGCACCAGTGACGATGATGGTGATAACCAGGAGGAGGAGGAGGCTGAGGTGGAGTTTGTGCCTATCTGTGAGATCCTGGACACAGGACCTGAGGCAGAGGAAGAAGCTGCAGACTCAGGAGAGGATTTTGTTTTACCACCACAGCAGAGATGTGCTAGCCACACCCTCAACCTTGTGGCAACACAAGACATAGAGGCCATGCTTTCTGACTCCTCCAAAAGTAGTCTTCTTGGTCCTTTCAAGAAACAGTTTCGTTCCTTGATGGGAAAGTGCAGCAAGTTGTGGTCCAAGCAGAACCAGTCAGCCCAGATTGCTGAGTATATCCGTGCGCAATGTGGTGTGTATCTGAAGGTACCGAATAAGACCAGGTGGAATTCCACCTTTGATGCGTTGAAGCAACTACATGAGCTCCTGTCAACTGTGCCACTAAAAATGCATGCCATAATGGACCGCTGCTCCTTGTCCAGGATCACAGCTGCTGAGATTGAAGTGGTACAGGAATACACAGAGATTATGGAGCCACTAGCCCAGTCCCTAGATATCCTGCAACGGGACAACGGCATGTTCATGGGGTATTTGCTACCAACGTTCTGCAATCTGGACCGCAAGTTAGAAGGACTGGAAAACAAACCTGAGAGGTACACATACTGTTTTCAGCTGCTGAGAGGTGTGCGCGAAGCCCTAAGAAAGCGGTTTGCAGCTATCTGGGAGGACAAGAGGCTTCTTCTGGCAGCCTGCCTACACCCTCGCTTCAAACTAGATTGGCTGGAATCGTGTCAGGCCACCACCCATACCAACAAGTAAGAACATTAGGGAAGCCCTTTGGGTGGATTACTCCAAGGGAACTGTTGTCTCAAGGGAGGCATCAGAGGGCTTAAGGTGGTAGGCAGGGGCTGGTCCTTTTCTTCCTGGGGCTCCTCATCACAACCTTGGGTTGCTGCAGGTAATCCTTAAGGGTCTGCTGTGCTGCCCCATGAGTGTGGTGACTTGGTCACCTTCCTACCTTCCATGTCATCATCCACAGGCTCAGGCTGGACCCTGAACCAGGGGACATGACAAGCATCAGGAAATGAAGAGCAGATGATGGTTTCCTAACATATATGTGTTAACATATCCTCTCTCTTTCTTAGATACACAATGGAAGCCTTGTTGAAAGCTGAAATAAAGATGGGTGTACTTAATGAGGACAGTGATCAGTCTTCAGATAAAGACCAGGAAGGAGATGACTTAGAAGATGACTTCTTTAACTTTCTGCCCCAGGGCAAGAAGTCAGCAGTGGACACTGCTGAGGAGGAACTGGTGAGGTACCTGAGGTCTCCCAGCAGGGAAGTGTCATCACTCCATGGCTTTCCACGTGTGCTGCGGTGTTTTTTGCAGCACAACACAGGCATGCCTTCAAGCGCCGCAGTAGAACGCCTGTTCAGTACTGGTGGCTGTAAAAAGACATTCCTTGTCTGACATGTTCTTTGAGCATCTTGTTCTTTTGAGACATAACAGAAACATATTATAAAAGCATTTCAAGTGTAAAATTTGATTTCAAGAGTTGGGGTATCTTCATTGCTTGGGGGGATGTGAGATTCTGTTATGCCATTATGTTAATCTTATGGATAAAATTTTTTATTCGACTACCCCCTGTGTGTGTGTGTTTATTTTTAATATTGTTTTAGGTTCTTAGATGTGCAGCAGCCAAGGCCAGCACCTTGTAGGAGTTTTTAAAAAAAAGTAACTGAAATGTAATTGTAGTGATTACTTTTGAGAAAAAGTAAAGTAATCAGTTGCTTTCAGAGCAATTGTAATTGTAACGGTAATTACTACTTTTTGGGCCAAGTAATTGTAACTGTAGTTTATTACTTTTTAAAAGTAATCTTCCAAGCTCTGAGTCAGTATATGAACTTATTTGAAATTGGTTTTATATGTACAATTGTTTTTATATATGTCAGTATTTTACTTTTTATATATGCAAATTATGCATATATTTTATCTGTTTTTATATATGCAATTGTACTGTGAAATCACTCTGAGATGCTTCATAGGAAGCAATTCAAAAATTAATTATAATAGCTACCATAGTAGCAACCAAGCCCCACAATGCAAAATGTGGCAATATGCAGATAAGAACAGACCCCCCACACACACACACACCCTAATCCCTTACATTATCTCATATTAATGCATGATTGCTGTTTACTCCAGTGGGGAAAAGAAATGGGCTGCATTTGTGGACAGGTGAGAGCAAAACCTCCCTCCATTGGGTGGTCTCTCCTCATTTCTAGAGAGCCTGCACTGATGTATGAGAGTGCAATATCTTTGCACAGAGTGCATAAAGATGCACTCCATCCCTAAGGATGTGCTAGAATTCCACCCAATGCAGATTTGTACAAAAGTTTCCATTAATTTGCTTATTATTGCAGATTGGATTTTTATGTAGCAATTTTCTGCTATTTTCAAAAACTGTTTCTTTTTTAAAAATCCACCTCTAAAATATTAGGAATGATAATTTTATCAATAGTTCCTTTAAAAATAACAATATTTCCTTTAAAATTATTGATATTAACATCAAGTTTTTTGAGGGAGAAAATGGATTGGTAAAAGCAGCAGCTAATGGAATTTGAATGAATTCAAAAATGAACTTGAATTGATACCGGCCTGTTAGACTGATGGAATGCTTTCAAACTAGCACCAGCCAACAAATCCAATCCCTGTGCATCCCTCAGTGCAATACACACACACATGACAATGAACTCTTTACTATATCACCTAGACTCTCCACCACAATTTTATTTTATTTATTTAATTTATTTATATTCTGCTTTTCTATATAAAAATATATTCAAAGTAGCTAAAAGGTAAATAAGAAAACAACAAAATCAATAAAACACATTTTAAAAGAAGTGGTAATATAAAACAGCAAGAAACAAATCACTGGCACTATACATTTAAAGCGGTATCATACCACTTTCACTTGAAGCAGTCATGGCTTCCCCCAAAGAATCCTGGGAACTGTCATTTGTTAAGGGTACTTAGAGTTGTTAGGAGACCCCTATTCCCCTCAAAGACCTCAAGTTCCCACAGTGGTTTAACAGTCAATCTCTCTTGTCAAGGAACTCTGGGAATTGTAGCTCTGTGAGGGGAATATGTATGTATGTATGTATTGCATTTATATACTGCCCCATAGCCAAAGCTCTCTGGAAATAGGGCATCTCCTAACAACACTCAGCAGCAGCAGCAGGCCAGAGGGCAGAGTCTCCAAAGCAATCACAAAATTTGAGCAGTTTCATGTGAGCAAAGGTGGTTTTTACGATGATCTGGGACTTACGTTTTTAAAAGGTCATTACCAGCATTTTGAATTTGGCTCAGAAACAAACAGGCAAAAAGTGCAATTGATATAAAATTGGCATAATGTGCTCAAATGGTTAAGTACTCACCAACAGTGTGCCAGTCATGTTCTGCACTAGCTGCACATTCCAAACCGCCTTTAAAGGCAGTCCAGTGTAGAGAGTGTTACAATAATACAGCCTGGGTGTAACTAAAGCATGTGTGACTGACACCAGAAGTCTAACTTCTCCAGGTACAGTTACAGCGGATGAACCAGCTGAAAATAATACAAGACACTTTTGAGTTTCAGGAGCAATGAACAATCACCAATATATTATTTTCACTGGTATATTCATTTTCTGCGCATGTTCCCCTAATATATGCATTTTTGTAATCATTGCTTGGTTGGAGAACTGCATTGCAAAATTCAGATAAGTGCAAATTTCAAAGGTTTGGTTCTCATATTGGTTCAAATTTGATAGATTCAGCTTTAAATGCAAACTGAACCAAATTAATCCACCATCTCTAACTTCAGCTCCTGTTATTCCTAACCATTGGCCATGCTGGCTTGGGCTGATGGGAGCTGGAATCCAATAACATCTGAGAGGGTCACTGTTTTCTCATCCCTGCTTGAGAAGAAATTCCCTCTTGATGCCTGTGGGAGTTTGACTCATCTCAGGGCCAAGCTGGCCTGTCAGTGGCATGCATGTCAGCAGAGGGGCAAAGGGGTTACATTTCCCCTCTACACTTGCTATCATCCCTAAAGATGTGAAAGCCCAGGAAAAAACTAGAAAAAATGGGGGGGGGACTTTTCCCCATTTTTTCCCCAATTTGTCAGGAAAACAAAACAAAAAGGCTTTGGAGAAAAAAAAGGGGGGGAACTATTCTTTCTTTTTAAAACATTTTCTGGTTTCTTTCCGGGCCTTCACCGCTCTAGTGATCCCCATAATCATGCACACGCAGAGCTGATGGTATTGACATCTTTTATTTTTTTTATTATGATGATGATTTATTTAATTTATATCCTACTCTTTCTCCCAAAGGAGCCCAGCGTGGAAAAATAAAGAAAACAGTTCAACAAGAACCTGCGTGGCAAATGCAAAGACTTCACATCACATCTAGTTTGGCCCTTAGAAGAAACCAGCTCCTGCCTTCCAGCACTCGGGCTAATGAGTTCCAAAGGCACTTGGAAGACTGTCAAACAAGAGAACCAGTGGTGCCCTGCTTCTGTTTCCTCTATTGCAGATATTGGACCAATGACAGCAAAGGAATTCTGCTCTCCCCAATTATAGCAATCCTTGCATTATTTTTCTGTATGCATGAAATTTCCAGGCTACCAGGGTGGGGTGGGGCAAGAGGGTAGACATTGTTTGTTCTGCCTTTAGAACAAACTAGAAGGCACATGGCATATATATATACAAAAGCCAATTTTGTTAATGCTACTTAACAAAATACATTAATTAAAACAGCTGGACAGCCACCTGTCGGGGACACTTTAACTTGGATTCCTGTATTAAGCAGGGGGTTAGGCTCCATGGCTTTATAGGCCCCTTCCAACTCTACTATTCTATGATTCTATAAAATGAGGTGGCTTTGGTTTATGTTGTTTCCCCTTATGTACCCTTCTTCCCCTCTCGTGTATTCTTAACTAGGGATGGGGGAGAAATTTTATTCCGTTCACATTTAAATGTGAACCTACCTAATTCACACTTTCCAGAACAATACACAAGCCAAAACACAGCCATCCTTCAAAATTCACACTTCTCTGAATTTTGCAGTGCAATTCTCCAACCAAGTCATGTATACAAAAATTGCATTTATATGAGTGAGAACAACATTAGTGAAAATAAAAATGCATTATTATTAGGGGACACTGCTTTGCAAAAACATGTATATTAGGCAAAATTGTAGGGAGACAAGTGTAAATTAGGAGAAACTCACACAAAAATGCTAATGAATTTTCATGGGGACCTTTTTTAAAAAAAGAAATTTGCAAACTGATGTGGAACTGCGTAAAACTGAACTTTAGATTGGAAACAATGAGAAACCAAAATTGACAGATTGGCCCATCCTACTCTTAACCACCACCACCTAACACCACAAAATGTTTACACAGCTGCTAAGTGTATCCAGAGCTTGGGAAAGTTACTTTTTTGAACTACAACTCCCATCAGCCCAATCCAGTGGCCATGCTGGCTGGGGCTGATGGGAGTTGTAGTTCAAAAAAAGTAACTTTCCCAAGCTCTGAGTGTATCCATTCCTTCACATTAGCATTGTAAAACCACGCCCAACATTTGTCTATCAATAGAACATGTGACTAGCTCTCATACACCCTCTGCCTGCAAACCCTTAATAGTTATAAGTTTCACAGCTTCCAAGGTCAGAAGCTATGTACCAGGAAGAGGCTTTATAAAGAAAAGGATAGAGAACGGGATTTGTGTTTAACAGACAGTAGTCAACATCATATATGTATAAACTTATCTTGAAAACATAAACATGTTCCTCAACTCTAGGGGCTAATGTTCAAACAGAAGCAGTTTTAACAACCACAAGGCTCAAATGTCCACTGACAGAAAGCTTGAGTAACACAACTAGGAAGAGAGAAATAAAATAATCTAAGAAAGCAAACATTGTTTCTACAGCCTGACTCTTTGCTCAGAACTTGATCAGTAGCTGGTAGCTGCCAGTTTCTAAAGGAAGAGTGAAAGAAGGTGTTTAACGCTTCCCCCATCTTCTCTTACACATTATTCACCTTCAACATGGTCTTTCTTTCTAAAGATGAACGTTAGATTCCTGAGGCCTGATTCACATACTATCATAGAAGTATGGAAGCCACTAATTCCCCACCTCCACCCCACTCAAGGTGGCACTACCTCTTTAGAATAAGGCATGAAATCATACTGTACTACCAATTGGCTTTGAGAGTTTCCAGATAAAATGTCCATTACAAAAGGTTACCCATAAAGTCTACTGTGCAAAGTTTTTCCATCTTTAAAATTCTGTATACAAATAACAAATTTACCCAGCACGATAAAATCTTAGCTTTAATAATTTATAATAACTTTAAATGGTGGTGCCAAACCACAGAAAAAACATTATTTGGGGGGCGCTATCACACCATCATGGAAACATATGCTCAAGGATGTCTCTCACATATTGCCAGTAAGTAGAAAATTCGAGGAAAATTGTTATTTATTTAACAGATTTACATCCTGCATTTACACTGTTTAGGTCTTCAAAGCACCAAACATGCTTTGAATTAAGTTTTTTTTTAGTCATGCCAGCTTCTGCATATAGATATAGATCAAGAGGCAGCTACAAGGCTACCTGTCAGGTATGCCATAAATTGGATTTCTGCACTGAGCAGGGGGTTGATGGCCTTATAGGCCCCTTCCATCTCTATGATTCTATGATCTTCCACCCTGAAACAAACCAGAAGACTCCCTTGCCCTATGACTGATGCCTACGGATGCGGCTTAATGGTGGAGCATCTATTTTGCATGCAGAAGGTCCCAGGTTCAATCTTCAGCACCTCCAGGTAGGACTGAGAGAGACCCTTGCCTGAAACCCTGGAGAGCCCCTGCCAGGCAGAGTAGACAATATTGAACCAGATGGACCAGTGATCTGATTCAGTATAAGGCAGGTTCCTATGTGTCTATGGGAACAACAACAGTGGGCCATTCCCCTTTGGCACTGCTCTTCAGCAAGGCCTGAGTGGGGGCATTAAGGCAAAGAGCAAACCCTCCACAAAATACTCATCCTCCGCCCGACCCATGCAAGTAGCATGTTTCATCTTCACAGCAATGATACATCGAAAGCTTTTGACTTGCATTCCATACACAAACCCTCCATCTCAAGCACAATGATAAACCGGTTCATAGAAATCAGAAGCAAAAGAGTCTAAAGAACCTCTTCTACTAAGCTGCACTACAGGGGAAGGAGAAATGCATGCATTCGGGGCTTATGCATGTAACAATAAACCATTGCTTCTCATTTCATCCAAACTGGGCCAGTGTCTAAGTCAGAGCATCAGGGGTGCCTCTGCTACATATTTCTTCCCACTGATAGCTGCTTTGGTGGCGATTTGAATTCTCACAGCACATCCTCAGAGTGAGCAATTTACTTGGTTTTTGTATAACAAAATCTATGCCCTTGGTTTCTCGCCCGAGGGCGCTCATCAAGCTTGGGTTCTCCAAAGCTAAAATGGCTATTTTGCAACTGATTAAGGATATCGAACTCCAAACGAATTTAAGTTTAGTTGCGGCATATCCTAACCCGGGTTTGAACGGAAGAGTATTCTCTCCGGCGAACTATCTGGTGAATCTAACTGTTGCTAAATATAGAAAAGTGTTTACCTTGGCCAGGCATAACGTATTGTCCTCTGCTTTGTTGGAAGGCAGATACAACAGGATTCCCTATTGCGAGCAGGTTTGCCCATGTGGGACTGGGGAGGTGGAGACAGTAGGGCATGTACTTCTGTATTGCTCTTTCTACCACGACTTTCGTCATGCTTTTATTACTCCCATTCTACAAGCTTTCCCATCGGGTTCTGAAGCTGGCTATCTTGATTCTTTGTTGGCGGATCGCGACCCTATGGTTATCATTAAGGTAGCCAAATTCTGTGCAGCCGCCATTATTTGCAGGAAAAAGATACTAGATATGGAGTAAATATTTTAATTGTATTTTATCTTTTTATATTATCCTGTCTTTATTTCGTGAATTTCCTCTATATTGTACTTGTCTATTTTGTATTTTGTACTTACATTATTTTGGCTGGTCTGTGACCAAAATAAATTCATTCATTCATTCATTCACTCTGACAAAGGTTAGAGGTGCACTGAGGCCCTTTCAGCCTCTGTCTCCAGTTCACCTCTCCTAGGCTCCACCCCTTTTTTGAGATCTACTGTCCATAAAGGGCCAACCTTCTGGCCCGCAGATGGGCACTTTTTCTGCACTTCCTCGTTTCCCACCTGGTACGCTTCCTGTGCTGTTGGACCAGCAAGGTAGGCTGGGAGGCACTTGGTTCCTTAGGCATAGGGGAAAGTGCCCATGATGGCTCTGGCTCTTTGGATCATGGTGCAGCAGAATCAGTCCAGGGGTCCCCTCCCTCCCAGCCTTGGGTTTAGTGGCCCCATGGTCACTAGGATCAGAGTCAGAAACCCGGCCTGGCTCCTTGACCAGTGACTTTACAGCCTCTGATTGATGTCTTGATCATTGCTGGGCTTTGGGGTTGTTATGTAAATTTGTATAGATATTAGCAGAGATTGTCAATGGTCTGAGATGCTGTGTGCCAGTGTGTGTGTTTACCTAAGTGGCAGGTTTTTACCCTGCATGAGATCACTGAGACTTAAGACTTAGTAAAATAGGAAACGCTATTTTATTTGTAGAAATACATAGTAGATAGGAAACGCATACCTAGTTCTAACTAACTAACTAAGTTGGAGGTACAACTCCCAGGTTTGGGAGTTGCCCTCATGGCTCAGGAGGGAGAGAGCAGAGACAAGGGTGTCCTCTCTCTCAGGCAGTGGAAGAAGAGAGGAAGGGAAAAGGTGGAAGGAGGAGGGGCAGATAAGCTTCCCTAAGCATATCAGTCTAACGACGGAAGGAAGTCAGTCAGAGCATCACAGGTAAAGGTAGCCAAGCCTAGCCATCTGGAGGACCCTAACTCTATCTCCCTTCTGGAACATAAACAAAAGAACAAAACAGGAGTTGCTCTTGCCCCACTTCCAACAAGGGTCACGTCACCAGAGGGGGGTTGATAGAGTTGTTCTCCTCACCCTAATGTCAGTGACAGCTCTAACTGCAAAGTGCAAGACCTTTTCAGAAGCACCCACCTTCAATCCAAGAGTAGAGCAGATATTCACTTCTCCCCCGCCCCCCCAAGAATAGATTATGCACTTGGACTTTCCTTGCCAATTTTAAGCCAGAGTTCTGATCAGTTTCATTGGTTGTTATTTTGGAATTTTGTTCTGGAAAAACTATGTTAAAACTTTCCACACCAGTCACATTTTACTTTTTTGAACATCCCTATGTAGTTCTCTTTTTAAAACTGGAAAGAAATGTTTTAAATTGCCTCCAGCTGGCAATAATTTCTGTCTTCTAGTGGTTTTTATTAGGCTTCTTTGTAGCTTGGCAACGTCTGCTGCATCTTTTATCTGCACCTACTGTCAGGACTGGGCTGGGCCAAATCTAGAACTTTCCATTCTGGCTCTTGGAGGTTGGCAGTTTATGAATGAAGCAGAAGGTACAGGTCTGTTGATAGGGTGAATGCCAATCTGCCAGGCTTCTAGGACTTATACTGCTATTATTTTCCAGAATAGAGCCAGTGTGGTGTAGCGGCTAAGGTGTTGGACCACGACCTGGGAGACCAGGGTTTGAATCCCCACATAGCCATGAAGCTCACTGGGTGACCCTGGGTCAGTCACTGCCTCTCAGCCTCATTAAAATCCTATTCATAGGGTTGACATAAGTTGGAATCAACTTGAAGGCAGTACATTTACAAGAGGCTTCATGCTGCCTGCCAATAAAGGGGTGGGGGGCAGTATTGGATAACAATTCTACTGCTGAAGTGGACTCTTAGGGCTTAGCACAGCCTTCCTCAAGCTGGTGCCATCCAGATAGTTTGGACTACAACAAGGGATGGGTGAGAATTTCTATTCAGTTCACATTTCCAGCTGAATCTATCAAATTAGCACCGAACCAAAACACAGCCATACTTCAAAATTTGCATTTATCTGAATTTTGTGGTGTAGTTTGTCAACCAAACAATGTTTACAAAAATGCATATATATGGGGAAAGTGTGCATAAAAATGAATATATGAGTGAAAATAACATGCAAAAATGCATTATGTGACAAGAAACGGCTTGCAAAAATGTGTACATTAGTCAAAACTGCCTACAAAAAAATGTGTTTTTTAGGAGAAATTTGCACTAAAATGCTGGAAAATTTTCATGAGGATTTTTTTAAAATTGCAGTTATGTTTAGAACTGAAATTAAAATTGGAAAATTGAGAAACTGAAAGAATCAAAACTGACAGATCTTTACATCCCTACCTGCCATCAATCCCAGCAATCATGGCCAATGGTCGGGGATCATGGGAGTTGTAGTCCAAAAATCTGAACATCAGGTTGTGAAAGCAAGTCTTAGCATATACATAGGCCACAGTAGCTCACTAGGCTAAGTCCGGACCTCAAACTCAAGTTTCCCAGTTCAAGCCCCAAGATCTGCATCACCAAGACAGGGCAACCCTAACTGCTCCTAGGAGTCTTGGTGAGAATTTAACATCTCTTTCGCCATTCATTCCAAATAGTCCCACAAGGGCACTTATACATGGCAGTTTTTCACACCATCCTTCACAATGTTGTCCTCATCAAAATGAGAAGAGACGGGCTCTGGTGCTATGTATATGAGTTATTTGAGTGCTCTATGCATTTTGGAGAATATATCTCCTTCCTCAGGAGCTAAAAACAAAATTAATGTCTTGGAGACAACACAGTGGTCATTGATATGAACATAACATTTTACAGACCACATTTGATATTAAAACTTAACTTTTTAGAAACACTTTCTTACATTGATTATAAGTGGTTGCACCCATAATCACATGACATCAAAGTAAAATATTACTGTCCTCATCAACATGGCATCCCATATTCCCACCCGCCCCCATTTAATCTAGATTTGCCATTGCCACAGGTGGTTGCTGTTGTTTTACTTATTTGACTTTCCATGGAAATGGTAAATCATATTAAATGGGAAAATAATATGGGATGGCATTTCGATGAGGATGATGTGTGCAAAACTTGCATGCATCAAGCAGCATCAAGTCCACAATAAACTGCCGAGTGCAAGTGCCATCATGCAATATGCCACTTTTCAACACTCCTTTTCCAGTTAAGTCCACAATGTTCTATATGACCAGTCAGGTCTAATTTAGCTAACAGATGGAGTCAAGCAATATGTTGCTGTTGATTGGAAGGACTTTGATAAACACACACATACACATGTACACACACACAGCCCATATAGAAGAAAATAGATCAAATCAAAAACTTACCAGTTCAGAAAGTAAAGTAAGGTACAATATACATATTAAAAACCCACCAATTAAAGCACACACACACACCAAGAAATAAGCACTTCTTCATGTCAGGTTGATTAACCACAAAAGATCAAAGGATTTTGAGAATCCATAGCATATCCATAACATACAGATCAAAGCAATGGGAACCTTGTCGTCTATGAGCAATACTTAGTCAAAATCATGGACAGAAGCACAGGATAAAAAAAATTATATGCTGCCAGATATTTAAAACTGAAATGCATATTTCAAAGAAATGGACACACTATATACACCACTGATGTGCATCTGATGAAGTGGATTCTAGCCCACAGAAACTTATGCCATAATTAATGTGTTCATTTTAAGGTGCTACAGGACTCTTTGTTCATTAGATACACAGGGAATAACTTTAAAATTTAAAACTTTAAAATAAATAAATAAATAAAAATAGACATATGAATAGCATGGAAAGTTAAGTTGCTGAAATTAGGAGATGTTCATTACTTTGCAGCTTGTGGCTTTTTAACATATTGCATTCTTGATTTTTCTGTACCCGGGCATGAAGATTGATTTCTAAGAGGAAATTCTAGCAGAGTAGCTTTAATTCTGCCTTCTAGATTCACTCAACAATAAAAGGAAAATTGCTAAGTCGGAAGACCCGCCTTGTCTTCTTTCATACCTTTTGCAATAAGTCAGCTACCCTTTTTCAATATCTGGCAAAGTAACAAGATCCTAAAAGGAGCCTGAGAGATCATTAACATATGCAAGAAAGGAAAGTGCAATTAAAAATGGCAAGGACTCCTCCTGTAAGTAAGTGCTTGCTATGGAGAAAGATTATTACAAAGATCTCTGGACTGTAAACCAGAAATCAAATCACTCAGGATTGCTCACATTTATTGGGGAGGGGGGATTTCTTGAACATTCCAGATTGTGCGAAAAAGAGCATTGAGTTTCCATCCTCACCTATTGTCAGTTTAAATCAACAAAACAATCATGGTTTAAAATTTCAGAGGATGACTTTCCATATGACCCAAGGATGAAGGCTCCCAACTCCCAGCAGCAGCAGCAGCAGCAGCAGCAGCAGCAACGCTCAGATTAATGTTCATCTCTTCACTGGAAGAGGATGCTGACTTGCTCACCAAGATGTTTTCTCCTGAAATTTGCTGCCTATATGTTCTTTTCTTTTCTGTACACCATACACCATTTATTTATTTATTTATTTATTTAGTTAGTTAGTTAGTTAGTTAGTTAGTTAGTTGTTAGATTTATATCCCGCCCTTTCTCCCAGTAGGAACCCAGGGTGGCAATGCAGGGGGACAATAGGGCTGGAGGCACACTTATGGTTGTATTGATTTCAGCATGTCTCCACCTCTGTTTTTTTTAACTGGGGGCATATGACATTAGTTAAACGTTGCTCCTTTTTATTCCAAAACCTAGGAAATTTGACCTTGAAGTTAGCTTCACACAAACTTCAGAATTGATTGACCATCAACCCTTTTGACACTCCAAGGTGTGTCCAATGGAAACGGCTCAGGGAGAGACAGTGTTTGGCCCAACGCTTTGCTGTGGATGGTCCTAAATGGTCTGACATCAGCAGTGGGGAAGGGAGGGGTGTCCAGCCATGGGCAAATATGTTTCATACTGCAGCCAGACAAAATAGTCTCGCTGCTTTTGAAACTAGTGTACATGTAGCCTAGATTTCACCAGGCGTGTGGGGATTTTGTTTCCCTTTTGCCCAAAAAAGTGCTGGGGAGAAAAAGGAAATCCACATCTCAGATTTATGTATTTATTGCATTTTTGTTCTCATTCATTAGGTGAAGGTAGAGCTTTACAGTTTTCTTCTCCATTGGATGTCAGACGAAAATACAATGGGCTCATAGAAGAATTTTCCTCAGCCTGAACAGAATAATTCAAAACTGAATCAGTACCTTAAATTTAATTTAATAGCTGAATAAAAAATTATGTAGCAAAGATAAGGTCATAATGAACATGATAAGGACATAATGAACCCTCTAGTCTGCTTAAGAGAAAACCTGTTGGTTATAGTAGATTTATTTGTGATTACTTCATGGATGGAAAATGCCAGAGAAGTAGGGTGGCTGTGTGTGCTATTTTACAGAAGACAGTCCTCTATTTGAAGGGCTGTCCACTCCAAATAGTACCAGAACAGCAGACTGAGCAAGCAAGCACACAGGTCATCTAGTCTCAGTTTCCCCCTCTATGATGAGATGTATCATATTTCTATTGGAATTATAGTCATTATTTCAAAATCTATATTGATGCATATAAGCACGTGCAAATGGTATGCAGATCTGTACCTTCTTTTTTGGCAATGCATAAATGACCACCATGCCAAAAAGATGAATGATGGCCACTGTGATGGCCGCTGCAGGGCCAGTGTTTGCACACAGCAGAGTTGACTTCTCACCTATTCTTGTGGGAGAAAGAGATGATTCTCAGAGTTCTAACTGCCTCAGATCTTTTAAATGAGGATCGATATTGCTCAGAATAAAAGAGTGACAGACAGACAGAGAAGGACAGCTTTTGCAGCTTGCCACATTCAGAACAAGGGAAGATAAAAGCTTCTTGTATTATGAAAACTAACATGACAAGCTACCTAGAAAGAAGACTTCCTCAAAGAAGTAGGCCACATTTTCCCTTTTACTTTTCTCTTACATTTTCTCAAAGTGTATCCATCCATCCAAAGAAAAAGAAGAAGAAAGTAGTAGTAGTAGTAGTAGTAGTAGTAGTAGTAGTAGTTCAGGTGAATAGATTCATTCGATTAGGCATTTATGGACAGTGAAGTGATGGACTATGTGTACATTGCATAGTATTTGCTACGACTAAGTTGTGCCAAGACCATTCTTCAGGGAAAAGATATATGAATGCCCAGGATTAACTCACTCAGTAGGTGGGCAGGGGGGAACACACACAGATACTTCAGCAATAGAGAATACACTTTGCATGAATATGTTTACAATCTATTACAAGTCTCTTCAGTTACAAAGATACAAGAACTTGGAGAGCTGCTGGCAGTCAGAGAACACAATGCTAGGCTAGACGGAGTAATGATCTGACTCTGTGGAAGGCAACTCCATATGCTGATGTATTCACTTGGGAGCATCAAAGGGTTAGCATGCTTGCATTCCAGAACCTGAAATTTGGGTTATTTATTGTTGTTGTTGTTGTTGTTGTTTGTTTGTCTGTTTGTTTGTTTGTTTTATTACATTTATATACTGCCTCATAGCCGAAGCTCTCTGAGCAGTTACAACAATTAATTATTATTTCTTATATAACATATTTTCACATGAAAAACAAAATCAGTCACTATGGATAAAATTAAATATGACATTAAGGACACACTTAAGAGTTTCGAATATGCAAGCAAACAATTGCACGGGTCACTCACATTTCCAAGAAAAATCTGAAAATGGGAGAATAGGGCACCTCCAGACTGTTGCTGTTTTCAGGTGGGACTCAAATGCACATCAGCAAATTCAGGTTGTACAATAATAGTTGGTTTGGGAGGCCTTGCCCAACAAACCCTAAAGACTGGACTTTTTGTGATAAGGAAAGTGATTGGGAAAACGCAGTGGAAAGTGTGAGATAACATTTGTTTTGATGCAACATTGTCTAGCCTCCTTACAAACAAAACAGAAAAAATTCTCATTAAATAGCCAATGTCATCTACTCTCCCTGTAAACAAATCAGGATGAATGCTCAATAAGGCCACAAAGGAAGAGTACAGGCAGTTATCACGGAATTGCAGGGATGGTGTCAGGAAGGCTAAAGCTGAGAATGAGCTGAGGTTAGTGAGGGATGCTAAAAGCAACAAAAAAGCTTTCTTCAGGTACATCCATAGTAAAAGATAGAGAAAAGAAATGGTGCCACAGCTACTCAGTGAGAATGGGAAAATGATAACAGATGACAAATAAAAGGCAGAGGTGCTCAATTCCTACTTTGGCTCAGTCTTCTCCCAAAAAAGGGTCTGACCCTCCTGGGAAACATGAAGTAGAAGGGGCAGGATTGGACCTTGAGATTGACAGACAGTCAAGGAATACCTAATCACTTTGAACGAGTTCAAATCTCCAGGGCCCAATAAACTGCATCCTAGAGTATTGAAAGAACTGGCTGAAGAACTCTCAGAACCGCTCTCTATTAACTTTGCGAAATCATGGAGGACTGGTGAAGTGCCGGATGACCCTTGAAAATAATGAAGTGATTACTAGGAGCCAACATGGATTTATGAAGAACAAATCCTGCCAAACTAATCTTATCTCATTTTTTGATCAGGTAACCTCCCTTGTAGACTGTGGGAATGCTGTGGACATAATATATCTCGACTTCAGCAAAGCTTTTGACAAAGTGCCCCATAATATTCTGATTAGCAAGCTAGCTAAATGTGGGCTGGATGGAACAACTATCAGGTGGATCCACAGTTGACTCCAGAATTGTACTCAAAGAGTGTTTATCAATGGTTCCTTCTCAAACTGGGCAGAAGTAAAGAGTGGGGTACCACAGGGCTCAGTCCTGGACCCAGTGCTCTTCAACATTTTTATTAAAGACTTGGATGAGGAGGTGCAGAGCATGCTTATCAAATTTGCAGATGATACAAAATTGGGGGGCACAGCTAATATACCAAGGAAGACAGAAACAAAATTCAAAGGGACCTTGATAGGCTGGAACATTGGGCTGAAAACAACAGAATGAAATTCAACAAGGATAAATGTCCAGAACACGGTCTTGTCTTTCATTATTGGATGAGTTTCAGTTGGTGCAGCTTGAGGAAATGGACAAGGTGCTTGGAATGGTGCGGGCAACCACGTCTGCTCTAGATCCTTGTCCATCTTGGCTGGTCAAGGCTAGCAGGACTGGTACCACCGGCTGGGCCAAGGAAGTGATAAATGCTTCCTTGAGTGAGGGAGTAGTCCCTAGTAGCCTCAAGGAGGCAGTAGTGAGACCTCTTTTGAAGAAACCATCCTTAGACCCAGATAACTTGAACAATTATAGACCAGTGGCAAATATCCCCTTTTTGGGCAAGGTTCTGGAGCGGGTGGTTGCCAATCAGCTCCAGGTGCTCTTGGATGAGACCGATTATCTGGATCCGTTTCAATCCGGTTTTAGGCCTGGTTTTGGCACTGAAACAGCCTTGGTCGCCCTGTACGATGACCTCTGTCGGGAGAGGGACAGAGGGAGTGTGACTCTGTTGATTCTTCTTGATCTCTCAGCGGCGTTTGATACCATCGACCATGGTATCCTTCTGGGGAGACTCGTGGAGTTGGGAGTTGGAGGCACTGCTTGGCAGTGGTTCCGCTCCTACTTGGCAGATCGTCGCCAGAAGGTAGTACTTGGGGAACATTGCTCGACACCTTGGACTCTCCATTGTGGAGTCCCTCAGGGGTCGATTTTGTCCCCCATGCTTTTTAACATCTACATGCAGCCTCTGGGTGCCGTCATCAGGAGTTTTGGAGTGCGTTGCCACCAGTACGCTGATGACACGCAGCTCTATTTCTCCTTTTCATCTTCTACAGGTGAGTCTGTGGATGTGCTGAATCATTGCCTGACCGCGATAATGGACTGGATGAGAGCTAATAAACTGAGACTCAATCCAGACAAGACTGAGACGCTGTTGGTGAGTGCCTCCCCTGCCCAGATGGTGGATGTTCACCCTGTTCTAGATGGGGTCACACTCCCCTTGAAGGAACAGGTTTGTAGTCTGGGAGTTCTTTTCAATCCTTCCTTGTCTCTTGAGGCGCAAGTGGCCTCGGTGGCAAGGAATGCGTTCTACCACCTTCGGTTGGTAGCCCAGCTACGCCCCTATCTGGACAGGGATGACCTCGCCTCAGTTGTTCATGCTCTGGTAACTTCTAGGCTGGATTACTGTAATGCGCTCTACGTAGGGCTGCCCTTGAAGACAGTTTGGAAGCTTCAGCTAGTGCAAAACGCAGCAGCCAGACTGCTGACGAGGACCAGCCGGTCAGCACATATAACACCTGTTCTGGCCCGTTTGCACTGGCTACCTATTTGTTTCCGAGCCAGATTCAAGGTGCTGGTTTTGACCTATAAAGCCTTACACAGCGTGGGACCACAATATCTTGTGGAACGCCTCTCCCGCTATGAACCTACCCAGTCACTGCGCTCAGCATCTAAGGCCCTCCTCCGGGTACCAACCCATCGAGAAGCCCGGAGGACAGTTACTCGATCTAGGGCCTTTTCTGTAGTGGCCCCCGAACTGTGGAACAGCCTCCCCGAAGAAGTACGCCTGGCACCTACGCTTCTATCTTTTCGGCGCCAGGTTAAGACCTGCCTATGCTCCCAGGCATTTTAAGCGTTTATGTTATAATTTAAATTTTTATTTTTTTCTTTTTTTCTTTAGTTGCTGCTTGTGTTTATTGTTTGTTGTCTGATTTTATTGTTGATATTTTGTATTTTAACCTTTTTGTACACCGCCCAGAGAGCCACTCGCTATGGGCGGTCTATAAATGAAACAAATAAATAAATAAAATAAATAAATAAATGCAAAGTTCTACACGTAGGAAAAATAAACCAAATGCACAGTTATAAGATGGGGAATACTTGGCTCAGCAATACGACATGTGAGAAGGATCTTGGAATTGTCATTGATCACAAGCCTAATATGAGCCAACAGTGCAATGTAGCTGCAAAAAAGGCAAATGCTATATTAGGCTGCATTAACAGAAGTATAGTTTCCAAATTGCGTGAAGTACTAGTTCCCCTCTATTCAGCACTGGTTAGGTCTCATCTTGAATACTGCATCCAGTACTGGTCTCCGCACTTCAAGAAGGATGCAGACAAACTGGAACAGGTTCAGAGGAGGGCAACAACGATGATCAGGGGACTGGAAACAAAGCCCTATGAAGAGAGGCTGAAAGAACTGGGCATGTTTAGCCTGCAGAAGAGAAGACTGAGGGGAGATATGATAGCACTCTTCAAGTACATGAAAGGTTGTCACATAGAAGAGGGCCGCGATCTTTTCTCAATCAACCCAGAGTGCAGAACACGGAATAATGGGCTCAAGTTGCAGGGAGCCAGATTTCGACTGGACATCAGGAAAAACTTCCTAACTGTTAGAGCCATACGACAATGGAACCAATTACCTAGAGAGGTAGTGGGCTCTCCAACACTGGAGGCATTCAAGCGGCAGGTGGACAGCCATCTGTCGGGAATGCTTTGATTTGGATTACTGCATTGCGCAGGGGGTTGGACTTGATGGCCTTATAGGCCCCTTCCAACTCTACTATTCTATGATAAGCAGGTCATCTGGAGGCACCCTCAGTTTTATATACCTGGAAATGATTAAGGAAGTTCCACACCAGCTAGAAGGCTGAAATTTGATATAGACATTATCCAAGATACCTAGGCTTACTAGACCACCACCACCCCAAAAAAACAGGAAGGATATCGTGCTTCTCTGAAATGTAGGAGCATCTCTACTTTCATACTATCTAGAAAGCATAAATGTGGTACATTTGCTACCAAAAACACCCTAGCTCTTTTCTAAGGTCTGAAAATGGGACATTAATAGTTCAATCCTATACAGGTCCACTCAGAAGTGAGTCCCACTGAGTTCAGTGGGGCTCACTCCAAGTTGATCAATCATTAAGTACTCATGAGGTTTTCCTTGTAAGAGAGGCTGCCACTCCATCACAGACCAAGCAAGCTACATCTGTGACGGTCTTAGCTGTGGTGGAGGTTCCATCATCTCTCCTGCCTTGAATCAAACCTGTGACAATATCCAGCCAGAGTTAAACATTTTTACAAAACCTATTATTTCAATGATTGACACACACACACACCATCATTGAAATAATAGGGATATATAAGCAAATTGTGCCCATGGGGTAGTAGAGGAAGATTTCCAGTGCCAACAAAGAAAGTGTATCTGTTCTTGAAGAAAGCAAGCTGTAGTATTTACTAGTATAAACATATATTACACTTGGTTGGAGATATAAAGAGAGATGTGGTTATTTTCCTCTTCTCCTGCCAATGCAGACTATGTATTGGAAAGGAAATAAGAGGGGGGGTGCATATTGCATTTATTGAAGGGCAGGATTGTACTGAGAAAGCAACCACTGGAACCTCCTATCTGTAATAAGGTCTGTCAGGAGGCCGAGGGTTCAGTCCAATATAAAGCACCTCTTTTAAAAGAGAGAGAGAAAAGTACATCTACCCAACTGCATTGCTTACTTTCTGAAGCTAAGCCAGAGAGATGCACATAGTAAGATCTTTGTCTCATTTCAGGGAGGATGCAGGATAAAGATTCTGTGCCAGTAATCTTCCTTGGATTAATGGTTTCTCTTTTATCTGCTGTATTTCTGCTCAGATGTCTTTGCTCTGAATGAGTCAGTGGAATGCAAATGACGGGTACAGTCAGTCTGAAAATATTTAAATCTCGTTTTCCACTGCACTGCAGGTTTGCAATGTGTGTGTGTGTGTGCGTGCATGCACGCACATGTGTGCCAAAGGAAGGACAGATGAAAATTATAGATATAGCAATAATTCAAAAAATAATAACAATGATGTGATGGTCCAAATGAAAATAGACTTGGTTTTCTTTTTCCCTCTCCTCCACCCCCCTCCGCACTCTTCCTTCATTTTATAAACAAGATCAACATTTATAATGTTGGGGGGGGTCCACAATGCTCCTTGTCTGAGGCGTATACATTTGACAAGAAAGCATCTGTCGAAATGGAAAACTGATTTTATTTCCCCAGCTAAGTGACAAATCTTCATTACTCCACAAGCATATTTCTAGAGATGGTATTGTTTTAATTCTGACAAAGTAGCAGCTAGGTGGTTCAGGCACAGTTTTTGTCTCATGGATTTGCATTTTTTCTCCTTGCCTGTTTCCTTGATATGCTTCAAGCTTTTTTGTTCCTTTCCTTTGTTGTTCCAGCTTTTCTTTTGAGCAGGTTGCACCATTTATTATTATTATTATTAGAAAATTAGGCTGCAATTCTGTGGGCACTGAATTGAGAGTAATCTCTATTAAACACTGTGGGACTTACTTCTGAGTAAGCATGCACAGGATTGTGCTGCAAGTCTGCAATCTTAAACATACTTACCTGAAAGGAGGGGTGGGGGAGAACTTTGATTCAGTTTGCATTCAAAAGCAAATCTCCCTTATTTGTAGTTTCCAGAACAATTTGTGAACCAGAAAAACAGCCATCCTTCCAAGTTCACCCTTCTCCAAATGTTGCAGTGCAGTTTTCCAGCTAAGTCATGGGTATAAATATATATATATATATACTAGAGTAAAGAATGCATAGCTAAAATGCTGATGAATATTCATGAGGTGTTTTTTTTAAGAAAATTGCAAACTGATGTGGAAATGTGGACAACTGAACTTAATATCGGAAAAACGAGAAACTGAGAACAACTGAAATTGACAGATTCACCCATCGCTACCTGAAAGAAATATCACTTAGGGCAATGATAAACATTAAAACTGAAACATGCAAATTGTTTCAGAAAATACAGCATTACACCAGTATTTTCAGAAGCAGAACACCTAAAGTGTGGAAGTAATACAGGAATGTAAATATGTCTTTGAACATCTGCACAAATGCCTGCATGGGTGTTTCAAGATACCTGTATCATTATTTCCATGCTTTACACATGTTTATAATGAAAAACCACAGGTGCAACGGAGGATTTTGTCCCATCATCATTGTAAAGTAAGATTTGCCTGCCAGTCCAGTTGGCGCTTGTATGTGGAATGGGTGTGTGTGTGCACCATTTTGACCTTTGCTTCAGGTAGCAAAATGTCTTCAGCCATCTCTAACCCAGCATCTGGTATTTAGAGAGGGATGATGTTCCTGCAACGCCACTACAGATGCAAAGATGGGCTTGTACAACAATGTGCACTGTGATTTAGAAAGCAGAGCTCTCTAGGTAAAAGGGACTTCTAAGTAGAAAGTTCAATGTAGCTGTTATGACTAATAGTGGTTGATAGATCTATCCTCCATGAATTTGTCAAATCTTCATTAAAGCCTTCTAGTGGATGGTCCAGTGTTCAACGTGACTGGTAAAGTAAGCCACAGCACTGCAACAAAAGGGTTGTGAGAAGGGTTGTTTGCTCTCATGTATTTTCAGTGGTGCCACTAGGACAAGGATGCAGGTCCAAGGCCTCATAGTTCGGGGGGGATTACAGCACCCTATCAGTGGCAGTTGCCACAACACCTTTCTTTTCTTTAACTTTCCTGACTGGGCACACTGCTGCAAAGCAAAGCTTCAAACACTTGTGTCTTATTTATTTATTTTAAAGCATCACTCAATATTTCAAAAATCTCTTAAGTGGTGTTCAATCTAAAAAACAAACAATATATCATTAAAACAAAAACACAACCTAAATCCAGTAAAACAGCAATATAAAAACACATAAAAGTAAGTAAAACAGAAATTTAAAAGAAACAAAACAGGGTCCAATCTTATGGGTTAGGGTTAGTCTGGCCAATTTCCCTAGAGTGCTGTGCCTCTGGGCTCCAGGAGGACCCAGTGATACTCTAGAAAATGAAGATTCTTTTGCTAAAAGAAATAAAAGGGGAACTGTTTGTTCCCACCTTACTAGGGAGTAAAATGGGTCCCTTCTTCTCCTCCCCTCAAAAAAACCCCTCCCAAACAAAAGAAAATGGGACTAATTTGTTCCCTTCTTGCTACTTCATATGCGGGAGTGAAAGGAGTGCACCATGAGATGGTAGTGGGGAGAGAAACCAGAGAAGTGGGGTAAGGGGTGGGGGATGGGTGGTACCTTGCTCAGGGCCCTCTCAGACCTGACAGCACCACTGTGTACTTCCCACAACCATTAGGTTTTTTTTAAAAAAAAAAATCATGATAAAAGCCTAAGGGAGAAAAAGTTTAAGTGAGTCCTGTCTGTATGAAAAAGTGCTCCAGTGTGAAAACTTATTTAGTTAAGGATATTTATCAGTAGGGGCTGGTGCCCATTGGGACTGGTGGGACAAAAGGCCAAGAGGCCAACCATAGGTGAAGACAGAGCCAATGAAAGGCAGAGAGGCCAACCATAGGTGGAGCAAGAGCCAACGAGTGGCAGAGCTAACTAATTCTAGTTTTGTCCCTATCTTCCTCCCTGCTGAGTTCCACAAGAGGGCAACACTAAAGTAAGAAGGCAGACTGGTGGGGGCTGGTTGAACAGAGACTGAGGCTGGTGGGGCAGTGCCCCATATGACCCTAATATGACCAGACACCACTGACTGTATGCCGCTTTTCAGGTGGACACACACACAAAAGTAAACAGGGGAAAGAAATCATTTTTGAAAGCATGTGTCTTCTCTCCTCCCCTCAGGACAAGATGGTTCTTCCAAAGCTTCTGTTGGGAGGGGCCTTAACATAAGAGACAAATATCACAGCACTTGTGAAAATGGCATTTCTGTTCTGAGACCTCACTTCCAAAGCTTTCCCTTCCTTTTCACCTGTCCTCTGTGTATGCATAAAGCCCAAGAGGTGACAGATTCCAAACCACATTATCTGCCACAGAACAATATTAAGAAGCAGAGAGCACAACAAACCTACTCCACTGTGTCCAACAAACATAAAATTAACCTTCAGGGCTATGTAAGGAGAGGCACAAATGGCGGTTTTTGACATTTCCCCCCTTTTGCTCACATGAAACCAGAGAGGGAGGGAAGGACACCTATTTGCTATTTAAAGAATCCAGGAATGTGGGTGAAAAATGAATTAGTCCATTCATGCATCAGACAGGATAATTTTTTGGTAAAACAGGTGCTGACAATGTTAAAAGACAGTGATGTAGGGGACTAACCTTGGTGTCATTTTAATTGTCACTGTGAGTGACGACAAATGTGGTGTCTTCCAGCATACTGATCTCTCAGATTTGTAATATCTAAATGGCATTCATCTAGCTTGATGCTGGAGCTTTATAATCAGGGTTATAAATCACCGCTTGCCTGAGTTCAAGCCAGTTAAAACAACAGAATGCATGAAGTAACAATAGGAGTGAGTGTCTCTGAGGACATGCAGAGTGCTTAGTCTGTTGTTCAAAATAGCTGACAGGGCTGAGTCCTGGCAAGCTCTGCTTATGAATTCCACTATAATTCCACTAGATTCCTATATGCTAAGCTTCTCCACATCATCTGGTCCTCTTATGTGTGCAATGAGGGTTTTTTAAAAAAAAAAACCAGGCAGGACATTCAGTCATGCAGTTCACACACCTGCGATTTGAAGTAACACAAACCAACAACAGTTTTAGCATGTGACTCATTGTTCATGTAGCTTCTCTTCTATATCCTGCACACCCAAACCCCTTCCCCCCTTTATTAAAATAACCCTTTTCTGCCATATATATTTTTCCTCCATGATCTCATAAGTAAGCCAGCAAGTAGCCACTGCGTTGTGTAATGTGTGATGTAAACGTTTCCTTGAATTTGGCTCTGGTTGTTTCAAAATCTGTGACACAATTTACCTCATCCTCAGGTCAGAGAATCTCACCACTTAAGGCAAGGACGGGAAACCTGTGGCTGCAAACAGGGATGGGCAAGCAATTCAGTATGTATTTTCAAGCCGAATCTATCAGACTGGCACTTTCCAAAACATGAGAACTGAAACACAGCCATCCTTCAAAATTCACACTTATCCAAATTTTGCAATGCAGTTCCCCAACCAACCAATGTTTGCAAAAATGCATATGTTAGGGGAAAGCGTGCATAAAAATGAATGTATACGTGAAAATAACATTTAAAAAGGCATTATGCGATGAGAAATGGCTTGCAAAAATGTGCACATTAGCCAAAACTGTAAGATGTGTTTATTAGGAGAAATTTGCACTAAAATGCTGGAGAATTTTCATGATGATTTTAAAAAAACAAACTCAAATTGCTGCAAAAATGTGGAGAACTGAAATTAAGATTGGAAAAATGAGAAACTGAAAGAACCGAAACTGACAAATATTTCTGTCCCTAGCTGTAGATGTGGCACAGTGGCAAGAGTTATAGTCCTCCAGCAACATCTGGAGGGCCCCCGGATCCCCATCCCAGACATAAGACACCAGCTTCTTCCTGCAAGTCTAAAGGGTTAGGGTGGGTCAGGTAGATATTTCATTTTGGAGCCAAGGGATTCTATGCATCTTATGATCCCCATCCAGACACAGGCAACCAAGCATCCACCACACACTCCAGCAGGTACCATGCAGCTTGAAGGCCCAGTTCCAACAACTCTGGCAGGCATTCAGTTTATGCATCCAGCTCTGACAACATTGGTAGGTATTCTGACAAGCAGTATTGCAAGCACCCGGGGGCCTTTAGACCATCTCACTGTCACTAATTATTGATTATTGACATCCTAGAGAAACCTCAGTAGTTTAGAGCAATTATTCCCAAATGGTTTGCCACAGCTAGGGATGAGGGAGAAATTCTATTATGTTTGTATTTAAAGTCGAATTTATCAAATCCGCACTTGCCAAAGCAATAGGAGAACCAAAACACAGCCATCCTTTCATTGTGATGCAGTTCTCCAACCAAGCAATGTTTACAAATATGCATATAGTAGGGGAAAGTGTGCACAAAATGAATATATTTGTGAAATATATATTAGGACAAATGGCTTGCAAAAATGTGTACAACAGTCAAACCTGTATACGAAAATGTATTTATTAGTAGAAATTTGCACTGAAATGTTGAAGAATTTTCATGTGATTTTTTTTTAAATTCACAAATTGCTGCAGAAACTCAGAGAACCAAATTTAAGATTAGAAAAATGAGGAACAGAGTAAACCAAAATTGACAGATCCTTCCATCCAGGTATGTTTTCCTGGGGGAATGCTCTGGGACGCAGCCCCGTTGCTTTTTTTGTAGCCGGCCCCCTGCCAGCCCCCTCCTGGAGTCCTTCTGTCTATCTCTACAGCCAATCAAGCCGCTGCAATTCCCAAATACGGAGTGTATGCTTGTGTTTAAAAACTACCCCTTGCCTTAGGAGAGCAGGAGAATCCAGCAAGGTCAGGAGTCGCTACAGCTAATCAGCAGTCAGTATGAATCTCCTTGCATGCTGATTGGCTGCCACCATCTATTGTTGTGGGGAGGAGAGAAAAGCAAGGAGGGAGAGATTCAACAGGAGTTAAGAGAGGGGATTTTACTGAGAAGAAGAGGGACAGCCAAGCCTGATTTGGGAGGGGGTTTGCATCAGAATCTTACTAAAACGAAGGGCTTTCAATCAGTCCCACGCAGACCCATAGCAGCCAATGCAGAGGGTAGGTGAAGACAGCCACACTGGGGGGCGGGAAGGAAGGATGGGGATAAGACTGAGGCAAAGCAGCATTTCCTCACAGAGAAGGGGGACAAAGGAAGGAAGGCTGGCAGAAAGAAGGCTGCTTGTAAAATACAAAGTGCATTGTTTTAAAGCATTTTTTTTCCCTCAGTGGTGGTTTTTGCAGATTGTCTGAGAGAAAGTGGAAGGTGGAAGGAGAGAGACAAAGGGCTGAGAAGAGTGGGGGTATTTTACAGACATCACTGCATGAGACAGAACTCCTTCTCACCACTGATCTACAAAAAGCAGGTTTCTTCCCCTTGTAAAATACAGGCAGCCTCATTCTTCTTAACCCTTTGCTCTTTCTGTCTTCCCCCACCCTCTGTGAGGCTCTCTCTCTCCCCCTCCACTTTTTCACAGACAATCTGCAAAAAGCACAATCAAGGGAAAATGAACTGCTTTATAAGCAATTCCCCTTGTATTTTACAGGCAGCCTTCCTTCTCCCTTTCTTCAGCCCTCCTAAATGCCATCTCACCTCACTCTCCATCCACTCTTTGCCTTCTTTCTCTCTCTCCCCACACACCCTCCATTTTGGCTGCAGTGAGTCTGTGCAAGGAGAAAGAAACACTTGTCAAGCAAGGTCCCTTGTATTTTACAGGCATCATGTGCAAGAACGAAGTCCTTCTCTCAGCTGATATGCAAAACGTAGGGGGAAGAAACCTGCATTTTGCAGATCAGCTGTAAGAGGAACCTTTCTTGCATGCAGCAATGCCTGTAAAATACCACCTTCTTTGTCCCCATCCCCCATGGGGAGGTGAGAAACAACCACTTTGCTAGCTCTATGTTTGGTACTTTAGAAAGTGCCAAGCACAGAGCCAGCAATGCCCCATGTGCAGCGATTTCCAAGCACCTGATTACCTGCAGGATGTTGTGGCTTGGAAACGCCCTGCAAGGGGTTTTGATAAGTAGGTTGGATAATAATGTCATGTCATTGATAGATGGGTGGCCCCAGTCACCTGTCAAATTTGGCCTGTGAGACCAATCCTGATGACTCATGAAGAGACCCTGGACTTTTAAATTTGCCACTGCACTACTGATTCCATCTCTAGCCAGGCTGTGCTATTGTATGGTGACAGTGGCTGAAGGCTGCACTGCAACATTAAACCACCCACCACTCCAAGAATTAATCTTTTTCTCTCTGCCAATATGGGCAGTGATATCATCTCAAAGAAAGGAGTATGAAATCTAAGGGTTCTCTGATGCAGCTCTTGCTAATGTGGACAGATCGAGTAGAATCCCAGAAGCATTACCGTTGCCCACAAAACCACCGTCCCATCACTAAGCCTTAACTAGCTAGGTCAGGGATGAGGAAATGGATCCGGCCATCAACTTTGATAAGTGGGCGGGACCACTCACATGTCAATCACTGGATGTCATAATGACATCCGGTGATTGACACCTGCCAAAGTTCAAAGGAGGATGCAGTAGCTGCTGATCAGCTGACCTGGTATTACGCAGCTTTTGGTGTTCCTAATATTGTCTAGCCTATCTTGCAGTTCCCAAAAGGATGCTGCCCACTGGGATCCAATCAAGAAACTATATATTTATGGGGTGTATCAGCTGATGATAATGCTTTCATCAGTGGAACAAAGAAGGAAGCCATTTTTGCTCCCCCTAAATCTGCTCCGGAGTTTTGGGGGACCATCCAAAGCAGATTTAGGGGAGCACAGGGGCTGCAGGGGAAAGGGGGAATAACATAAAACTGCTTCCCATCTTGTTCCACTGATGGAAGCCTACCATCTGAGCAACACCATGAGCATATATCCAACTTTAAATAGAAAAAATGCTTGCCTGACATTAATAGGTTGGGAAACATCAGCGTAGAGAACTGGAAGTGTGACTTGGGCTGGTAACTGAATTAACCTGGGCCGAGGATCCTTCCTTCCTTGTTTGTTTGTTTATTTATTTATTACACTTATATTCCACCTTTTCTCCAACGAACTCAAGGTGGCGTACAAATATGGTTCTCCCCCCTTCCGACTGTATCCTTACAACAACCCTGTGAAATAGGTTACGCTGAAAGACAGTGACTGGCCCAAAGTCACCCGGGGAGCTTTGTGGCCAATTAGGGATTTGAACCCTGGTTTCGCAGGTCCCAATCTGACACTCTAACCACTGCACCACCACTGACTCTCCAATGTTTAGACAATTCCTAAATTTAAAACATTATTCAAGTCCACCTGTTTCATGCACTTTTTTTGCTCCCGATGCAGATTTGTAAGGATCTCAACAGGCTTAAAAACTGGAGCAAAGAAATAAAAAACATACAAAAACAAAATAAAACCACTTAAGGCTGGGACAGTTATTTGGCCAGGAAGTGATGCACAAGGTTTGACACAGTAAGTACCACCACCTGCAGCTTTCATACACTCCCATCCTTCCTCTCCCTTGTGAGTTGCTCAGCCATAGGATTCTGGAGAGCTATCAAAGACTTCTCTGAAAGGAGGTGAGACCAAAAGAACAAATGAGAAAAGCAGCTCTGCAACCACACATGTGACTCATGGCAGGAACTTGCTGGAAATAGTTGGCTTTTGTCAACTTTGAGCCAATGAGACACTTCAGGAATCCTTTAGTCTAAAGGCTGTTGTGCCAAGTCACATTTCAAAAGCACAAGTGCCCTATAGTTTTCTCTCAAAGCAAAATTAGCTTTGTTCGTGTGTGAGGGGGTCACCTCCACGTAGTCAGTATTTTTCAGGAAGTGCATGTAGAAAGTTAGGTTTGTGCAATTAAAGGGGATAAAGCTCTCCGTTGCTATAGCACAAGAAATCCTCTTGTAAAAAAACATTGACTTTTTGCAGTTAAGAAAGTGATGGGGAAATAGGGTTGGGGATGATTCAGTTCGCGTGTATAGGTGAACCTATAGTTTGCATTTTCTAGAAAACAGAAAAGAATGAAAATACAGCCATCCTTTGAAATTTGCGGTTCTCTGAATTTTGCAATGCAGTTCTCCAGCCAAGTAATGTGTACAATATAAACCATATTCTAAGGTTAAGTGTACATAAACATGCATATATGCATGAAATATCATACAAAAATGCATTAGATAGGGGGAAATTGATTTGCAACAATGTGTATATTAGGCAAAATTGCTTGCAAAGTTGTGCGTATTAGAAGAAATTTGCAGTAAAATGTTGCTAAACTTTCACAAGAACTTATTTTTAAAAAAGAATACGCAAACTGATGTGAAAATTTGGAGAACTGAAATTATGAGTAGAAAAAGGAGAAACTGAGAGAAACTGAAATTGACAGATTTCTCCTATGGGGAAATGCACTGAAAACTGTGGGATGAACAAATGATTAGCCAGAAGATGCATAATTGAACACCCCACATGCAATGGGGATGAATGCTCAATGAATACCAGTTATGGCAGGGCCGCCTTGGGCACCAGCCTGCCCTGGCACCCACATGCAAGCACACCCCACCTACCTACCTACCTACAAGGCAGGCGGAGGAGAGGGAGGTCGGGCAGGCGAGAGAGCGAGCAGGCGGTGGGTGGGACGGTGGGCGGGAGGTTGGGCAAGTGAACGAGCAAGTGGGGCAGCAGGCAGGTAAGCGAACAAGCGGTGAGGGCAGGATGGCAGGCGAGCGAGCGAGCAGAGGGAGAGGGTGAGTGAGTGAGCAGATGGGGAGGGTGAGGGAGGGAGCCGGCAGGGGCAGAGGGTGAGCGAGTGAATGGGCGGGCGAGCAACTGAGCAAGCGGGTGGGCGGGCAGGGGGAGAGCGAGTGAGCAGGCGCAGGCGGGCCGGCAAGCGGGCAGGCAGCTCCCTCTCTGTGGTCTGCAGCAGGCAGCCTGGCATGGAAGGGGAGCACTACTCCCCCACCATAATGAGGGGTCCTTCAGGGGCCCCTGTGAGCCACAGGGCCCTCAGCCAGGGCCCCACCTGGCCACCCTTTGGAGCTGGCCCTGAGTAAGGGTCTAACTTCCAGATAAGCTTTGTGCAAGCAAATCAGGATGAATGCTAAATAAAGAGTTTGCCTTTTGCCCAGGTAGGCAGCATAAGGGTACATGTCAGTTTAGTATCTGTGGGTTAGCATCTGAGTGGGAAAGTCATTAGGAAAAACTGCCCTTGGCCTTTTCTGGGTGCATTGATTGAGCTGGATTGAGAGAAAGTAAGCGTAACAAAGGAGACCTTTCTATGCACATCTCATCTCCAAGGGAAAACATTTTTTCCTTCATGAGGTCATCTTGGATGTTGGCTCAGGGGAAAAGAATTTCTTAGCAATGGGCCTCTCTAGAAAGCAAAAATTCCTCCGTGCTCTCTCTCTCTCCTGTGTAGAGCTGGATTTAGATCCAGCAGGAAAAGAGGTTTTTTATTTTGATTTCACT
Organism: Rhineura floridana; assembly: GCF_030035675.1. Classification (NCBI taxonomy): domain Eukaryota; kingdom Metazoa; phylum Chordata; class Lepidosauria; order Squamata; family Rhineuridae; genus Rhineura; species Rhineura floridana. Next base: position 136,272,542 of record NC_084480.1, read on the forward strand.
TTTGACCTATATAAAAGTCCTCTTGAAATCATGAGAACAAAATGAAATTTTACTTGTTACATTTTTTTTTATCCCACCTCTACGCCTCAGTAGAAACATTTGAAGTACTGGGATTAAGTAGCTTTATTTCTTTACAATAAATCAAAAAAGATTCGAAAGATTCAGAGCACTTTACATGGGGTTCTTAGTGGTCTCCCATCTGGGCACTGATCAGGCCAGATCTTGGAAAAGTTACTTTTTTGAACTACAACTCCCATCAGCCCAATCCAGTGGCCATGCTGACTGGGGCTGATGGGAGTTGTAGTTCAAAAAAGTAACTCTTCCAAGCTCTGGATCAGGCCCATACTGGCTTAGCATTAACATTGCTGAAGAATCCAGTGCTTCCGGATCATTCAGGACCTGCAACAACGTTAAAGAATCAGATGCTCCCAGGACTTTCGCTTCTTTTGTTTGTATCGACACTAACCAGTTTCCAGTAAGTGCTCTGCACTTGCAGTGCCATAAAGACTTATAGAAGTGGCTTTCCCCATATTTTCTTCTGTATTATAGTGGCAATACAATGCAACAAAACTCATTGTATCCTGCAATGTCTCCAGTCTGCCATGAGGCAGGGTATGCAGCTTGTGCCATTGTGCTTCTGTAGTGGTAGAGGGTGCCTTCAAGATTGTGCTGCATGTGCATTGTGTGTGAACATCCTAGCGCATGTGGCATTGAATGCATCATTATTTTGCCACCATTTTGGGTGTAGAGAGCTTTTTCAGTCCAAGAATCCATCTGGTCCAGCAGACAATAGTCTCTGATAATGGCAAATGGCAGAAGTGCAACATAAAATAAAAATAGCCTATGAATAATACTTGTACCTTTAAAGATAAAGAAGAGAACTAAATGAGATATATCAATTAACAAATGAATCAAAGAGATTCTGAATGGAATTTTTTTTTTTGGAAATGCCATTAAGATGAAATATAGTAGCTCTTTTTATTTCATCCATTATTTTGCTGTATTGCTGTTCCATGGGATAAAGAAAAAAAATTGAGCTAAAGGAGTTTTCAGGTGAAATAGCTGAAGCTAGACTTTCTATAGAAAAAGGTAGACCAAGTGAAGGCCTTGCAAATTTTATCTCCTCTTCACTCGATGTGACGATCACCTAGCTGTCCAAATGTAATCCAATTGCTGTTACAGACTTATTGGGATTTGGTGCTTGTCATTTTTTTGTTTTATATATGTCTATCACCATTGCATTCTAGGCAGCAAGTGAAAGCAATCTGGGCCAAACTGGAACAATATGGTGAAGTCTCTTTATTCTTCTGCATATCCAATTATTGGCGGAGACTTAAATGCAAGGATTGGAGCAGATAACACTTTATTCTTGTAAATATTAGCATCTGAAGGATCTGAATAACTATCAAAATAATAACACTAGTAGTAGTAATAGGTGGTGACTAGAACACAGTAGACTACACTGCACTATCCTCTAGAGCACTGTTCTTCAATCTTGGGTTCCTAGTTGTTGTTGGACTACAACTCCTATCAACCCCTGCCAGCTTAACCAATGACCAAGGTTGATGGGAGCTGTAGTCCAACAACATCTGGAGACTCAAGGTTAAAGAGCAGTGCTCTAGAGCAGTGGTTCCCAACCGTTATGAATATGGGACCCCCTTTGTAAGCCCATAAAATGTCATGACCCCCCCATGCTAATTGTAATTTTAGTCTCAGTTGAAAAAATGGTGTGTGGCAAAATCTTATCTCCAAATATCTCTTTCCATTTAAAGCTCCTGCAGACAAGGAGGTGTTGCTTTCTTTTCTTAATGCAAAGGTCTGATCAAACTGGTATCTCCCTTCTCCCCCCCCCCCAGTCTGAAGATGTACAGTCCTGTCTCCCAGCACCAGTGGGTGACAGTGTTGGACTAAGAACCAGGTTCAAATCCCCACCCAGCCATGAAGCCCACTGGGTGACCTTGGACCAAACACAGTCTTTCAGCCTGACCTATCTCAGAGGGTTGGTGTAAAGATAAAATGGAAAGGGGGGGACCATGTGTACCACCTTGAGCAACTTGGAGGAAAGGTGGGATATAAATGTAACAATAATTAAATAAATAAATACATTTCTGCTGCAATACCAGGATCCCAGCCTCAGCCAACCTGCTGAGCTTTTATTTCTTATTTCTTTTTAATAATAATCAAGAAGCAGCAATGTGTTGGTGGTGGGGATGCTAGATTGTGCACTGCAGACAACAAGGTACACAGATTGAGAAGGAGGATTAATGCTTTTAGGCCTTGGGATGATCATCAGAACTGATGACTTGGTTAGCATGCACTTGGGGAATGAGTGGAGCAGAAGACAGATCACCTCGTACACATGCACAAACACACATGCCCCTCCTGCAAGTGTCTGCAGGCGTGCATGCATTTGGGCACGTGGGAGGGGGGGATCCCTCAACTGCTGCAGCTTCTTGGAGAGATTGGGGGGCGGAGTATAGGTGGAAGAAGGGAGGGACACTGGCACACACACTTAGCCTCAGAAATGGAGGGTGAGCAAGTCCTACACTTCCTGCACAGTCCTGCACAGACTACTTCTTAGCTCTGTCTGGGATGAAGGTGAGATCTGGGAGGCCTCGCGAATAAGAATAATTTTTAAAATGAGGTGGCAGCAAAGCAGGAGCCAAGAAAGGCAGGCAGGCTGGCAGCCAGGTAGGAAGGGGGAAAGTAGCCTTTCCTTGCAGCCTTGCTTCTTTTTGCTTCACAAAAAGCTCTCTCCTCTTGTTCTGAGCAAGGATGTCAGCAGCAGCAGCAGCAGTGCGAGGAGTCAGCATTCGGCCATAGTAGTCCCCTCCTCTTTCTGGTAGCTCCACCCTCAGCCTCCTTTGGCGTCTGCTATGTGTTTTATAGGCAGATGCCTGCCCTCTGCATGCCTGAAAGATGCTCTGCTGTTTCAGCAAAAGTGCTCCTCTTCTGTGGAGCAAGGGGGAGGTGTTGTCTGCAGTGGAGTGGGGAGTAGATAGTGTCCAGGGAGTGAAGAATTTTTTTAAAAAAGTAATAAAGAAATCACTTCTTTACTGTTTGCAGCTCCCCCAGATTACTTTGCAGCCCCCTGCAGGTCACGGCCCCCAGGTTGGGAACCACTGCTATAGAGCCTTTAATGGTGTTTTATATTTGGCCCCTTTAAAATTGACTGGTAGGTTGCTGTCTTTATTCAGGATTTTTAACCATTTGCTCATTGTTGCATTTGTTGTTTATACCTGCTGCTTTATTGTTTATTGCATTTTTATATTTCCATGATCTGTAAGCCATCTGAGGGAATTGCAAAACGTAGGAATGAAATACTTTAAATAAACAAATTCAGCCAAAGAATTTAGATCACAAAATGGGCTTGTGGGACTGCGAAACTGTTCTATGTTTCTTTGAATATTAGTTAAAGTATTTGGAGGTTCCTCATCAGCAGAAGCTCAGTCAAATTATGTTTCTCTCTCTTCCTCACACCCCCGTTTTTATGAAAGTGAAATCAATAAAGCAACTTAAGAGCTATTAAAATGGCAAGAGAAAGTGCACAGCTTTCCTGCATTTATCACAGAAATTCAGCAGCAACAAGAAGGCTTTCAGCAAAGAATGGTCTGCATCTGCACATAATTAACGATGTGAGTGCTCAAGTACTTTAAACCCAAAGTTAAAAAAAAGAAAGGAAAGGAAAAAACAGTATGCAAAAAAATCTACCTTGACCTGAACTTTGCAGAGGGACATTTGATGGGATTGTCACGTCTTGGGAATGTGTCCTTTTCTTTGCATCATTTATATAGAGTATGTATTATTCTGGGTTAATGTGAGACTAAGCCTTTGATCTCGCTTCATTGCACCAAAGCGAAATAGATGTAAGAGTTGAATTGCTTCCTCTTTTATCCTGCCTCAGTCAATAATGTGTCAGCCTACCGTTCCTCTCATTTGTAGGTTCTGGAATGGCTTTCAGCTCCCTCTCTGGTGTTTCAGTTTGGCTCTGTTCTCAAGCCTTCAAGAAACGTATTTGAAATGGAAAAAATGTGGTGGTGGGAGGGGGAAAAGCACCCCCACAATACAAACATGCACTGCTCAACACTTTGACATTATCTTATTTATAGATGCCGCAGTTGTTGCTTTTAGGGGCCTGATGATTATCATTTCTTCAGTGCTTCAGCCCTATGAGTATTTTGCGAGATCTGCAGAGGGTGGGGGAGCAAAACATTTTGTTGAAAGACAACTTACTGTCACTCCAAGAGGAGTCAAAGCCATCCCTGGCACTGTCCCTTGCAGTATGTGTGCATTGCTGGGGTTTGTTGGGTTGAACCCACCAGGGAAATCAAAGCGGTTGTGCTTGTGTTTCTGTTTCTGGTGGGGGGTAAATATCTCTCCCTCTTTTTCTCTTTCTTTTAAATCCCCAACTGATTTTTGCTCCATAGAAAACTAATCTGATTAATTTCGAGATGGAAAATCAAAGAAGTCAGAGAGACTCATTCATTATACACAACATTCTTGTAGATTTTCAGTAAGATCTAAATTTGGGTTGAATACTAACCCGTTGATTGCTATTCAGCTGCTTAAGTAGCTCAGCTACTGACTGAACTGAAAGAACAACTACGAACATTTTTCATTCTCTTCCACTTATCACCTCCTTCAGTTTTAAATCTTCAGTAGGCCAATTGCCCTTATGACCTCAGGAGTAGGCATCCCAAAGGTAGAATAAGAGCATCTTCTGGAAGCAATGGTTCTGGTGATCTAGACAGGCTAAGCACTTTGAAGCCTCATTGGCATGAATGGGAGAGTTAAAGGCAAGCTTAAATGTCCTACAGCTCTGCAAGTCTGCCAGACTGCTTAACTTCTCCTCCTGAACCAGTTTGCCAGCAGAGGTTTTAGAGATATTGTTAGAAAGCTGAGGTGGTAAGGGAAAGTAACAAACCGTGTTTGGGAAAACTCCACATTAAAGAAATGTGTTGGTTGCTACTAACAAGACTGCCATGTTTAACTGACCTGGAAGCAAAGGGTCTGGAGTGAATGTGAGTACAACAACCTGCACAGGTGCACTATACACATTTCCATTTCTGGGCCCAATTCAAAATGCTGGTTTTGGCTTTTAAAAGTCCTTTACAGATGCTCTGGCATCTGAAGGATCCTCTGTCCTCTGACTGTGACTGCCCATGCTTTGAAATGACCATCAACAGACCTTCTCTGGACACTCCCACTGTCTGAGGTACAATGGGTGGTGACTACAACAGCCTTCTCAGTGGTGGCATCCCATCTTTGAAAACACTCTCTCCAGAGAAGCTGTGTACACACCATACCTTTAAAGCACATTATTTTCCTCAAAGAATCCTGGGAACTGTGGTTTACTCCTCACAGCAATGCAATTGCCAGCACCCTTAATAAACTACAGTTTCCAGGATTCTTTGGGGGAAATGATGTGCTTTATATATATGGAGTGTACCCAGGCAGAGACTCACCTGATGCCTACTTTGATGTCTTTCTGATGGCAGGCAGAAGCTTTTTTACTTTCTCAGGCTTTTAAACTTTTCATGATCAATTTCACTCTTTGTTGTATATTATTTTAATGCTCCCTTTATGGATTTGCAAGTTGTGTACTTACTTTAATTGGGTTGCATGCAGTATTAGAGCGGACCCAATGAAATTAATGGGCATGACTAATTTAGGTCCATTAATTTCAGTGGGTCTACCCAGAGTAGAACTTCATTGGATACAAGCCGGAATGTTTAAAGTATGTCATTGTAAGCGACCTTCATCATTTGATTGAAGGGTGGAGCAGAAATTTTAATAACAAACAAATAAATAAAAATGTCTGCCATCTGGTGATATTTTTCTAGCTACAAATAATCTGGGACTGGTTGCTTTGCTTTATGGATGCTGTAAATGTGCTAAATTTAAAGAGGGGGAAATTGAATGTCTCTTTAATATTTCCCCACCTTAGTCTTACAACAATTAGCCAGCCTGCTGCAGGATTGGTATCCCTTCCATCTCTTCAGTAATTCCACAGCTGTTTTAACTCATATCACTACTTGTTCTCAATGAGAGAATTATTAGTACAGATGGCTTCTCGCAGCTGGGAACAAGATGTGTCAAAATAATACAGGGGAGTCTGTTGTTGGACTTTATTGCACTTTCTAGTTTTTTTTTTATTTTGCAGATCCTTGCTATAGGGAGGGATAGAACAAGAAATATCTGGTCTCCTGTGTATCTGTTTACAGAAAAGGTTACTGCCAATGGCCATTCCTGCTATTAACTTATTATGGAAAGAGGCAATCGCTATATGGAAAATTGCGGGGCAGGGCGGAAGAGAGAACCTGAAGTGAGGCAGCTGGCTCACAAGTTAACTATGGGATTTCTGTGAGCCAAAACATTCTCCTTTTCTGTGCTGAAGTCCATAAATGATAAAGGTGAAGTTCTACATCATAAATTCCCATTTGGACACTCAGTTTTGAGAACCTATATCCTGCATCCTTATCATTTTGAAGGGGAGCCACAATCGGTAATGAAATCTGCTTGCTTTTCACACACTGAAATTAGCTTTGATTCTTCGCCCGAAACGTATGTTTAGAAGGCAACATGCACAGAGCAAACGCTGACCCTATCGAAGCAATAAATGCCACCAGTCATTTTGCAACACTACATAGACCTTCCATGATTTTTTAAAATCTGGACCTTCTTGTAGAAGGGGTACAAGAACTCTTAGGAAAACCAAAAACACACACAAAAATCCTCATTTTTCAGATAACAGGCAGATCCTCCAGCATTCCCATATTAAGGAATATATGAGAGACTAAATTTTATTGTCGCTGTAAACTATAATGCCATTCCATAGGAGCACAGGAAGCTCTTTTATACTGAGTCAGAACATTGGTCCATCTATCCAGGGCCAGCTCCAGAGGGTGGCTAGGTTGGGTCCTAGCCGAGGGCCCATAAAGGGCCTCTCCTTAAGGTGGGAAAGTGGCACTCCTGTTCCATGATCTGCAGCAGCATTGGGTCTACAACCTGACCCTGCTCCCAGGCACCCCCAATATAGACAGCGTGGGCTTCAATAACATGCACGCCCCATCTACCTCTCTTGTCAGTGTGAATGCTGTGCGTGGGTGCCTGCCATCACCCAAGATGGTAGTGGTGGCTTCCCTAAGAGGCTATCACCCCCACCACTATCTTGGCTGACGGTGGGCATGCACACTACGTGCACGTCATTCGCATGACACAAGAGGTAGGTGGGGCACATAGGTGGGCTTATTAGCCCCGCACCACCTGTATGGAGAAGTGTGGGGCTATGACACTGCGGGCCTAGGGCAGGGTGGTGCCCAAGGGCCCAGTCATGCCTGGCATCGGCCCTGCATCTAACTTAGTATTATCTACACTGACTGGCAGTGGCTCTTCAGGGTTTCGGACAGGAGTCTCTCCCAGCCCTACCTGAAGATGCCAATGATTAAACCTGGGACCTTCTGCATGCAAGGCAGTTGTTCTCCTGCTGGAGCTTTGGCCCTTCCCTTCCCCTGGGTTTTAGTTTCTTTCACATTACTGAGAAAAGTAATGTCTTTTATGGAAGCAGATCTGAACACTGATCCTCAACCTGCACCAACACAAACGATTTGCATTTTAATCACATTCTGCATATACAGGATCTAAGCATCATGTTTTGGAGTACAAACTTGCAACACAGTTCTCTTCCCACACATATACCATAACCTCAACCAATGCATACAACCTCCTGAGCCATGAAATAAAACATTCTGTTTCAGTTCTGGAATTACATTTTTTTAAATTACACCATGGCCCACACTGGGGCTCTTCTGTCATGCCTCAAAATGCCAGCCCCACTTTTTTTCTTTTTTTGGCGCTATTTCTGTAATACGTAACATCCTGCCTGAAAAAGAGTCCTACAAAACTTACTATTTTGTAACTTTTTCATTGGGGTATTATTATTATTGTGATTCAAATAGACTAATATAATTGGAAACATTTTATAAATAGGCCAGTTCACATTAAAACTTTGTTTTTCTAGCCTTTTTCATTGCAAAACCGTGAAGTAATTGTGCTAATGGAGATATTACCTGTCTTTTCAAAGCACTAAATTGGAGTCTCAAAATGCATTCTGGCAGCTTTTCTTCATCATCGGTTGTACTTTCATCTTGTTTTTGTTCATCAGCTTCCCCAGGTAGTGTCTTGTTTAGAGGGAGGACAAACCTACACAAGCTTTTTTCAGCAATTCATAGTAGAGGCATTTTAAAAAAAACACCAAAGATAGGTGGGCTGGTGAATTTCTACTATTTCGAGCAGGGGGGCTCACATACTTATGCTTACACTTTTTTTTACCCTATGCATACATTAAAAGAAAAAGAAAAAGCGTTGCCATTCACTAGTTATGGTTGGTTGCCAGTATAAAAATAAGGTTTAGGGAACCTTACATTTACTCCCATGTAAACAGGGTTGGAATTGCAGCCTTAGCAAGGGAGCAAAAACCTGACTGGGGCAAAGATCCTCCTCCCCCTCCCAACAGCTCTCATGGTTAAGCAGCCTTACATAAGGAAGAGGGTGAGTTGGACAATGGGTAAGCAGAGACTTTACTAGCCCAATTCACACACACACACATACACACACCAACATGTCTCATGAGTCAAGACACTTGCAAAAGAGGAGCACAAGTGGGACATTAGGCTGCAGCCACCAAGGACATGGTGGGTAGGTGGGAAACTCTGGTGAACCAACCTTGGCCAGCTCCTTGAAATTTCAGACTGAAACCCAGAGCAGATTCCACTGCCCCATTGATATAGACCTACCAGCTGCCACCGGTGGGAAGGAAATTGGAAAAAACAAACTCACCAGCTACCCTCGTGCCATCAAACAGGTCATCAGTTACGAGCACACACCCAAAAAGGACACCTACTCAACCACCACCACTCAAGAGAAGCTCTTCTAACATTAAAGAGAGGGAAGAGTGTCCAACCCTGCCTCCCAGTCATGTTTAAGGGGTCGTGTTCGACCTAGGAGGAGCAGAAGAACCAGCCCAAGCAGGAAGAAGGTCTCCCTGATGAGGTGTGCCTGGTGCCAACACTGTTATCCTTTCAGCGCCAGGTCAAGACTTTCCTCTTCTCCCAGGCATTTTAGTGTGTTTTTTAAATTGTTTTAAATTTTTAAATTGTGTTTTAAATTGTTTTTAAAAGATGTGTTTTTAAATTTGTTTTAATATTTTTAGTTACTGTAAACCGCCCAGAGAGCTTCGGCTATGGGGCGGTATATAAGTACAATAAATAAATAAATAGCAATCAAATAGCAATACAGCATCTTCTAATGGCGTTACAAGGCCAAATTCCAAGAAGAAACTCGGAGCAGCAGCTCACAGGATGGGTGAGTGGAGACGAGGCGGAGGAAAGGACCGTGGAGATGAACAAGAAATTTATTTATTTATTTATTTATTATTTGATTTATATCCTGCCCTTCCTCCCAACAGAAGCCTAGGGCGGCAAATTGTTCAACTACTACTACCCTAAGATGAACTTCATTCATATTTAGTTACCCTGGTAATTATTGTAACAACTTTCAGGATATCGTTCAGAGATTCATGAATTGGTTCAGTGAACTTTGTTCAAATGACCTAGTTCATTCCAAGCACTGGTTTAATCATTTTATGTTTCTGATTTGTATTTATTGCCAGACATGGCAGTATGGAATTCTGTGGGTATACTAGACTTCACTCGCATATGTTTGGGGCCTGGCTCCCACTGTTCCTGGGATAAATATCCCTGAATGTTATAGTGCTTTGTCCCTCCCTCCTGTCTATGCGCAAGGAACTCTGGTACTAACAGTTCATGAAAAAGCATGTCACATAGGAAACCACAAATCTCTTTCTCAAGCTACAAGACGTAACTGAATAGTACAAGTACACACTCTTTGTTCTAGAAAAAGGCCTGGCTAACTCACTGTGGCTTGTTCGGCTCTAGCACCGCTTCTCTGATTGGCTTGAGCAAATCTCATGAAATTTGGACACTAGGTATATAGATACATATCCCCAAGCATGACCTACAATCTAGCCTCATTCCCCCATGGTATGGTAATGAGATTGCAGCCTGGAGCACCTCCCTCTCTTCAGGATCTCCCGGCCCCAATCAAGTGCCCTCTTTACACACACGTTTGGTCCCTGCCACCCTCATCATAACTACAGCTTTTTTCTGCTTCTGAAGTTTCAATTCATGCTGAAAGTAATAACTATAGGTGCAATCCAGCTAAAGTTAAACGAATTTAAGTTTCATTAATTTTGATAAGACATTTAAGCACATGGTTAACCATTTCCAATTTACATCAAAGGGACTTAAAGGTGCTTACACACACACACACACACACACAGAGAGAAATTCTTTCAATAGCCTTATGAGGCAAGACCATATTACTCTCACACACACACACTGAGTGGCAGGAAAAGGCTAAGAGACTGGTCCATAGCGTGTTTATGGGTGAGGTGAGACTGAAGCAACAGAATTCCATAAAGGCTGCCTTGGAATTTTTCTGCCATCAGAATTTTCAGCACCTTTTCCCTGACAGTGTTTTCCATCTCAGAAGTGTTCTTTTTTATTTATTCATTATTGATCCTAAGTTTATTGCTTTACATCTGTCTGCGTTATCTATTTGAGCTGCTTGCAGGCTTAAGGGAGGGGGGATTTTGTCTATTTTGACCCCAAATAATATATCATAAAATGTTAGAAATAGTTTACTGGTTAATTCAGATTTCTAACCAATGCTATCTCCTAAAATACATAGTGCTAGTTAGAATACTGTATGTCTAACTAAAAACAAAGTGATAGGTTAAAAAACGTTAAGATAAAGTATTTTAGGATTCAACAAATATTCAAAACCCCAGCAATGTTCCTTCTCTCAAATCTGATTTCCTCACAACCGCTAAGTACCCCAGAGAGGTGTTTAACTCAATTCAAGTGGTCAGAACACAATGCAGTGGCCTGTCTAACCTCAGAATTCATGTGGCCACATTGAATTTTTCTGTGAATGGTGAAATCTTATACTCCACAGAGGCTGTGTAGTCACTAACCCAGTGGTCCCCAAAGTTTTTTCTCACGGACCACTTGAAAATTGCTGCAGTCTTTGAGGACCACTTAATGATTTTCCTGCCTGTTGTAGCTATTGTAATGCACCGTGCTAGGTGCTGTGTGATTTTTAATGGTGTTTTTACAGACATGCTGTTGGCCACTTGAGCTTGTGAGCCACAGGTGGTCAACAGACCACATGTGGTTTGGGAACCCCTGCACTAACCCAAGTGTAGCACCAAAATGTGGTTTTTCTCAATTCAGAATCATTCATGCTCATCCTCACCATACTGCTTTCAATCTAGATTGATTCTGTATCCTGCAGTCCACAAGGATGGTTACTTGAGATGTGTTTGAAAACTCTCCTCTTGATTATGTTATTCACTCCTTTTCTTCCCTGCACATGCCCCTGATGAACAAAGAAGAAAACAGGGATTGCAATCTTGGTCTATGCCCATCCACAACATCATTAGGGAGGTGTAGATAGACCCCATTTCTGGGACTGCCTACATCTGTTTTTAAATGGAAACGCTGTGGGATAACACAGAATCATTCTGCAATCACCATTTATTTTCAGAATAAAACCAGTTTTTCAAGAAGCACTGTTCAGGGTCAAAAAATATGCAGTGCATCTAGATTGTGCATGGGCTATGTAGAAAAAAGTACTCCATCCCCATTTATTCTGGAATAAAATATTGCATGTACGCAGTCGGAGAAAGTTGTATTGTGGAAAAGTTTTTTGTGGTGGGAAAGAGATGTTTTCAGAGGAGATGTAGAGGCTGTGGGGACAGAGGTGCAGCCATTTTATGGATTGCGGGCAGAGGTAGGTATAGCATTAGCAGGTGCCCGGGCCATTACAGGGAAGGCACCCCAGCCATATTTTGTTATTCCTCCTTTAGGCAGTCTGGGCTTGGGTTCTCTTGGGGACCATCCCCCTGGATCAAAGGTACGTGTGTTGAATGCCAGCTACAACCTCTCCTAGTCAGAGAAATAGTATTGTTCTTACCCTTGTAACGTCAAGGATAGGCAACTGTATTATAAGTGGGGCTGTTCAGAAAGCAGTCCAGAAAACAGCAGCCCAGTTAATAGGGACCTCCCAGTTTGACCATACCACACCTGTACTGAAAGGGTTTCATTGACTCCCAGTGCTTTTCCAGACACGATTCAGGATGCTTAAAGCCTTAAGTGGCTTGGGACTTGGGTACTTAAAAGACCATCTCCCCTCATAACTTGCCTAGAATGCAAGATCCATGTTGGATTCCCTCCTCCTCCAGGTGCCCAGGACCTTAGAAGTTATGCAGGTAAGGAATGGAGCGAGGGCTTTTCTGGTGGGGTCACTGAGGAAGACTCAGCTGGCACCAGTACTTTTATTGTGCAGGCAACAGTTGGTCTCTAAGGCTTTTAATGCGTAAATTGATTATTGCTGTTTACTGCTTTCCTTCTATAGTTTTCAGTTCTATACTACATTGTTTGTGGCTTTCTGTTGAGCTGCTTTATGTTGTTTTTATTATTTTACACAATTGTTTTTGTAAATCAAATTGAGTATGAATAGAAAAGCAGTCTAGAAATATTTTAAATGAACAATCATGGTCTACTTTGTGGGGCTGTTGTAAGTATTGCTGTGATAAATGTCTGCAACGTGCTTTGAATGCATAGGAAAAGTGCTATATAAATACTAAATATTGTTATCATGTCCTTCTGAGCTTCTTGAAAGTATCTGCTTTGACAACTGATGGAGAGAGAGAGAGATGGACCTTTGTTTTGATCCAACAAAGCAATTCTTACACAGCAATCTCATGGTTCTAAACTCAGCATCAGCATTGCATCAAATCTCTCTCTCTCTCTCTCTCTCTCTCTCTCTCTCTTTAAAGAAAGATGCATGGCAATGGGTTCCTAAGTCAAAGCCGATCCATTGAAATAAATCGCCTGGCTTTCAAAAGTGCTGTGAATGTTGAAGTGTACCAGGAATGCTGCATGCTCAGCGCCTTTGGAAGTCATATCACTTATGCCTGATCATTATGACTAAGGGCAGGTATGCCCCAGGTGTTTATCATAGGTCAGTATCTATTTGAAGTATCTCTAGCATAACTTTGACCTGCAGCTGACCTGCTTCCTGCCTGGATAACATATGTGAATCAATAAGTAAGGTAATATTCCAATGGTGGGAAACAGGAGACATTTCCCTCACTTACAGTATGTTTATTGTCCTTTTTTTTAAATAAAAAAAAGTGTGAATAGAAATCCAGACAGATATTATACTGTTGACATACTGCTATCACCCCTGTTTCAAAGTGATATGAGGTTTGTGGTTTTCATTCTTTTATCTTGATTGTGCTATGGGTAATCATGTAAATTCAGATAGTCTGCTTGGAACCATTGGTGGGACTTCAAGCAGCCCATCAACTTATGGAACTCAGTACCACAAGATGTGATTATAGCCAGGCACCCCATGTGTTTCAAGTCATGTACAATTATTCCTCAGAAGAATCCATAGCTATGGTTATGATGAGACTCAAGGAAAATAACTTACGTCCTTAAGATATTGTTACACACTCCATACCTCCCTCAAGCAGTGAGAAGTTCCAGGGCAGCACTGAAGAATGTGCCATTCTTCAGATGAGAGAACACTAGAGCTGTCCTTTGAGTAGAAATATAAAAAGGCACTGATTTCCATTCTCACCCATGTTCATTGCATGCAGCACTGTTTCCATTCTGCTGCAGTTCAGCTTCCAATAAAAATGAACGTATGCATCTCACTGTCCATGGTGGCAGAGGAAAGGCTGAAAGAACTGGGCATGCTTAGCTTTGAGAAGAAAAGACCAAGGGGAGATTTCATAGCACTGTTCAAGTACTTGAAACATTGCCACACAGAGGAGGGCCAGGATATCTTCTCAACTGTCCTAGAGTGCAGGACATGGAATAATGGGTTCAAGTTACAGGAAGCCAGATTTTGGCTGAACATCAGGATAAACTTCCTAACTGTTAGAGCTAGGGTTACCAGGTCAGAAGCATCCCAAACTTGTGAGATTTCAGGGGCGGATTCTAGTGATGTCATAGGGGCATGCCTTGGTGATGTCATAGGGTGTGTGCCCTGGTGATGTCATGGGGCGGGCCCTAGTGATGTCATTAAGCATGATACATTAAGCAACAACCACACTTGCTTGGAGCATACCACTCAAACAAAAAAAAATCTCTGATTGGAAATTAAGATAGAAATCTTAGCTAAATGAGGGTGTTTCCAGGTCCAGCTGAAGTGACAAGATCATTCCTTCTTATCTACTTAGAGATCCTGGGTAAGGAACATTTAATCTAGCCTAGTTGCTTCTGGCAAGAAGGGTTTAAGTGCCCTCAGGCCAGGCCAGTCACCAGAAGGCCACTGTAGGAAGAAAGCCTAGTGTTGTGGAGATGTTAGACGGAGCACTCAAGAGTAAAGGTGGATGCCCCTGAAGGCTACAATTCTAAGCACACTTACTAAGGGACTAGGCCCCATAGAACTCAACAGGACTTACTTCTTGGTAGATATTGTTAGGATTGTGCTGTTGGTAGGGCTTGACTAGGAATCCTCTGCAATGATATTCATATCAAAGCACAGTTGGCAACCCCCTGCCTGGTATGACCTGCCTGCCTCTTAACATGGAACATCTCTACAGACTTGACCCTTCACTGCAGAGAGAGGTTTTAGAAATGAGTAAGAGTTAAGAAGATTCTCTACTCTTTCCTGCCTACTTTGTGGGCTGCTATAAACTCACTTTGACAGCCAACCCAATTCCAGTGAGTAATAATTGACAGAGAGAAAACACACATAGTTTGGTATATCTTCACAGGCAGTAGATTGGGAACAACAGCAATTGAAGCCACACTTCCCAGTATGTGAATTCTCTTTTACCACTAATGGGCAAGAAACAAACCATCATGCAAATAACAAGGGGCATCATCAGTGGGTTTAAGGCAGAACTTGGAAAAGTTACTTTTTGGACCTACAACTCCCATCAGCCCAATCCAGTGGCCTTGCTGGCTGGGGCTGATGGGAGTTGTAGGTCAAAAAAGTAACTTTTCCAAGTTCTGGTTTAAGGGGGTTGAGCTGACCACATGGAACCACTGTTGTTGCTTCTATGGATGTGAGTAAGGTCAGAGGTAAAGGAAATGCAAACAGAAAAAGAAAAGACAGTAATTATTTCATAAATGCAATACCATACCAACCACAACAAGATTCCTATGAGTAAGACAGAAAATGCAGGATCCCACAACCAGTCAAGGTTCCTAACCAAAACTAAAAAAAGCCTGGCAGCCAGTCAGCCAAGGTCACAGAAATCCCCATGCAGCACAACCTGAGCCTGGGGCTGCAGTTAGTGCAGAATGCTGTAGCATGATTGCTGACATGAGTGAGACCCTATCAGCACATAATATCTCTGCTCTGAAATCTGTATTAGTTGCTGATTTGCTACCAGGCAAAGTTCAAGGTGTGCTTTCCATGTTACAGGTGCCACATAGTAGTGGTTCTGCTTTT
This sequence comes from Rhineura floridana, assembly GCF_030035675.1. Classification (NCBI taxonomy): domain Eukaryota; kingdom Metazoa; phylum Chordata; class Lepidosauria; order Squamata; family Rhineuridae; genus Rhineura; species Rhineura floridana. Next base: position 136,288,100 of record NC_084480.1, read on the forward strand.
GTAAAAAATAAATCCTTTAGTGTGGCAGTACATACGCTTTGGAACTCCCTGCCTATTTACATTAGGGAGGCGCCTTCATTGTACTCATTTTGGCACCTGCTAAAAACATTTTTGTTTAGGCAAGCCTACCTGGCAAGTAGAACCTATTGTTTTTTTTTCTATTTTTAATGCATTGTTGGTTTTATTATTTTTAATATTTTTAAATACCTGTCTCTAACTGTTTTTGCCAATAGTTTTATTGTTTTAATTCCTTCTATAAACCACCTTGAGGTTTTTACAATAAAGCAGTATATAAATGTTGTAAATAAAATATATAAATAAAGTTCTGAGTTACTCAGACAGGGAAGCATGCACAGGACTGCAAGTCAGTGATAAGGAACTTCACTCACCCAATCCAAAATTCAGAATCATGCCACTTTAAGCTGTTTTGCAACTGTTTTATACTTGCTTTATGGTTATTGGATTTTAAATGGATTTATTTCTTGTTGTGAGCTTCCTTGGTTTCCAGCTCTACCTCACAGGGTTGTTGGAAAGACTCCATATACATACACACACTAGAGATGTAAAAATACATACACCCCATATAATAGTTTATTGTCAAAACCAGTTGGCCATTGCAGAACATTTTTTTAAAAAAATAGGTATTCAATCAATCAATCACAGTTTATTCGACCAAATTGTCAGCATAGAGACATAATAAAATCAAACTGTGTGGTACATGACAAATAAATATTATATGACACTTTAAGACAATTAAATAAAATATAAATTTAAGATAAATACAGAGATATCAAAACTATGCATTTCTAATTGACTTTCCTGTAGCTCAAGCATGAGTTTCAGCTGTATAGTGATATTCATCTCAAAAGGTTAGGATAGCATCAGTTTATCCAGTTTAAGATTTGTTGTATTGCACTATTTAAGTTAAAAAGACTTTTTACAGTATTGCACCTTAAATTTTGAGCAGCCACGGTGAACTTTGCTACTTGTGAAGTGATTTTTAGAGATGTATCACCTAGAAGGTATTCCAGCCAGAAATATTCAGGTTCATGCGAGAAAGGGGCCAGTAAGGGAATAATTAGCTGTTACCTTAAGGTCTTATAGAGAGAGCAATGAAGCAACACATGTGCATTGTTCTCAACTGCATCTTCACCGCAAAGACAGAAACGATCTTTGTAGGGTGTTTTAGTAAATCTGCCCTCCATAACAGCAGAAGGTAAAGCATCCAATCGGATCTGTGCGAAGGCTTTTCGATATTTGGGGATTCCTAGGTTCAGTAAATACGGCATTGGAGTAAAAAATTTGGGATTATGCCTTTGTTTTTTAATTGGCATTAATTGCTGTTGGTAATCTATATCTTTCCGACGCTGTCGTATGTTCGCTAAAGCTGTTTCAGGGCCCAGAAGAGAGACAAGTTGAGGAGAAAGCCCTATCTTTAAAAGTTTGCCTGTCACTAAACCAACCCAAGCAGAGTGAAAGTTATCTTTTAAAATGTCGGGAGCAAGTCCAATGTGATTGAAAGTGAGTTTTAGCCAGGTATTAATCCTTAGCAGCCATATCTTGGCCTCTACTGACTGGACTCCAGCTTCCAGTCTAAGAATATTATTAGGTATACATGGAGGAATTGCCATAATAGATCTTAAAAAAATGGTTTGAATTGCTTCAAACTCACTAAATTTCGAATTCTTGTTAACTTGGGAGCCAAAAGTCAACTGCGATATAATTTTGGCATTAAAGATTTTGATAGCTGGCAGAAAAGCTTGCCCCCCTTTAGAATAGTAAAACGTCAATAACGTTTTCATCGTTCTCCGTGCGTTGAGAATCATCAGTTTATTGTGAAGCTGGTGGCCACCTGAGGCTTGGAATACATAACCCAGGTATTTTAATGAATTGACTTGCTCAATTTTATATCCATGTATCTGCCATTGGTGCTTAGTTTTTTTCCGAGAGAAAGCTATTATTTTAATTTTCTGGTAATTGATTGTCAAAAGTTCCGTAGAACAGTAGGTTGCAAGTTTAGCTAGCAGACATTTCAAATCAATTGGGGTTCTTGAAAGCAAGGCTACATCATCCGCATATAATAAGATGTTTCTCGGTTTTTTAGCCAAAATGGGCGGATGAGCAGAGATTGGAGTTAAATTATGTACTATGTCATTAATATAAATGTTGAACAGTACCAGGGCTAATACGTAGCCTTGCTTAACTCCTCTTGTTGTAGGGACAGGATTAGATAGATGGCCTTTGATGTTACATCTTATTTGCAGTGAGGTGTTATTGTAAAGACCTTGTATTAAAGCTATAAGACGCCTGTCCATACCAAGATTATTAAGCTTCAACCAGAGGCGAGGACGAGATATTGAGTCAAACACAGATTTTAAATCTATGAAGGCCATATAGAAAGTTCCTCCTTTTCTGCCCGCATATTTATCAATTAGATGATGGAGTACTAATATATGGTCAAATATCGATCTTTTGGGGCGAAAGCCCGCTTGTTCAATCGCTAATATATCATTCTGATCAAGCCAATCAATTAATTTTATATATAAGTGGCTGCATATAATTTGCTGATTATATTTATTAAACTGATCGGCCTGTAATTCATTGGATCATTAGCGGGACCTTTTTTATAAATAGGAACAATCGTGGCCATTCCCCAATTCTCTGGTATTTCTAATGATGAATCAATATACGTAAAGAGAGAGGCAAGCACTGGGGCCCACCAGTTTGCGTTGGCTTTAAAGACCTCTGGGGGGATATTATCCGGCCCAGGGGCTTTGTTGGATTTTAATTTGGAAATTAGGTGAATAATTTCTTCTTTAGTGACTGGGGGCCAGTCCTGAAGGCTCCCATTTAGGGAATAGGAATCTAGTCTTAGATCAGTTCAATCCAAGAAGAGGTTTCAAAAGTAATTTTCCCAGACATGAGCTGGGATATTTGCAGAGTTTTGAGAATGTGCTTTTGGCCAATGGTGCGTAACAAGGCACCAAAAAATATTTGAATTTTTTAATTTTGCAGCATTAAGTAAGTTTTGCCAAATGGTATTTCTTTCTTGTTGTTTTTTGTCCTTAATTAGAGACTTATATTTTTTCTTTGCTTCACAGTATTTTTGTAGATCTTCTGGTGTCCCTGTGGCATTGGCTCTCTGGTAGGTATCCATCAGTTGTCTTTTAATTCCAGCGCATTCACTATCAAACCACGTCTTAGATTTTGGGTGGTAGGAAGTAGTACAAGGACGTGTATTTTTTGTGATGACTGCTTGTAATCTTACCATAAGTTTTTGAAAAGTGAAAAGCGGATTAGTATCAGGGGTAGGTTCTAAAAGTTCCTCTTTGATTTCAGTAATGGTCGAGGAAACCAATGCATTGGAGATCTCAGTGTCAAGCTTGGGGATCCATTTGACTCTAGTTGTACATATTTCTATTTCATTGTCAATAAATGTCCTATGAGGTAAGTGAATATCTACTAAATTGGATTTGATTTCTGTAATGACTGGCAAATGATCACTTTCTGGGTGATTTTTGATATGGAATTTATTTACCAAATAATAAAGTTCAATTGAGACAAAGACTAGATCGATAAGGGACAACCCATTAGATGAGTGATGTCTCCAGAAGTTCGTCCATTTAATATGATGAGATTCGCTTTAGTACACATCTTCATTAGCAGTAATCCGGCATAATTTATACCACTGTCTTTAGTGCATCGAGGAGGTATATTTATAATCTCCATTGGTAATAGGGGTAATTGATGGTATTTTCGATATAGAGTCGTGTCTGACGTACCGATCCTTGCATTGAAATCACCAAGTGCAATCAATTGCTTTTCAGGGTTTTCACACATCAGCTTCATTATGAATGCCTCTAGCAAGGAGATTCTTTTGGTAATTATTTTATTGCTTCGCACCGGAGGTAAGTATGTGTTAACAAGTGTTATTGAAAGTTGAGTGAAATTCAGGATGAGGGCAATTGCTAGATCTTGTAAATACTCGAAAGATGTAATTTTGGCTTTCAAAGAAGTTGAAATAAAAGTGCAGATTCCTCCTTTTGGTCAACCTCCCCTTTCACTAAGTGTAGCTTGGAGGTGAAAGGATAAGTAGCCATCAAGAATTGGTTCATTTAGAGTCCAAGTTTCTTGGAGTGATATTATATCGTAGGAAGTCAAAAAGTATTTTGTATCTTGAGTTGTAGATTTACTGTTCCATCCCGCGATATTCCATGATAGTATTTTTAGTTCCTCAGCGTTTGAATTAGATTTTAGTCAATTCAAGGAATATTGTATAGTTGGGTTTCGTTGTGGAATCATTTCCCTGAGTTCGCTTTCCATAGATGTCTGACACTGAAAACTCTCAGGGATGTTATCACCTGAGGGGGGCATACCAAAGATGAAGTGGCTATTGGAAGCTTATTTGAGGGGCTAGTACATGGCGGTTGTATCGTATTGGTACCGTGGGGTGGTTCTACATCATCCCAAGAATTAGGCACGATTAAGAGTTCGTGTGTAGCAGGTAAGATAAGCACCTTTCTTGCATTTTCCAAGGTCTGCAGTAAGTTTTTTAATCTGTCAATAATCTCCAGCTGTTCTTCAGGGTTAAAATCAGAGAATGAATCAAGGAGGAAGATTTCTTCAGGTAATGTATTCAATATCTTTAGATTATTAGACATATTTGGCAAATCTTCTTTAGTGACTTTCGTCATTAGTTGTTGTTCGTCTAACACTATGGAGGGGTTATTGTCCCTCTCTTCCCTTTTAGTCTCCTTTGTTGGTTTTAGTTGTATATGTGGATTCGAATATGATGGTAAAGAATTCAAAAGACTTTGTGGCGGAGCATGATTTTCAAAGTATCTTGTTATCCATAGATGCTGGGACGGGAATTTAGTTTTGTTTTTATACAGCAAATTTGTGGTACTAATATCTTGGAATGTGACAACTGCTCTAGCCATCCTATAATTATAGAAAAGATATTGAACCGCTATGATTGAATTTATGTTGATAAGACCTGGAACTATTCTCTCAAGTAGCTCCCATAGATGTTGTCTTCGATCAATTTGTGCAAGCCAACCCTTAGGTTTAGGAAAATTTAGAAGTACCAATTTTCCTTGATTAAGGATCAGCTCCCAGTGTTGTCTTTTCCATTGATTTATTAATCAACTGCTTAAAAAAAGGATTGGAGGGGGAGAGAAAGATTTACAACACAATCCTTTTCTGTGTTCCCCCAAAAGACCCATTGATTTTCAGCAGAATCCTTTTTTTTTTCAATTAATTTTTATTCAAATTTTCAAAACCAAAACAATACAAAAAGAAAAAACACAAATCAATAACTAACACAACAACAACAAAATATATATATAAAAATATTGACTTCCGATTTGTCATAGTTCAGCTATAAATCTATAATATATAACAAGCCTGTCTCTTAATAGATTATAAAATCACCTTCCTCCAGCGGTTATCTTAATTGGTTTCAAATCTCATTAACATCATATCATTTTATTCTTCCACAAAAAGTCAAAGAGAAGTTTCCAATCCTTGAGATATATGTCCATCAATTTTTTTTCTAGATAAACATGTCAATTAATCCATCTCATCAAGTCTACTAAGTCCAGTAATTTCAAATCACTCTTCTTCCATTATCCATATTGGTTCCATCTTCCATCTTCCATCTTTACGCACCCAATAATCTTGCTGTCATAGTCATATAATAAGAGTCTAAAAGGAATTTCCTTTATCACAGATATTTTCTTGCCATCAATTCCGAACGTATCACTGAAGTATTGTTGCAAAGCCACATCTCTGTTCCTCTTTTTTACATGATACACTAGCACATCTCTTGAAGATTTTTCCATTGACACAAAACAGGGATTAAATCTGTTAACTTTCTCCATTTCAAGTTCCATCAAATCCTTCCAGTCCAGGAATTTTTTTGAACCGATAATATCTTTATCTCCAATCTCTTCAATTCCTTCAGGGACAGCGCTGAGTTCCAAACCGTAATATTTATCTCCAGGATCCATCACGGCCAGGAAATCCAAATCTTTTTCCATGTCCATATTTAATCCAATCTCCATAGTTTGAACCTTGCCTTTAATTTCTCTTTCATCCTTTTTTGGTTTTCCAGATCTATCTTTATTCTCCTTTCTCATAGAATCCTGAATTTCTTTCAGCTCCTGTCTCATTTCATCAAATTCAATTCTCAACGCTTGACTATTATTTCTCAGTTCTTGTTTTATTGACTTAATCCCATTCATTATTTTCTGAAACATGTCTAAAGATAAAGTCCCTTCTTGTACATCCATGATCTTCTTAATTGTCATTCTTAAAGCCAAAGGAACAAAACTCCTTCAATTTTCAATGTCCCAAGCAAAGAGCAGTTTATTTCTTTATCCAGTTAGAAAGTAGTTAATCTTTCAAACCAACTGACGTCACACTCTAGACAGCCTTTATCTCTTATATGCCCAGAAGTGCAAAAACAGCTTTAGTTCACAGCGTCCAAATAACTAGTAGCAGAAGGAATGAGCAGATTCGTCAAAAAAAAGTAGATCAGAGAAAATAGTCCCATACATATATTACACAAAAGTCTTATAAATCAAAAAGATTTTTCCTTTCTCTTCCAATCAGAAACCCCTCATCCGTTGTAATCTTTATAATGCTATTTTCCATGTCAGCTTTTTGCAATAAAAAAAAGATAGGCTATTTTTATTTTCTTCCCCCTTAGTTCCGTGAGTAAAAGAGAAGGAAATTTTTGGCTCACCCAGGTTTTCTTAATTGCTGTTCCTTTGACAAATCTCTTTAGCTGTATAGATAAGAAAGTAATAAAGCGTAGACAGGAGAATACTTGCCTGTTAGTCCGTCTTTCTTTAAAGAAAAAAAAAAAGGTCACTTATTCAGCTGAGCTTAGCTAGAAATCCTCGCTCTGTCCGAGCTGCTGGAAGACCTTCTTTCACAGACAATTCTGATGAATTCCAGTCTCCAACAATCACAACAAAGCTGTGTGGGAAATCTCACGTTTCTTCCTTATCCGGAAGAAATTATCCCCAGTCAAAAAAGACCCTTCTGGCTGGATTTAAAACTGAAAAAGTTTCATCCAAGACGGGAGCCTGTCTCAGAGCTACACAGGCGGAGGGATCCTCCTGGGAAGTCGATTTTCAGCAGAATCCTAACCATGTCTACTCAAAAGTAAATCCTACTGTATTCAATGGGGTTAGCTCCCAGGTATGTGGAATTAGCACTGCAGTTTTACTCCCAGAAAAGCTTCAAATTGAGAAGGTTTTCAAAACAGGTTATGAATAAGACAAATAAACTGCCCTCTTCCAGTAAAATTTAAACTTGTTTGGCTCCTCAGAAAAATATAACACTGCAGCATGTACACTTTTTAAAACTTCTGTTCACAAATTATTTGAAAGATAAAATGTATATGCCATTTTTGCAAGCAATTAAAAAAACCTGCATGCACACTTTTATGCCTACCAAGATCCTGCTGTGATCTTCTGTTGTAGTGCAATCCTATGCATGTTTACTCAGAAGCAAGTCCCAATCCTTTACAGAGAAAGTACTCTTTATACTGTTGAAAGCTATATATTTATTGTATTCCTGATGTGAGACAAGCAGGAAAACGAAACTGTGAGTTTAGCTATTGCCTGGGGTCAACAAATCTTGTCAATCAGAATCCTGACTTTACTTATTGGCTAAAAACCTGAAAGGCCAGGGATTAGAGCAGCCGGTAGTAACAGAAGTTGCAGGAGGGACGGCTGACATTTTGGTTTATCTTTTGAACCAGACCATCTAGAAACTTTTTTTTAAAATGAAAGCTAAGAGTCTGGAGATTAAGGTGTCACCTGGAGACCGGAGTGGACCCCCAAAACCGGAGTCTCTGGGCAAAAAACAGACATCTTGCGAGCCTCATTAGAGCAGTACAACAATAGAACCAATTACTAGGGAGGTGGTAGGCTCTCCAACACTGGAAGTATTCAAGAGGCAGCTGGACCGCCACCTGTTGAATATGATTTAATTTGGATTCCTGCACTGAGCAAGGGGTTGGATTCAATGGCCTTATAGGCCCCTTCCAACTCTATGATTCTATGACAGTTTTACATAATTAATGAGTTATTACATTATTCCACACTATTCATTTAAATGCAAAGACCATTCATTTACATGAAAAGGAAACACAATGGCAAGGAGGAGGGGGGAAATATCATCAATTACGTATAATTTGTGGACTGAAATCAACAGCAGGAAATGCCAACCATATTCACTGGCTTGGTTTCCTTTCTGAACATGAGACAATTAAGTGAGCATCAGCAATTTCTGCTCCCATTTCCATCGTGATTCCCCAATATTCTTACCCTTCAGGTACCTTTGTATTATTAAATGTATCTAGAAATATACAAGAAGCACATATTGGAAGTAAAACGACATTCCTTCAGCAGATAGTAAGTCTGTTTATTGTGCAATATGCTACAGCTTTCTTGGTGATGTGCAGCCCAATCATACATGTGTTTGCTTGGACACAAGTCCTACTGAGTTCAGTAGGGCTTAGTGCCTCAGAAGGATTGCAGAACAGACTTCAATCTCAGTTTTGTCCAAGAGCTGGCCTTTAAAACCTTGGAGTGAATCTTCCCCTGCCTCTTCCTGTCATTTCTAGCCCCAACAAAATGCCTTCTTTGTGGCCTTTTATTCATCCAGGCTTTTATTTATGTTTTACATAAATATGGGCTGTCAATTGTTTTATGCTGTCCCTATTGTAAATATGGGTTTTCTTCTGCCTTTTATTGTTTGTTGTTGTTTTTAATAATTATATATTGTATTTTAAATATTGTTTTATTGGCATAGTATTTAATAAATAATAGCAATATGTAAGAAGCACATGCTTTTTTATATTCAGCCATGGAGGAGGAAGATAGCACACCCAGAGAAGAGCAACTCTTTCCCTGCATACCACAGTCCCACCAAAAACACTCCCTGTGCTGGTGTTTGCCCCAGAAGTGAGGTTTCTCTTATTGCTGTAAGGGCTAATTCCATCAGGAGAGCAATTTTTGGCCAGACCACAGCATGTGGAGAAATGGCTGCCCCTTCACACACACACATACATCTTACACTGCGGACAGTGCTGGTACTAAAAACTTACATGCATGTAACATGACATGTAGTGTGGCCCTCTGTGCACCTGCTGCTGCAATTTAAAATGGCCACCCCAGTTTCTTGGGAATCAATTGTAGTGTAAAAGCATGAATGTGTGTTTGCAGTTCATCCCCAGAACCAATTTCTCCACTTCACAGAGCGAGCTCTAGAAGGATCATCTCATATATGCATGAAACACAGATGTCACCAAATAGATATTGGGGGGGGGGGCTCTTAAGGGAGATTCTTTTTTATTCTCTGCTTCTGAATATTAATCATTGTGGTGTTGATAGCAAAGCGATAACAAGTAAAATACAAAAGCCAAGTATTGCTGCAGGGCTCTGCACACATGGGTGCTATAGCAAAGCCTTTTTTTTCTGGGGAGAACACTGCTTATGTTTAGGATCATTATAGTGTACAGAATTAAGCAGCATGTCTGCCCTGCAGTGCAATCCTATACATATTTGCTCAGAAGAACTCAGGCTTATTCCTTCCGGGTCATAGGATTGCATCCTTAATATTACATCCCAGATGAGAAAGGGATTCAACAGCTCAGAAAATAAAAATGCCGAATTAAAGGAAAGTTGTATAAAGACTTAAATTTTAAATGTTGATCCCCTAAAAATATATATATCTTATGCCACCGTTTGCCTGATGACAATGCAGTATGTTCCTCTTCAACTTTTTAAAAGCAAATTTAAATAATAATGTGTAAAATAAAATTCCCTAAACAGTGGCCAAAGCATCAATCATAGTATAAAGGGTGGGTGTGCACAATTTCATTTAACCTGGACAACAAATGAACCACCACAGCCAAAATTATTCCGTTTCATTGGGTTAGCCTTCTCTGTTTTCATCTTCTTAGCATGTCATGGAGTTTCCCTCCAGAGTCAAATAGCAGCTCTGAGGGAGTGATGCCACGGGAAAGTAAGAATCCCCCTCACCACTCACCATGTTTTAGTTTTCTTTGGATGAGAGCACTGGATAATTATGGAGTCTTTGTTTACAAATCTACAAACAGAACGTATGGGAAGCAAACAGCAGGTAGAAGATCTGCAAGCCTGTATCAGATTCCCATAGAAAGCCCCTGGACGACAAGGTGCTTCTCCTCCAGTCAACTCCAAACCCTGTCGGTGTCATGTTCTCTCCCAAGTCACACTGCAAAACTGGCTCCAAACTGTTTCATTGGTTCTCCCCTTAGCAATATGGGTAACACATTCCAAAAGCAGGGCAAATCCCCAGCCATCAGGATAACATCTCCCATCATCATTAGCTCTAGCTGATGAAATAGCAACCTATTCTCCTGGATTAGCAGCAAGCCATCACCCTAACAAAGTATGGTAAAGAGACCTTACAGCTTGATATTTTGTACTAGGAAAGTTAACCTTGTGTCAATTTTTAATGGTACAATTTAAATTTGTATTTAAATTGACCTTTGCTCAAAGAAAAATGTCACGTGCCATCCAAAATGAACAAGAATATGAACTTTTGCTCATACCTATACCCAAGTTCAAAATATAAGGTGACAAAATAACCCTTAGATAGTAAAGAGTGGAAAATCATGGCAACAGCAGCAGCCTGTTATGGAAGGGGAATCCCCAGATGGGATTAGAAATCCATTTTAAAAGTGGCTTAAAAGAAAGGTAGGGGCTGTACAAATTCTCACATGCACAATTAAAATTTGAGATCATCTAACCCAGCCTCCCCTTCCTTCCTACCTACCTGATATTATGGCATGATATTATACAAAGGGTAGCACAACTGGAAAGGAAAACCAGATGCATTACGCCTTCCCATGTCTACCACTCAGCCCCAGTCTAGTGTCTATAGACCCCATTTACAGGCAAGAGTTGCCATTATAGGAACCAGTTAATAGGCAAAGAAGCTAGTCCTACACATCCTTTAAAGGTTCGGCACAATTTTACCAGGCTTAAAGCATGACCTAGTTTGGTTAAATCACTACCAACAATTATCTCACACATGGTGTTATATAAATTGAACCTTCCCTTGCAAGGCTTGCCTGTGTCTGGATCCATGTAACAGATGAATTAGATTTTTAAAAAATTCTAATTGTTTTTAGTCACTGGATGACCTTGGGCCAGTCACTGCCTCTCAGCCTCATGAAAACCCTATTCAGAGGGTTGCCATAAGTCGGAATCGACTTGAAAGCAGTACATTTACATTTACATTTTATGTTTTTCAATATGTTGTTGGATTTGGATTTTTCACTTTGTATTATTACTGTAATATAAAACCACTCTGGAAAAATGGTTAAAAGGCTGTATATAATCTTCTTTTAAATAGATAAGATGACGTCTTGCCTATCCAAGATCAGGCCGCATGCCATAAGCCTTGCATATAATGTGTGTCTGGGTGTGGTGTTTTGTAATTGACACTTGACAACCACATCCTAACCACCATCAGTGATGGTTCCACAAATACTGATCACATGTGTACCTGACAAATTCTACCTGTTTCTACCAGTTTGTCTTGTGCAAATGTAATATACGGATAAAGTATGCTGGGTTTTACACAGAGAAGCGATCTTATGAAGAATAAAATAAATTCAAGCCAATATTATTTGTTATAAATGTCTAGAAATAGTGCTTTTACTCCACACAGAGAGAGAGAGAGAATGTAGAGTTGCAGAGAAGTCTTTGCCTTGAGATTGCTTCTGGGAGTGATTAGCAGGTTTTATTTTTAACGATGATTTAACGATAATGTTAGCTCACTGGAGATCCCTAACCTTCCTGTTAGCAGGGAAAAGGCATATGAAATACTAGGATGTTCCAAGCAGTCTAGCTGGTGGAAGAATGAAGATTTGTTTTCCTCATAACTGTACATTACAAAACTCACCAGTACGATTGTATCTGTCGACACTCTACATCAAAATGTGCCTACTAGATTGTATACTGACAGTACCAAAAATATGTTTGAATTTCAAACTTGCTGAGAAGCCAGGGATGCAGGGATTACTTTCCCTGAGGGCAGATAAACAAGATGGATGGGCTAAACTCTGAATTGCTTAATGATCAAAATGCAGGAAAAACTGTCATAAAAAGGACTGCTTTGCTTATCAAAGCTGACTCTATGATTTCTGCTGAGTTATTTCTGCTTTTACTGAAGACATGGCCACAGTGAATAATTAAGTTCAAATTTAAACTGTTGACCTGATAATTGTCTGCCCAGTGAGATATATGTCAAGTGGCCATTTTGATATTATAGAACAATCTTTAAAATAAGAGCATCAACAAGAGTCAAGAATTAGATTTTATAGGTTCAGATTTGTGGGTCAACAAGGAATCCAATCTAGAATTCATTGAGAATCCAGCCTTTCTGGGACTGAGAATTTCCACTGAGTTCCATGGGATTTATTCACAAGAATATGTATAGGATTGCAGTCTTAATTCTCTAGTAATTTTAAGCAATTCCTGAGAGGCTGCAAGAATTAATCACCATACTCACTTAACTAAACATTTCATTAGTTAATTGGTGAGGACTGATTTTAATTTGTGAGGACTCCAAGTTAAGAATACTGCTGGAGTCTATTGTGGACCTGTTGTGTTACTACAACAGGGAATGGATGGGGGGGACAACTGATCCCTTTGGACAATGGTTGGTAGCATATTTTGTTTACATTGTGAGTTATCTTACACTTCATCTAACATCTCAGAAAGGAACCTATGTTGAAGCTTTTACAATATGAAATGTAATCAACTATTTAGTTGATTGTTTAAAGGGCAGATGATAATCAACTTCTAAACAACTAATTAGTGCTGGTGGAAAAACTCAATAGCACCCATGCCACATGAAAATTATTTCATAATTTTTGAACCAGCCAAGAAGAAAGAGCTTGCAATTGATTGTGGTGGGGAAGCCACACTGGAATAATACATTTTTAAATACATAATTTCTAAATATGTACTGTGATGCACATCCTTAGCCAGTGAAGAAAGTGAGTTTCCTCTCCTACAGATTTAGCTAGGTGATTACAGTCTTGTTGAATCATAATAACAGAGATTGGAGCAAGGCACTGTCCCCCTAAATTAGAATGAGAATTAGGCTGTGTGCAGATACTAGCTTTTCACAGATGTAGGGTTGAGAAAGACAGTCAATTCTTAAAAGAAACATTGCTTTCCATGCTATACACACATTTCTTTTGTCCCACTGTCAACTAGAGACTGCTCGAGGAATGCAGTCTTTGCAAATTCCAATACAAAATGTCCTGATCTACACAGCTTGGAGTAATGTGCAGATCAGAATTTAACTATCCAAAAGATTGTGCACTTCTCTAAGTGTAGATTAAGAAGCACTGAAATACACATTTTACGAGAAAATACAGGTTTAAATAATACCTTGAGGGGATTTTTTAACATTGCAATCTAATGCAGAAAAGCAATGGAGTTACGAATAAAAAAAACAAAGTGACACAGACCAGAAACAGATTAATCCCTCTCTACTGTTATGCATTTTTTTGAAACAATGCAAAAGTCTGTAAATTCTGCTTTCTAGAGGCTATGGGGCTGCTGGATGCAGCGTATCTATGGTGGCAGAAAGGTTTCAGTGCCACAGAAGTCACCCTCTCCGGTGCAGCCACGGTGCCACTGGGGAACTCCACTGCCACAGCCGGCTTAGCTCAGACCAGTGCAAATGGAGCTGGCAGAAGGCCCAAAGAAGGGGCATGTTGGGAGTGGAACTGAGGGAAAGGGAATTTATGCCACATCCTGAGCCCATTTGGCTCGGTCTTGTGGCCCTTCATGCCAGCAGTTATGCCAGAAAAGGGGGAGGTGAAAGGAGACATGCATTGATAGTGTCCTCCTCTCCGAGCTGCTCCTGAAGAGCAGTTGAATGTGGCAGCCCCTTCCGTCAGCTGTGCTCCTGCTGGCCTCCTCTGAGTTGGATTGCTCTGTGGATCTGGCCTTAGAAACAATATTGTAGTATTAGTATTTCCAGTAGTTCTGAAATTCATAATGTTCCACCATGGTCTCAGCTTAAAGAAGTTTTGAAGTTTCATTGTTGTTAATTGTTTCCACTGTTAGTTTAAATCTTGAAATGTTTGTGTTGTATTTTATCGATTTGCTCTAGCCTGCCTTGGGAAAGTATGTTCTGGGGTAGACAGTATGTGTGCCCTCCAGAGGTTGTTGAACTACAGCTCTCATCATTCCTGAACACTGGCCTTTTGAAAATCATCCAACACTGGATGAAGCATTTATTCATGCTTTATTTATTAGATTTATATCCTGCCATTCCTCCCAGTAGGAGCCCATTTCTTCAGCAATAAACAGAAATGCTTGCAATTCAAAGGGCAGTGGCATTATAAATAAAATACAGCATGGAAAATTATGATGCTGTGTCTGTCAGCAAAACCACGTGGGCGGGCGGAACCTGTAGGTCTCCATAGGCTGCTGGGTTACAACTTCCATTATTCCTGACCATTTACCATGCTGGCTTAGGTGGGTGATGGGAATGGGGAGTCCAGCTACAAAAATGCTGCACATTTGCCTTCAAAGACACATACCTATGGGTGGGCTGATGTCACCTTATCTGTTTTGTATCTCAACACATGGTACTTCCAGACATGGGTTTTTTTTATATTATGGAATCTCACTTTTTATGGAGAGGGAGGTGCACAATATCATCATCCATTTGTAATCCTTCTGTGTTTTCCCAGCTCTTCTTCCATCTTTTTTCTTGTCTCAGAAGTCCAGCTTTTTTGAAAAGGACGGAAGAGTGACATCATCTCCATAGGTGTATCACCCTCATCACTACTTTTCCATTGTTTTTTGTAAAGGCATGATTTTGACAGGCAATGATGTAACAGGCAGGTAACGTCTCTAACGCACCTCAGCACACTTCCACTATAACCTCTGTGGCAGTTGCCATTTTATCACCAATTCAGTCTTTAATACATCTTTTAGGTGGCAATAAAACACTTTTTTTGTGTCTTAACTGTATTTGTTGCTGGCCCATTAAACACCTTGCTGAACTGGCAGTGACTAGGAAAGTGTTTTCTTTCATTGTTTTCATGATAATATTGTAGCACTGTAGCGATATCTTTCATTTATGTGGTATTTCACTTTTATTTTCATATATATACATTTAAAAAATTATAGCTGGAAAAGCATTTTACCAATACAGTACTTGAAAAATCAATTAAAAAGAAATGGATCATAAAACGGCACAGACTACAAAAGTTATAGCGAATGTATGCTGAGCTGTGATATATTAATTTGCCTTATGTGTTACTTCCCATTTCAAAGCCCCACCTACTGAAAGACAGACAAGTAACACTGAGTGTACTGGTGTGGATGGAACACAGCAGGGTGTACCTACATACAAAATACAATACCTTCAATTGCAATTCTGCTTATAGCTTAGGGTAGAAGAGCAATTGTTTGTTTGTGCTCAGAGCCATCTGCCTTGGAGCACCCATAGCTACTTTGCACAATCCTATCATGATCAATTCAGTTTCTACGCCAGCCATTCCCAGACTTTGTACCACGAGAAATAAAGTTTACAAAGTTTAAGACATTTGCCTTAAATTATGGAAGTAAATCACACTGAACACAGTGAAATTTACTTTCAAGTAAACATTTCTAGAATTGGGTGCATAGAAGGTATGCAGTACCAAGTATCAACATACAGAGGTAGCTCCTTCTTGCACCTCTGTAGGACTCACTGCTCTGACTTTTCCTCCTTTTAATTAGGCCATATTCACACCATACATTCATTCCACTATTATTCCACTTCTAACAGTCCTGGCTTTCCCCAAAGAATCCTGGGAAGTGTAGTTTGTGAAGGGTGATGAAAGGGGTCTCCTAACAATTCTCAGCACCTTTCACTTCCAAAACCACAAAAAGATCTTGAATCTGTTGATTCATATTGTCTGATCTCTTTAATAAATGTAGATTCCAAAAGTTTTACTGGCCTACTAGCAAAGAGGTTAGCTATAATTTTGCCAACTTGTGTCCACTCAGACCTGCCAGGATTCGTTCATCAGAGAACTATTGCCTCCCACATTCACCACATACTCAGCGCAATTTATTGCGGCCAGTATCACCCAGGTACCACCCAGGTACCACCCAGGTACCACCCTACCACAATTGTAGCTCTTAACACAACTAAAGCATTTGACCTCTTGGAATGGAATTTTCTGCACACTATCCTGCGGAGAATAGCTATGGGGAAACCCTTTGTTAAACTGTTACTTGGGCTATTTCAGAGTAGTCAGGACGCCCTTTTGATCAATTGAAGCCTTTCACTCAATTTTTCAATTAGCTGGGTCACAAGGCAGAATTGCTCTTTGTTGCCCCTACTTTTTGCTGACCATTGAGCCTTTGGCTCTGGCCACCAAGAATAAGTCAAATATTGAGGGGCTTGTGACTGACAGCCAGAGTCATTTAAGAAACATATTTGCAGATGATATAGCATTGATGCAGTCGCACCTGAAAGACTATACCAGCAGTCATGTCCGAATTGAAGAGCTATGGTGCAGTCTCTAGATTTTTAGTTACCTTTAGTAAATCTAAGTTTCGGCTGGCTGTCCAACAAAATTCTAGCCTTAGAATTACTTCTTTTAAATACTTGGGGGTGGTAGTCCCTAAAGATCTATCTAAATCAATATCTCTCCATTTCAACCCTTTAATTAGGGGTACAATCACCAAATTTAAAAAATGGGATAAATTCATGCTATCTTGGTTGGGCCGTAATGCCGCAGGTAAGATGATGGTCTTACCTCATTTTTTATATTTATGTTGGGTTCTTCCAACCCAACTTCCAGATTCCACACTCAAAAAATGGCAGAAATTGTTTACTAAATTTATTCATAAAAACAAACAGCCTTGCCTCCCAAGGAATAGTTTATTTATGCCCACCATCCTGGGGGGAGTGCCTATTCCCAACCTTAAATGGTATTAAGAAGTTGCCTATCTCCACAATTTATTGATTGTGGTTTGGAAATTCCAGGGGATTCCCTGCCCCCTCAATGGAATTTGGCCTTAGAAGAGGTCAAGATTACTTACAGAGAGTTCCTTTTCTTTTACTTCACTCCAAGAATATCAAGGCCAAGGTTACAAACCCCTTTCTTCCTTCGGATTGAATTGTGTGGCAATCTTTGGTGTTTAAAGTTAATTATCACTAACTCTCTTGTTATATGATTAGTGTATCATGATTTGTTTTAAAACTCAGACAAATTACATTTGTTTAAATGATGGGAGGAGGCAGGGCTGTGTTGACTAAAGGATTTTTACAATAATCTGAAACATCTGACCAGTCCAGAGTAGCAACAAAAGCTAACAGAGACACCGTATACTTGGATTACTATTCATCAGATATATTTTATAAATCAACCACAGATTATAGCAGTTGCTATTCAAAATGTGTCTTCATCTGAGACCTTAATTTATACTATGGACACTTTGGATAAGGGCACTCTGTCTAAAATCTACAGCATCTCAGTACAGTATTCTGTTAACCTCCTGACCGGTATCAAACTACATTGGGAATGGGACTTTGGTCTTCAGATTGATGATGCATGTTGGAATGTAATCGCAGCCAAAGCTCCCTTTCATTCTAAAACACTACATCATCAGTAAATGCACCCTGCCTTGTTGAGTAGGATTGCACACTGAATGACTCTTCTTGTTGGAGGGACTGTGGTGAACTGGGCTCCTTGTACCATATGTTGTGGACATACCCTAGAATACAACTGTTTTGGAAGAAAAAAAATTTCAGAAGCTGAACTGATAGAGCAATCCATCACTCAGGATTCAAGGACATCACTCCTTTCTATGCTGACAATGCTCAAGATTTAAATAATAAATGTTTCATGACACATAATATGACTGCTGCCCATTTGAGAATTTCTGTTTTGGAGAGCCTTGCAAGTGGATTTGATAGAAATTTTGTTTCACAAAATTTGGGACTTAGCTCTTATGGAAAAAATAACTACAGAGAATACAAAAACACTCAGACATATTTTGTTTGCTTTGAGCTAAATGTATTCAGTATGCTGCCAATAAAGAACATGGGAACAGGACACCTGTAAATCACGGGTGTTTGTGGTAAGATACTTTTGTTTGACAGGCAACCTTTTTGCATGCTTTGCTTCTTTGATTTGACAATGGCACTCATCCAGGGGGAGGAGAGTTCTCTTTTCTGTATTATTTATTGTTTAATTTATTTTTTTTACGGATAGGGAGTTCTTATATTTTCATACTCTAAAACACATTGTTTGGGTGTAAGAGTGAAGTGTACTTCCAGTTTGAATACAGAAAAAGTGTTCCGCAGCTATCCAAGATTTAGAAAAGGTAAAGGTGTCCTCGCACTTATAGTGCGAGTCATTTCTGACTCTTAGGATGACGTCTTGCGACATTTTACTAGGCAGACCGTATATATGGGGTGGGATTGCCAGTTCCTTCCCCGGTCTTTCTTTATCCCCCAGCATATGCCGGGTACTCATTTTATTGACCACGGATGGATGGAAGGCTGAGTGGACCTCGACCCCTTTTACCGGAGATTCAACTTCCTCCTTCCGTTGGAATCGAACTCCGGCCATGAGTAGAGCTTTCAGCTGCATCACCGCTACTTACCACTCTGCGCCACGGAGGGTCTTTGAGATTTAGAACACACCTGAAAATAAATGGATATTTATATACACTTTCTCATTTGCACGTATGTATGTGTGTGTGTATCTATAACACCTCCAGTTACTCCAGTGAATTCAATGAAACTATTTTCAGCACCTTGTCAATGAGCCTCTTACTGAACTTTCATTCCTAACCAGTGTTGAGACCCAGGGGACTCAGGGGGGCCTGGATCCAGGGCTGGGGGAGCCCCAGGACCCCTTCCCAGCACAGAGTGACTCGGGGGGAGTGCACACCCCCAGCTCCGCAGATGGGAGAGATGTCAGATGGGGAGGATGCTCCTGAAGATCTGGGGGGAGGAGACCTGCCCAACCGCTCTCCGATTCCCACGGGAATGTCGCCCGGTCATGTGGAGACCCCTCCTTTGCCGAGCGTCCCAGGAGAGCCGTTGGAGCAAGACCGCCCACGTGCAGCAACTCCACCCCCCTAGGCGTCCTTGGCTGGCCCTTCAAACACCTCCCCACCAGAAACATCTCCTCCCCCTTCAATGGAGCCAGCACCTGAGGAGTCTAGACTGTCCGATGAACAGACGTGTGTGCGCCCTCTGTCATCCTGTGTGCAACGCCAAGAAAAGAGGCTTGGTCAGAAGGAGGCACCGTGCAGGAGTCAGAGGTTGTGAGCAAAAACCTTTCCTATATAAGCCCATGCCCCCCTGTTGTGGGTGCTGAGTCAACTTTCCTTACATGCTGCAGAGTAAGCCTGAGTAGTTAGTTAAGGATTACAGTGAGCTAGTTAGTGACCTCTATGAGACGCCTTGCCTTTGATGTTACTTTAATAAAACAAGAATTGATTCCAGTCTCGCCTCCGTTTCATGATTCATACTCTGGGCAGGACAACCAGGTGTAACTGCATTCACATCCAGTCCTTAAAGTGGGCTGGTGCTGCACATTCCATCCCACTTCCTTTTTTGAGAAAATGGAGCCTGGCTGAACCCATCCCCCTTCCTTCAAAAGAATTCCATTCACTTTACTCCCTTCCCACCTCCTTCCTTGAGGAAAGAATTTTGTTGTTTATGTTGTGAAGTTTTATTGTGTATAAATAGTAAAAGTAATGATTTCTGTTCCTTCTGTTTTTAAAGAACAGAGATGGAAGGACTGCTGGGCTTGGCATTTTGGTGCTGGCCTGCTGAGCCACTCTGAGAGCACTTCTGCACCAAAACCAGCCCCTCTTCCCCTTCCCAGCTCCAAGTTCAAAGCTGCAGAGAGGAGACAGAGATTTCCCAAGCACAGTTGCAGTACGCTTCTCCAACCACAGGGAAAACCCACAGCCTCCTCTCCAGCAAGCAAACTTGGAGCTAGAGAGGGGAGCATCTGAAGCATGCCATGCACAAACAATGGGGAGTGCTAGGATCCTGGTCTCTAGGATTTTTCGCTCATCAATCAAAGCCAGCCAAAATTTGCGGACTCCCGATACTCTATAAGTTTACAGCAATATTTCCAATAAACCTCAACCAGCAGCAGCATTTCAGATCCAGCCTTGTCCTTTGCATCTCTTTAATTCAAGAATGTCATTCTGCAAAGTATGTGAATCTGACCCACTTTCAGAAAAGATTACAACATCAAGTAAGAATTTGGGTTAAAATAACATAAGAGGCCATCGCGTTAAATGGAAAATCACCTTGTATACTAATGAGTCAAGTAAAGAAAGCGTCACGGTTAACCAAATAGCAGAACAAGACAGGTACCACTTAAAAATAGGGTTTTTAAAAAAAAAAAAACCAGAGACGATATTGTGAATTGTACTAGGGCTAGAGCTATGCTGGTTCTGCTCGCCTGCGCACAGTGCAAGCTGTGGGCAAAGGGGTCATTCATCCCTCTTCCCCAAAGTGTCTAGCAATAAAGGCATTTGCAGGTTTCTCCTCTTCTACACCTCAGCTGCTCACTCCCATTTGTTTGGGTCCAGGTATACACCTTGAGGTGGATAAGGGGGTAAACTCCAATAGAGGCTCTGTTGCTTCTCATGTTGCAAGGGGAGAGGATTAAAAAGTCCCTTGCCTACGTCTTGGCTCAAAAAAATGCAGCTCAAGTGCATAACAAAGATGTCTGTGCTACAGGCCAGTCAAGTTTTCTATCCCCAATGTAAGGGTTGCCTCATCCATCTCCTTAAGCAATGCTTAAGCAATGCTGAAGTATGGAAGGAGATGGGGACACCTCCAGACGTTGCAACCAAGTCGGCTTTACTGCCTGAACCTTTATGACAACAACAATATAAAAGCAACTTCCACAACACCATGAAGATAAGCTCTTTAAAAGAAAATATAAAAGCATTAGCTTGGCAATTCATCCAAACTTCATCATGCATCGTAGACTTTTTTTTAAAGTTTAACAAAGAAAAGCACATCATTAAAGAATACTGCTCCATCGCCATTCTTATGCAAATCCTTTCAGATAGTTGAGTGGAAAAATTCCATCTCGGCACGCAGCAAGAAATAAAATGTTGTCGGGTGGAAATTTCTGCCGTACCAAGCGCATCTATCACTTGTATAATCCAAACTACTGTATATGTGCCCCGACTACAGAATTAGTATCGATCCATTCACCATGTAAACATCAAGTACTTTCTATTATTACCTGAAATAGCATGCTATCACAATTTCTATTTCCTTCCCCCCCTATCTTAAATAGAAGTCTTGCACATTAGCTTTTCCTTTCGTGTACTTTTTTGCACAGCTATCTAACTACAGTGTTCAAGGCTTTTTTTTCTTCTAGGTTTCCTGCAGACATCTGCAGTATTACCGTCAAAGCACTTTACTTCCAAGTCGTCTCTAATGGAAGGCAATGCAACTTTCATTTACCCAGAAACCTGTTCCTGTGACTTGGTTTGGCATAAGGATGCCTGGCAGCTTTTGCTTCTAGGCCATCTGTGTTGGACTGCCATTACAAGCAACTATATCAAATGACCCTTTCCAAATATTACTTACAGGCTTTTTGAGAGGTCCAGCTAAGGTAAGAGAGGGTCACCAGTGTCAACAATGGTTGTACCATTTGTGAACATCTACACAAAAAATGCATCATGATTTCATTCCTACCATGCTCTCTAGCTCTCTCTCCACCCCCACCTCCATGCTCAAAAAAAAAGGGGGGGAGAGAAGAGATACTGATAAAACAGAACATTTTGGAAATGTATTGCAAGGCTTGAAAGGTTACGGTCTGTTGTCACCCAATTTGCAATGGTCAGTTATGTTCCTACAATTCATCGGCGGATATTAAGAACCTGGAAAGAGTGGCAGGGAGTATAGGATGAGTGGTGTTGATCATGCTGCTCAGTCACTGTCCCTGAATGGGTGAGCAAGGAGAAGAATGTGAGCTGTGCTGCTGCTGGAGGGCATCTCCTAGCAGGGGATGCTGTTGTTGTGGCTGGCTTGTGATGTATCAGCTCCCAGCTGCCTTTGGCTCTCTCCCTCAGGCTGCAACAGAGGGAGCGACAGGAATCAGGGCCACTTTATCAGCTCTCCTGAGACACCAGCTCCTTTTCGCTCCTCTTCTCCCAGAATCGTTTCCATCTCAACCGGTCCTTATAACAACTCTGTAACATTAGGAACTCGTGCCTGAGTTTTCTTCATTTCCTCTTCCCTCCTCATCCCCATTCCTTATGTGTTATGTCTTTCACATTAATCTGGAAGACTCTCTAGGAGCCTTTCAGCTGAAGAGTGGAGTTAAAAAGCCTTAATTAAATAAATATTCAGTTGAGGTACGTGCATATTGGGTGCTGCGAGAGATGAGTATGTTCCCAATGTTGTCTGTGAAATGTTGGAGGCACATGGGGGGGGAAACCTAATTTCATAAATACTTTTATGGAGTCTGAACTGTCAGTAACTGACCAGGAATGAGACCTTGGAGCCCTTGTGGATAGTTTGATGAAGATGTCGACCCAGTGTGTGGCGGCTGTGAAAAAGGCTAATTCTATGCTAGACATTAGGAAAGGGATTGAAAATAAATCTGCCAATAGCATAAAGCTATATGCAAATCTTGCACTTGCAACCAAAATAATCAATGGGGTAAAAAGCAACTCTCCTATGAGTTTTTAGTTATTGTAAACTGCCCAGAGAGCTTCGGCTGTGGGGCAGTATACAAGTTTAATAAATAAATAAATAAATAAGATTACAACATCTGGGACTTCTCAGTTTCCTCCTCTCTCATAATTCTGGGACATCCAATGAAGCTGAATATTACAAGATACAGGGCAGGCAAAAGAATGTCACACAGCTCATTGCTGTATTCACTCCCAGAAGATATAATAGTGGCCATCAGCTTGGATGGCTTTAAAAGAGGATTGGACAAATTCATGGAGGAGAAGGCTATCAGTGGCTACCAGCCACGATGGCCGTGTTCCTCCACTGTTGGAGGCAATATGCCTCTGAATACCAGTTGCTGGGAATCACAAGTGGGGAGAATGCTATTGTGTTCAGGTCCTGCTTATCATCAAATCATAGAATAGTAGAGTTGGAAGGGGCCTATAAGGCCATCAAGTCCAACCTCCTGCTCAATGCAGGAATCCAAATCAAAGCATTCCCGACAGATGGCTGTCCAGCTGCCTCTTGAATGCTTCCAGTGTCGGAGAGCTTGCGGGCTTCTCATACACATCTGGCTGGCCACTGTGAGAACAGGATGCGGGACTAGATGGGCCTTTGGCTCCATCCAGCAGGGCTTTTCCAATGTTCTTATATAGAGGATATGTATCTCCACAGTGGGACAACACTGCAGTCATGGAGCTGTCTTTGTCGGTACAAGCATACTCACAGGAAACCTTGTGGACCTCATTGTACATTCTTCCAGTGTTTCTACACACCTCTGCAACCTCAAATATATTTTTTTAATTATTTAGGTCCTATACATTTGCAGTTGGCAGGAAATTCAGATTCATATATGTAAAATGTATGCACAAACATGGATTGTTACTGAATATTTTGACCCCCCTTTTTTTAACAACAAAATTGTGATGTGATGAGCTGTGTGCTCTGCTCATAAAGCTGCAAGTAATCTCCCATTTGGAATGAGAAAAGCACAGGAGCAATAATCCCTCTTTGAGTGGAGATAATGCCTCACAGTGGAGGTCGTGTAGGCTAACATCTCCTCCTGCTGCATCTGTGCAGTCTTCGATCCTTGACCAGAGACCCTGATCTGGTAACAGCTTCACTTTGCAATGCAGAGGGAAGCAGGCAGAACATGGGGGTACCCTGCAGGCAGAAAGGATCTGATACATACACATAGTGGACATGACAAAACAGATATTCGGACCTTGTCCATTGCAAACCAAGCCACAGGATTAAACAATTTATCAGAATGTGTAACAAAGTTAAATGTTAGATACTCACTTGTATGAAATCAGATGAATTCCACATCTGGCGCTGGCTGGTCTAGCCCTGACATTCTCCTTCTGAACTCTTCCTCTTGCAATGTCAAATTTCTTCTAACTGCCCAGGTAATCCATATGTTAATGAACAACTTCCGTTCAAGCAGCTGTTCATTTAAAACTTTGTTGTAAAATGTGTGCACCACCATGTTTTTATTGTGCAATGAAAAGGAGAAAAGATTTCCTATCAGAAACAAATTAATGAGCTTCCACCATTGAGAAAATATCATACAGTAGATCATTAGTACAGCAGTAAAAGCATTCCTGTTTCTCTTGTACCAACTCCCAACCTTGCCCACTCAATGAAATAATCAAGCTTTACATATAATCAACAAGCAGGTATCTAAAATCAATTAGTGCACAACAGCTTACTTTGAAGCCCACAATTAGCAACTTGATTCTAATTCAAGTTTTTCTTTCTGTTGCTGCACTTGATTGCACTACTAAAAAGTACAGGGCTTTTTGGAATATAGTACTTGAAAGACATGACACTATTAGCTTATATCATCTTTATAACTGTTGAATACCATGGCTTCCACCCCAAAATCCTTGGAATTGTAGCTTTGTGAGGGAGCTGAGTATTGCCATTAATTCAACCGAAGTTTTTTTGTTAATCCAGAAACTTGACATTATATAATTTAAGTCTCTTCTTTTTAAGGATCCAATATTTTTACTGCCCTGAGCCAGTGTGGCGTAGGGGCTAGAGTGTTGGACTAAGACCTGGGAGACCAGGGTTCAAATCCTCACACAGCCATGAAGCTCACTGGGTGACCTTGGGCCAGTCACTGCCTCTCAGTCTCAGATGAAGGCAATGGCAAACCCCCTCTGAATACCACTTACCATGAAAACCCTATTCATAGGGTCGTCATAAGTCGGAATTGACTTCAAGGCAGTACATTTACATTTTTCTCCTCTGTCTAACAGCTGCTTGATGTGCAAACATTACCACAGGTACGGGGAACCTGTAGGCCTCCAGATGTTGCTGAATTACAACTCCCATTTGCCCCAGCAAGCATGGCCAATGGCTAGGGATGATGGGAGTTGTAGTTCAGCAACAACTGGAGGGTCAAAGGTTCCCCACACCTGCATTAACAGGTAATAGCATTTCTCCTGCCAATTCCGCCATACCACAGGATGAAGCAGGTCAGATCATAGTTGTCTAGCCAGTTACCAATCTCACCCAGCCTTCTTAAGTGTTCTGGCAAAAATCTCATAGAGGCATGCTTTGACACTCTGACATTTCCCACTGTTGGAAAACATGATAAGTCAAGACAATTGGTGTAAGAACTGGAAATTTGGATTATTGGGCCATGTGAAGTTAGGGCGGCCAACCTTTTAACCAGGTGTTGCAGCTGCGCCTTTAACAGCGGTTTGATCTGGGAGAACAATGAATACAGCTCTCCACAAATTTCTGAATAATGTAGAGCAGGCAATAATTTCTAAATAAGCAGGTTTTATTTCCATGCCATAAAAGTTTTGCCTGCAAAATTCTGAAATCGAGCCACTGTTGGAACACATAAGAAAAAACAAGGCAGAAGCTTTTTTCTTGGCTGGTTAACCACCAGACCTAAAGGTTTATTTTATTTACCTGTATATTTGTTTGCAGTATTCATAGCCCATCTTTCAGAGAAACTTACCGAGGATGGGTTTATAATAAAAACAGAAATACAGTAATAGAGCAAAAACAATAAAATATTTACAATTAAACAAGCAATCCTAACCACATCTACTGAGAGGCAAATCATTTAATTCAATGAGGCTTACTCCCAAGTAACTGGAGTTAGGATTGCACCATCCTCGAGGGTGTGGCAATGTTTTTAGTTGGGTATACAAATGCAATAAATAAATATAAACATGGCCTATAATACTGAAGTCAAAGCTCCTTTGAGAGTAGTGATAGTTCATTAAGAGCAGAGATGGAGAAGCTGTGTTGTTGGACTCCAACTCCCATCAGCCCCAGCCAGTGTGGCCAACATGATGGGAGTTGTAGTCCAGCAACATCTGGAAGGCTGCAGGTTCCGCAACCCAGGTTAAGAGAAACTGACAAGACCATGATCATTCTCCCCACCCATTCCCAATACCTCTGTATATGACCCACAGGTTCTTTAACATAACACTGTATCTATTACCCTTTTTGCCTTAATTTTAACATTTCTACTGCAATGAGTATTTGGGTAGAAACACACTCACTGTTCTGCCGGTTCCAGTGCGTCTCCACCTCTCTCTTCTGAAAATGGGGGCACGTGACTGCACCTTTTTATTGTAAAACCTGGTGGGACCAACTTCAAATGTGGTCATTTGTAATCTCCTCAAATACAGCTGTGCTGCCCTCTATCCCTGCTGTTATTTGCAATCATAATTGAATCACTGGCTACCACTATCAGATCTTACATCGGGATAAAGGGCATCCAG
The DNA here is from genome assembly GCF_030035675.1 of Rhineura floridana. Lineage (NCBI taxonomy): Eukaryota > Metazoa > Chordata > Lepidosauria > Squamata > Rhineuridae > Rhineura > Rhineura floridana. The sequence continues at coordinate 136,314,625 of NC_084480.1, forward strand.
TTGAGTGGTGTATAGAGATGTGAAGGCCCGGAAAAAAATCTGGGAAAATTCATGAAAAAAAGTTTTTTCTGTAGCCATTCTTTGTTTTTTTCTGAAAAATTGAAAAAAAATGAAGAAAAAATGGATTATGGAATGTTTTATTTTAGCATGATGAATAGAATGTTTCATTGAATCTTGGTTCCCCCCCTTTTTCCCCTCAGTTCTTTTTATGGGAGTAGATGCTTTATGTCTGCTTGACACTGTGGAGGACTAGGGGAGACATAAATAAATAAATAATGTTGATGGTTTCTTCTGTTTTTTTTTAAATGGTTTTTTGCCTGCTCTTCATAAACTGGCAAAACGAAAGAGGTTCCTTACAGTTCAGGTGTTCCTTACAGTTCAGGATCTTGTAGATCCATTTGTTACAAAAAAAGTAAAAATTTAAAAAAGTAAATTCAGCTTGTAATCATTGTTTGAATAAAATGTACTTTTAATATACCAAATGTGATAATGTTATGCCAAACCAACTTGTACAGAATTACATTTTATGTTCCTGAAGTAACAAAGTAACTCTCAATCTGTAAAAAGTGCTAATATTGCATTTTTTTCAATTTTTCTGAAAATTTCCATTTTTTTCTGGGAAAAATGGGTTTTTTCCATGGTTTCAGAATTTCCAGAAATTTTACATCTCTAGTGGTGTATCACATACTATCACCCTTTTTGCCGATGACATCATCATACTGATGGTAGGTAACCCAAATAAGGCGTTACCACAATTAAATCTGATTCTTGATAGGTTCAAGAAGGTTGCGGGTTTAGAAATCAATTGTTTGAAATCTTCTATTATGTGCTTCAATACGGCTACTGCTGAGTGGGCATCACTGTGCAAACACAGGGCTCAATCATGCCACAGCAGTTTTCAGCATCTAGGAGTTATCCTCACTAGGGTCCTCAATCTATCTTTATTTATTGCATTTGTATACCGCCCCATAGCCGAAGTTCTCTGGGCGGTTTACAACAATTAAAAACATTGAAAACAAATATACAAATTTAAAAACACATTTTTAAGATGAAGCAATTTAAAACACATGCTAAAATGCCTGGGAGAAGAGGGAAGTCTTGACCTGGCACTGAAAAGATAACAGTGTTGGCAACCAGGCGCACCTCATCAGGGAGATCATTCCATACTTTGGGGGCCACCACTGAGAAGGCCCTCTCCCTTGTTGCCAAGACTCCCAGCTTCCCTCCGAGTAGGCACCCGGAGGAGGGCCTTGGATGTTGAGCATAGTGTACGGGTGGGTTCGTGTTGGGAGAGGCGTTCCATCAGGTATTGTGGTCCCAAGCCGTGTAAGGCTTTATAGGTTAAAAACAGCACCTTGAATCGGGCTTGGAAACGTACAGGCAGCCAATGCAAGCGGGCCAGAATCAGTTTCATATGTTCGAACCATCTGGTCCCTATTACCAATCTGACTGCTGCATTTTGCACAGACTGCAGCTTCCAAACCATCTTCAAAGGCAGCCCACGTACAGCGCATTGCAGTAATCTAACTTGGAAGTTACCAGAGCATGGACAACTGAAGCCAGGTTATCCCTGTCCAGATAGGGGCGTAGCTGGGCCACCAAGTTGGTAGAAGGCACTCCATGCCACCAAGGCTACCTGAGCCTCAAGTGACAGAGATGGTTCTAGGAGAACCCCCAAGCTATGGACCTGCTCCTTCAGGGGGAGTGCAACCGCATCCAGGACGGGTTGGACATCCACCACCTGGTCAGAAGAACCAACCACTAGCAGCATCTCAGTCTTGTCTGGATTGAGCAAAAACAGCAATAAAGTCTAAAACTGGTGCAGAACACAGCTGCTAGAATGTTAAGAGAGACATTTGGCCATTCACACATAACACTTGTACTGAAACAGTTGCACTGACTGCCAGTTGAGAGCCTGGGGGTTTTTTTATCCATATATAAAGTCCTAAACAAGTTAGGACCTCCTCATATACACTTGCTAGACCACTATGATCTGTGGAGGATGCCGCTACCATGACTTGCGGAATTCCACCTTGCAATAGCATGGTGGTGAGAGTTCTCTGCAGTGGCACTTATTTTGTCAAACTCCCCCATGTGATATGGGATCCACCAACAGTGGTCGTTTCCCATTATTTACTCAAAACTTACGTTTTTACCCAGATGTTGATACCAGTTTTACACTGCCTTTTATTCTGTTTTGATTTTTTACTGCATTGATATGTTTTGCCATGATTGTATTAATCTGCTGTCATAAACTGCTTTGGGATTGTTTAAAAATGAAATAATAGTCTAGACTTTTTAAATGAATAAATAAAAACAGCTGAGGGCAGTGCAACATAAAAACTAATCACCAGAGAGAAAACTCACCATTAAAATGCCTGGGAGAATTTTAAAAAAGTCTTAGTTTGGTGTTGAAAAGGCATCCAAGTTGATGCCAGGCAAGTCTTCCTTGGGATTGTATTTCATAACTGGGGCACCAGCACCAAAAATGCCTCCTCTATGGTCACTGTCCATTATATCTGTGACAGTGGGGTCACACAGAGGAGGGTCTCCAATGATGAGCTGAATGCACACAGGGAGGTGCTCACATGGAGACAGGTGATCTATTAGGTACCTAGACTGCAATGGGCTTTAAAGTAAGCACCTAGCTTTTTGAACTGGTCCCTGAAACTGACTATGAGCCAGGCAAAATATGTTCCCAACAACTGGTCCCACTTAACCGCTGTATTTTGCACTAATTATAGTTTTGAACAGTCTTCAAATGCATCCACCCCCATATAACACATGACAGTAGTCTAACCTGGAGGTTACCAGAACATGAATGAGGTTAGGCTGTATCTGTCTGGAAAATGTTGTAATTGGTGTGTAGAGCTCGCACTCAAGGCTTTGCATAATTGGTAGCACTAACAGAGGAGGAGGGTGTGTACTCATTTGCTAACATCAACAAAATCCTTCATTGCAGTCATTGGTTCTCAATCTCAAGATGGTAATGGGACATAAAGCTGCAGATTTAGTTGAGAATTGTGTTTACACTTGGATCCGCGAAATGAAGTCTTGAACAACTGGATAATGTAGTGATGCTTACTATGAACAAGGGAGTCCCTAGTTCAGATCGTATCTCAGTCCTAAACACACTAGATGCACTACCAACAAAGACTGGTTCTGTACCAGAAAACCAGAGAGAGAACGATCCAACCAAAGTTGGGCAGTTTTTAAGCCCCAATGATTTATTTCAATGGGAGAAATTTAGGCAAGTGGTTTAAAGGGGATTAAACTTAACAGTGCTTAACATGTGTTGGTCGTATCATATGCCCAATGAGAATAGTTACAGACAGTAGGGGCTGGTGGCTCTGATGTCAGCGGGGCAGTGAAGCCACTCTGGGTTTTAGTTTGAGCTTTCAGGAAGCTGTCCAAGGTGAAGGAGAACCTTGGCCAGCTCCTTGGAAGTTTGGATTAAACCCCAGAGTGGATTCGCTGCCCTGCTGACATCACAGCCACTACTCTCCACTGGTTACAGATGAGAGCACACAGCAATTGGCATGGCAGTGACTTTTTGAAAAACCTGTATACATACATAAGTGGGGGAATGGTGACCCAGAAGGCTTTCTCTGTGCACTCCTTTCCTCTACAGAGGCATGTCTAGCATCTTCAGTCTACAGCTTTCACCATATGCTGAAGGTGCACCTCTTCACCCTGGCCTTTGACAGTTCAGGTATTCTATTTTACGGAATTTATACTGTTCGATTCCATCTAGAATGGTTTTACATGTTTTATTATTATTATTAGTTTATTACATTTGTATACTGCCCCGTAGCCGAAGATCTCTGGGCGGTTTACAACAATTAAAAACATTAAAAACAAATATACAAATTTAAAAACGCATTTTTAAAAAAACAATTTAAAAACACATGCTAAAATGCCTGGGAGAAGAGGAAAGTCTTGACCTGGCGCCGAAAAGATAACAGTGCTGGCGCCCAGGCGCACCTTGTCAAAAACATCATTCCATAATTTGGGGGCCACCACTGAGAAGGCCCTCTCCCTTGTTGCCAGACTCCCAGCTTCTCTCCGAGTAGGCACCTGGAGGAGGGCCTTTGATGTTGAGCATAGTGTACGGGTGGGTTCATGTCAGGAGAGGCGTTCCATCAGGTATTGTGGTCCCAAGCAGTTTTCTCATTGTAATAGTTTTAGCTGTTTTTATAATTGTATCTTCTGTTGGAGGAATCCACCATGGGACCTTAGTCAGTAGCGTAGTGGCAAATTCAGAGGTGCAGGGTCCCTTCATGATAGTCTCAGCCATGCCCCTCCCTCTTGTTTTGCTGCTGGGTTGAGAATGAGATCCTTGTTAATACTTTCTTCCACAACAAATTGTTTTTAAATTGTTTTAAATGTTTAATTTGTTTTAAATTTGTTTTTAAAAGATGTGTTTTAAATTTGCATATGTGTTTTTAGTGTTTTTAGGAACTGTAAACCGCCCAGAGAGCTTCGGCTATGGGGCGGTATAGAAATACAATAAATAAATAAACAAACAAGAAATGTCCCTAGCAGCCAATAAGCATGAAAGAGGAGAGTGTTAGCTACTAAAAGAGTCTTCTTGGTGGCTGACTCACCTCCTTTCTCTCTTGATTCAGGAAGGGACAAGGAAGCATGTTAGAAGACTTCTCAGTGGCTCACACACTCCCTTTTCATGCCGATTGGCTCATAGGATTCTGGAGATATAGGGACCCTGCTCCCAAAAAAGTAAGAGATCTAAGACCCCTTGAGACCCTGGATGACTACATCCCTGGATCTCATGGTGAAGGCCAGGTAAGAAATCTAATAGGGAAAAAAAATAGAACAGCTAAATTTGTCTTTTAAATAAAAGAATGGAATCCCCTTGAATAAAATGAATTCTTTAGAGCTTCAAAGCCCCTTATCTTGGCAATGGCAGGGAGGGGACATTGCATTGCCTCTTTAGAAGTCTGAAAACACCATAAAGAGTCTTAGGGGTAGCCAAGGTGGTGTCGTCCAGATGTTGTTGGGACTCTCAACAGCCCCGGCCAGCATGGTCAATGGTTAGAGATGCTGGCTAGTGGAGTCCAGTAGCATCTGCAGGAGGCAGAGTATTAGCTATCCCTGCAGAAATATTAACATATTTATTGTGGCATAGGCCTTGGTGAACTGTAATACAGTTCATGGGCAGCAACAAATTTGTTAGTTTGGTTGGTTATTTCAAACTCTGGACTTGGTCCTCTTTCACATACACTTTCTCTCTCTGGACTTAACAGGGCGCAATACTTCGCTTTCTTCAATATGTGCCCCATTTAGGGGGGCCTCCAGCTCATTCCGATGATTCGGACGCCGATGTCCGAAAGCCTTGCCTTGCGTGCACCACTGCTTTACGTTGCGACCAACCTGTGGCTTGAGCAGCAACACATCACCCCTCCGGAAATCTCTACGGCGAGAGTCCTTTCTCTTACAGCAGAAAAGCAAGGCGCAGTTTCCGAAACGCCGACACGTCCCTGCAGAGGGCGCTGTGGCACCCTGACACTTCCGTGGGAGAGGGCAAGCGAAGAACAAAGGGTCGTCGCCTGCTGCGACTAAGCGAAGGCTTGTAGAGCAACTGCTGCCACCTAGACAGAGCAAAAGGAGCCCGAGTCCCCGAGGACTGTTGCCGCCGCCGCGAGCCAAAACAACTGGGGGAGGGCTGGGGAGGAGGAGCAGGAAAGGCTCGATTTGTTTGCAACTGCGCTGTATTTACATGATTCCTTTGAAAATAAATAAATAAAAGGGAGTTGATTTGCGTGTGCGGCGCCGCCTGCCTGGTGAGGAGAGTCGGTGCGCAGGAGCCCCCTGCTGGCAAGAGGGGGTAGGGATGGCTCGCGGCTGAGGCGGGGCGCGGGAAGACCACCCCCGCCCCCCACCGGAGGGGCGGGGGAGGAGAGCCAGCGAACCACGCGGCTCCTGCGGAGAAGGCCCAAGGGGCGCGCGGCCCGGGCTACAAATCTCAGCAGTTGCCGGCAGCTACGGCTGCCCTGTTCGGCGGAGGACGGAGAGCTGCTGTAGCGTCGGTGCCTCTGCGCCCAGCTTAGCGGCTGCCTAGAATTCAAAATCAGCAATGCAGTTGGCAATGATGCAAATCCTCGGAAATTGCTGACGGCGCAAAAGAGCGTGTCTATCTGGCGGCCGAGGCCATTCCTTCGGCGAAGCCCCCCCCCCTTCGGAACAAATACCAGGCTCCCGGGTGGTGGGTGGGGATTCGAGGCAGGTTTTCCCCGACTAGTCGCCGCGTTTTCTTCCTCAAGGGCGGCCGGGCCGCTGCGTCATCCCCAAGTGAGGCAAACTAGCGGTGTGCTGCTTGACCCGCCACCTTCCCTGAGAGCGGCTTCCTCGTCGGCGCGCACAGAACGGGTTGCTGCGACCCTCCGCGCCGACTTAGAAGTGCGACTTTCTGCTGGGAGTGTTCAGAGCGGATGAGCTCCTAATGAAGTTTAGCTGGCGAGGCACGGGCGGGGCTGGAAGAGATGGATGAAAGGAGAAGTGAAAGGAACAGACGGAGAGGGAGAGATGACCGGTGTCAAGTTTCAGGACTGGCTTTCACTGGGCAGGCTAGAGATCATTAGCCCGTCCAAGACTGAAGAATTTTGAAGGAGAGGCGTCCTTTGAGGTTATTTTTGGGGGGGGGGGTATATGCATTGTCTTTCTAACCAAGGATATTCAAGGTGAGCTGAGGTTTAAAAAGATCAAAACGGTGTAAAGCAAATCCGAAGGCGCCAAACAGCAGCAGCAGAAGCAAATGAGAAAAAAATGCCCACAGCGCTTCCAGGGCAAAGCTTCCCATTAGAAAGGGGCTGGTTTCAGTGTCCGGATTACAGTTCAGTAAGGAGATCGTCGCCACAATCCCTTTTCCAGATTTTCCCTGCCTCCGCTCCCCAAAGCTGACTTCCATATGCAAGCCGCATCTGAGCAGTAGTGAGGTCAGGTAGGACGGGATGGTAACCACACCCAGTACGTTTGAGATTGCAATGTGTATTCCGTCACTTACCTCCAAAGAGAAAGTGCCAGAGCTCAGTGGCAGAGCACCCACTTTGCGTGCAGAACGTCCCAGGGTCAACTTCCCGTATTTCCAGGTAGAGCTGGGAGAAACTCCCTGCCTGAAATCCTGGAGAGCTCCTGCCAGCCCGTGTAGACCATGGTGTTCTGCAAATCTTGTTGGGCTCCCATCAGCCTTAGCCAGCATGCCCAGTGGTCAGGGATGATTTATTTATTTATTGTACTTATATACCACCCCATAGCCAAAGCTCTCTGGGCGGTTTACAGTAACTAAAAACATTAAAACAAATATACAAATTTAAAAACACATATTTTAAAAACAATTTAAAACACAATTTAAAAATTTAAAACACATGCTAAAATGCCTGGGAGAAGAGGAAAGTATTGACCTGGTGCCAAAAAGATAACAGTGTTGGCACCAGGCCCACCTAGTCAGAGAGCTCCATAATTTGGGAGCCATAACTGAGAAGGCCTTCTCCCTTGTTGCCAGACTCCCAGCTTCCCTCCGAGTAGGCACCCAGCGGAGGGCCTTTGATCTTGAACATAGGGTAGGGGTGGGTTTGTATCAGGAGAAGCATCCCATCAGGTGGCAGTTACAGTCCAGCAATATCTGGAGGGCACTGCGTTGCCTATCCATGGTACAAACAATATTGAGCTAAGTTGTCTCGGCTCAGCATAAAGCAGCTTCCTAGGTTCCTAATCAGCAATGGTGGCTAGAGGCTCCATGCCAGTGGAGCAGTGGATTCTCCAGGTTTTAGTTCACACTTTCCAGGAGTTGTCCCAAGTGCTTCAGCTCTGAATGAGCTACCCAGAGCGGATTCCACTGCCCCACTGACATGGAGCCACCATTGCTAATAAAGAGTTCAAGGTGGTGTACATGGTTTTCCCCTCTCCATTTTATCCTCACAACAACCCTGTGAGGCAGATTAGGCTGATAGGCAATGGCTGGCCCAAGATCATCCAGTGAGCTTCATGGCCAGGTGGGGATTTGAACCCACTTATCACCATGAAAACCCTATTCATAGGGTCGCCATTAGTCGGAATCAACTTGAAGGCAGTCCATTTCCATTTTCCCCAAGTCCTACCTAGTCCAACACTGCAACTACCACACCACACTTTCATGGAATACTGTTCATCGCTGATGACTTACCTAGAACTTAACCCTATTAACTTGGTGGGAGGAATGTTATCATTTTCTAAAGAGGAAAAAAAAAGATTTTTTGTATTCTTAATTGTAATTCTGATAACTCAAAAAAGTGTGATTGGTGGGGACGCAAGATAGGGCCTTCTTAGTGGCTGCTCCTAGGTTCTGGAACTCCCTTCTTAGGGAGGCACAAATCGCCGCCTCCTTGCCATCCTTCCGTCGGCAAGTAAAGACTTTTTTATTCCGACAGGCTTTTGGGATAGAAGGTGTTTAGGATTGGGCTTTACAAGGCTTGTTTTATTGTTTTATATTATTATTTGTATTATTTTAAATTGTTGTTAGATTTTTAAGTGGCTTTTACGGTTTTAAGGTTGTGCATAGTTGAATTGTATTTTAATTGTATGTTTTTTTATGTTTTTAACTACATGTAGTTCTATTTGTAAGCCGCCCTGAGTTCCAGTTTGGAAAAAGGGCGGGGTAAAAATAACGTTTCAATTTCAATTCAATATTACAAACTCAGGTTGCAGTCCTGTACCCAATTACTTGGGAGTAAGCCCACTGAACTCATAGAATCAGAGTTGGAAGGGGCCTCTAAGGCCATCGAGTCCAACCCTCTGCTCAATGCAGGAATCCAACTTATCTCCGTGACACTTCCTTCTGAGTAGACATGCATAGAATTGCTCTGTCAGAGTGCTAAATTTTGGAGAAAGCATTCCCCTGCTCCTCATTTCCAAACCAGAGAAGGGAAACAAAGCAGGCTCAGCATAGTTATACATGCTGAAATTCCCTTCTCCACACAACTATTAAAGGTGCAGGAGTCCTGACTGCATTTTCACCTGATCCACCCTAGTTCTCAACTATTGCCATTAGTGCTCACTGATTAATCACTTAAGGCTTGTTAATTCATCTTTTGACTAAGCCTCCTAAAACCTACAGCCCTTTTCTCTCTTGCTTGCTTTTCTTTCTTTTTCAGCTATTGCAAAAAATTAGAGTCCCTCTGGAACATGGGAAAATGACTCTCAGTTTGACACAGCACAAGTCCATTAATCCCACAGAAGGGATTCTACAGCTCCGTGGTGTCTCTTACCCTCACAATGCCTACCTTTAGACTAAAAAAGAAGAAAGCAAGCCATAAACTGTGAGTTTGAGGCCTCACTATCTTTCAAAAAATGTTAGGATTAGACATCAGGAGAAATGTGGGGGGGGAGGGGGAGACTTGTGCTTTAATCTTAGCAGGTGGAAAGGAAAACTTGTTGGCAGTACTGTGTGTGTGTGAGAGAGAGAGAGAGAATACTGTCATATATAAATCAGAATGGGCTCCTTCCCAATAGGAAGAGCTGATAAGTATGCAGTTGGCTATTTTAATGCCCCCACAGAGCTGGCCAAGTTGCTGCTGACATGAGATTTCCATCTGACAGGAGCCCTTTAAGCTCCAGATAAATGTTGCTAGAACACTGGGGGTGGGGAGACCAAAACCAATTGTTTATCTGAGTTATTGAGAGTTTGTATTGCTTAGGGAAACAAAGTCCTGACAGGACAATTAAGGCATTACAGGCAAAATTCTCGCCTTTCTGTTCCATGCTGTAATGTGTATCTGCCTGAGTTCATTGGTCCACTTCTGCAGCCAAGCACATGCTTTTGCACTCTGTACTGGGTAAGCTAGCAACCCTTTGGCATTTAATAGTCTAAACTGGAGAAGGGCAATTGGAGGCTCCAGAGCTCAGCTTGTCCTCCAAGGGCTTTCTGTTTGACACCCCCACCCACACACCAAGCAGAGCCTTGATTCTACTTCCCATATGCACCTCAGCTGTTTTCCAGTGCATGAACTAGGCAGAGTATTAACTCTTTCCTCCCCAATGTGGACAGCAACAGAGGACTGGGCAGAACATTTCACTTAGGTGTTCATGCTTTCCCCCCACTGGCATGGCAAATAGCACGCTGGTGGGAAGAGATCATTCATCACAAAAATAGTGGGGGGGAGGTCTAAACGCCCCATCTCCTTCCTCAGTCCCAGTCACCCCCATAGCTGCTACTGGCCAGCATTTAAGGAGATGGAAAATCCAGTCATGCATTTCTCTCATCTTGACTAGTTTGCTGTTGTTCCCATGGCTAAGGGCTAGACAGCCTGTTACCGTCGTGCAAGGATCGGGTACCTCTGGCCCTCCAGATGCTGCTGGACTTCAACTCCCATCCTCCCTGACCATTGGCCTTGCTAATGGGAGCAGGAGGCCAACAGCATCTGGAGGGCCACAGATTCCTCACCCCTGGCTTAGCAGATGAGGCAGCATATAGGGAAAGGTTTTTCAGATGCTGGCAAGAAGGTTAAAGAGCACTTTGCCTCATATTCTCATGTGGAAATGAGTCAGGAAGGGGTGCCAAAGTTGCTGATCCCTTCTGCATTTGGTCAATTTAAATGTTAAAATATAGCACCTATTAACAGTTTGTTGCTGTTCACAGGCCAAACGTGTGGCCGGGAACGTCAAATTACTCTGCTGGCAAGAGCACAACTCGTTAAAATATTTAAAGCATTTAAAAACATTAAGAGCGTATTAAAAACAGTCACATATTCTGACAGCTAATATTTTCAAGATCATCAGGATCATTCAGCCATCAAATACTTGGTGGACCGGAATGTTTTTAAATTCCTCCTCTATGTTAATAATATGGAAGACAGATGCACTTCATCAGAGAGAGCATTCCAGAAATGGGGAACCACCACTGAGAAGGCTCCGTCACAGGTTAGCACCACCAGCACCGGCACCACCAACATAGGCTGGTTGTAAGGCCGAGATGGTTGATATTGTGGGAGGCACTCGTTTAGGTACTTGACAAAATTACTGGTTTTGCTACCTGCCAGGAATACCAAACTGGATTTTTTTTTTTGCAGGGGTGAGGGAGATGTCAAGCACTTGGCAGGGCATAATTGGGTCCCCAGATGTTGCTGGACTACAATTCCCATCATTCCTGACCATTGGCCACCCTGGCTGGGGCTGATGGGAGTTGCAGTCTAGGAACATCTGGGGACCCAAAAGTTGGCTGGCAGCGTGATTTTGGCTTGATTATGGAGTCACAGCCCAAGCAGAACAGGTAAAAAGCCTAAGGGGAAAGAAAATAGCAGAGAGAGAATGTCGGAGAGAGAGAGAATTTTCCTCCAGATGGGCAGACCTGTCCTTCATGAGACAGTAAAAGATGAAGGGTCTGTGTAGCACGTTCCTATGCATGTTTACTCAGAAGTAAGTCTTTACCATGTTCAATGGAGCTTAAATTGCTAGTATTTAGCTTAAGCATTTTATTTATGGAAATGGAAATGGACTGCCTTCAAGTCGATCCCGACTTATGGCGACCCTATGAATAGGGTTTTCATGGTAAGCGGTATTCAGAGAGGGTTTACCATTGCCTCCGAGGCTAGTCCTCCCCAGCTGGCTAGGGCCTGCTCAGCTTGCCACAGCTGCACAAGCCAGCCCCTTCCTTGTCCACAACTGCCAGCTGGGGGGCAACTGGGCTCCTTGGGACTATGCAGTTTGCCCACGGCTGCACAGGTGGCAGGGCACGTAACCCCTGAGCCCCTCACTGTGGGGGTGATCTTTCACTGGCCCTTGACGCCCAGGAGACCCGAGTGGTGATTTGAACTCACAGCCTCTGGACTCCCAGCCAAGCTCTCTTCCCCACTGTGCTATACCAGCTCAATATTTTATTTATACTCTCCCCTTCATACCAAGTACAACTATCATTTTCCCCCCAGTTAAAACAAATAGGTTAATGAAAAGAAAATAAGCAAGGATCTATACGTTTTCAACACATGAATAATCACCATTTTAATGTTAGTGGTTTTTGATATGATAAATGTATAGATTACTTCCAGAAAGAGAAATGTATTATGGGGAGCAGTACGTGGTCTGGGAGCATCTGATGGAGCAAAACTGCTGAACAAAGCAGGTGTGAACCTGATGAGTGACCTGGATAGGAGCCCATTAAGGCACATCATGCAGGAGCCACACATAAATAATAAAAAAATTAAAAAAAACTGCAGAAAAGTATTTTCGTATAAGAATGGGGCATAATTGAACCTAAGTTAGCATTTCAAGTCCCGCTGTTTTCAGTGAGAGTGGGAGAGGTTTTAAAGCATCTGCTTAATTTTCCCTTTGAAATCAATGGAAAATAAAAGTGCTTGACTGTTTCTGAAACTTGTCCAGGGATTGTTGGAGGAGAGACATTTAAGTGAAAAACACAAAAGCCCTCCATGCTTTTCCACAGGCCTAGGGAGTGAAGACAATTTTAACACCATGTTGTAATCCATCCACAAAACTTTTTTAAAACTTTCCCTAAAATACACAACCCATTTGCGTATGTGTTAAGTACAGTTTTGAAGTGGATGGCTAGATATTTCCATTATTAACATTTCCCCTATGACTTTAAAACATTTTGTGGATAGCAGTCATGGGAGGGAAAAATCCTGATCAACTCATACTTTCACTGGAAATGTCTCACAATCATTTGCTTGCCATTTATCTACTACACAAAAGGAAAGTCCAGGGACATCAGTAAACTATTAAAATAGCAGGGAAAATGTGCATATTTTCACATTGACGTCAAAATTAAAGCTAATTAAGGAAGTTGTACTTTGTCTTGTCCTTTCTACTGACAGATCTAGAAAAGGGGTAGGAAACCTTTTTCAGCCTGAGGGCCACATTCTCTTCTGAGCATGCCAGTGGTGGGCCCAACCCAATGCATAAGTGGGTGGAGCAACAAATATGTTATCTTTGGTGAGTCATCTTCCTGCTCGTTTGTGAACACACACTCTCACTATCCTACATCCACGTATGCAAGAGGCATCATCAGAGCCCAAGGACACATTTCAGCCAAGCAAAAACAACAACACACACACATCTGGGGTGCAAAGTGAGGGGTGTGACTTGGGAAGAGTTCCAGGGGCCAGATAGAGAAGTCTAGAGGGTTGCAGTTGGCCCCCGGCCTGAGGTTCCCCAGCCCTGATCCAGAAGGTACATCAAAATACTACAGTTGCTACTCTACAGCATCCCTGATATGTGGCCATCCAGCCTCTGCTTAAAAGCCTAATGAAGGAGAGGGACTCTATGCACTTTTGTAACTCAGGGTTGCAATATTTATTTTGTTGATTTGTTGGGGCTGGGGGGAGAGAGTTGAGAGAATGAGGTTTTATTTATTTTTTGCAAAGCTTACACAAAGGTTTTTTTTATGACATTTTCTTGATTGAGTGAGATGGTTTTAAAGCTTTAATCAAAAGAGTTTCTTTTGGTTGCATAATTTCAGGAGGGGAACATAATTTCTTTCACATTTCTTGTGTTAGATTCTTCCTTGGCATGCCCTGCTAGTCTCTCTAAAACATTTCTATATTTCATCTTACTAAAGCAGGGTAGAGTATAAGACATGGTGAGCTTTCTTTAAATCAGAAGTTTCATGCTTGGGCTAGCCTTTGAAATGTCCAATAATAATAATAATGGTTTCATTTGTAACGGTGCGTTTAGATGCTGATGCAACAATTATACCATTAACAGTGCTTATTTCCAGTTACTTTGTTAATTACTGCTCAGTTTCCTTCTAAGTTGTAAGGTAAGCTTATTTCCAAGAGCCGATGCAGTGGCTTTGATCAACAACCTATTTGCTCGAGAGAGTGTTAGTTCTATTAAGCTTCATGGGATCATATCAAATTAAGCGGTGAACTGGCATAATAGTAAGTGAACTCCCAGATATACAAGCACATCCTTCTGTCTGTTACTTTTTGAAATATTACTTTCCAAGACTAGCAAAACACTTTCCTTTGGTAGACAATCTTGTCAGGAACCCACTTCTACTGTTTGCCCCCTCCAACAGATTTGATGTGATCAAACGTGTTCACAAATATTAAAAAATGTAAGGGTGCAATTAGGGAAAGTCACTTAATTTGTGTGGGAAATTGGTAGGATTTTTGTAATGGATTTTGTCCACTCACCTGGGTCTTGTTGCAGCAAAGGTGACCTTCAACTGCTGACTAACGCCCAGGAGGCAGTGCTTGGCTATAAGGAATTTGAATCCTCAGGTAAACCCAGAGCCAGGTAATAGGCTGCAGCGTTTCCCAGGTGTCTGTTTTTGTTGTTTTGAACATGTAAAAAAGCTGAAGAAAAATGTATAGTGGTTAGAGCAGCAATGAGGAACATGTGGCCTTCCAGATGTTACTGAATCACAGTTCCCACTGTCCTTGGCCATTGGCCATGCTGGCGGGGGCTGATGGGAGCTGGAGTCCAGCAACATCTGGAGGGCTATAGATTCCCCACCCGAGTTAGAAGATCAGACCAAGACTGGAGTTCCACACACAGTCATGAAGCTCACCCGGCACTGACCTATGGACAAAACTGCACATTGCGTTAAATACGTGATTGTATTTAATGTATTTTTTAATAGCAGCTGTGGGAGAAGGGGGTCAGAATTGGAACCACAGTGTGCAGGAAGACTCTTGAGTCCCAAGAAGCAACTAACACCACCTTCCAGGGGGCAATTTTCATTGGGACCGTGACGCAGGCAAAAGTGTAAAAAGACAAAACAAACCCTCTTTGTGCATCATTACAGCCTTCATTACAGCCTTCTTTGAAGGATATGGACTGTTATACAATTATGGAACTTTACTTGATATTTTTCTCTCTGTTTTGCAGACTAGATTGATTTGAGATTTCAGCCTGTTTTGTGATATTTTGCGGTGTTATTTATTGATACTGTTGTGGTTTTTTTTATTATGTTCTGAATTGTTTTTATTATATTGTTTTGTTCATGCTATGGAAGCCGCTTTGAGGTCACCTGGTGATGAAAAGCAGCATACAAATATACTAAATAAATAAATCATGTCAACTCTAATCCCTGCCTCCGAAGCTGCTATTTAAAAACCAACAGGGATTTGTTCTTGTAAATTTAACAAAGTGTTCTCTCGGCCTAATCTATCTCACCGAGAAGTTCTGGGGCTTAGGGATGGGGGAGCAATTTAATTCAGTGTGTATGTAAAGACGAGCCTACCTAATTTGCACTTTCTGAAACAGTATGCAAACGAACGGAGAGGCATTCTTCAAAATGTGCAGAGCAGTTCTCCAAGCAAGTGTACAAAAATGCATATACTAGGGTAAAATATGCATATAAATGCATATATTACTGAAAAAACATACAAAAATATATTAGGGAAAATGGTTATGCAAAAATGTTACATTAGGCAACATTGCATACAAAAATGTACAGTCACAGGCAGGGGTTCCCAGACTGTGGTCTGCAGACCACTGGTGGTCCTCAAGCTTCATCTTTCAGGTGATCTGCAGCATGTCTATAAAAACACAATTAAGAATCATACAGCATCTAACCCAGCATACAGAAAAATCATTAAGTGGTCCACCAGGGCTCTCGGCAATTTTCAAGTGGTCCTTAGAGGGAAAATGTTTGGAAACCACCGATACAAGAGAAATTAGCTGATAAATTTTCATGAGGACTTAAAAAATGCAAACTGATGTGGAAATGTTGACAACTGAATGAAAAAATGAGAACCCCCCCCCCCCAAAATCGACAGATTTACCCAATGCTGCCTAAAGCAAGGTGAGGGATGGGAGTGTCATGTAGGCTGTCCCAAGCATGGAGAAAGGGCGATTTAAAAATGTAATACCTTTGTATGGCAGTGGGACTACAGATGCCGTATCTTGCCAGTGAACCATGACATCTGATTGACTGCTTCCTTAAAGCCTAAATCCAACAGCATCCTATACAAATTAAATTAGGGCAAGTATAAATTTGTTACACAGCTTGACGTTTCAGAAGCACAGTCAGCCTGGGCGAATTTGCTTGAGCATCCCCACCGCCACTACACCACCCAAATTCTGCTGTACTCCAAAGCCTTCTCAGTGAGATAATCATGTGAAGGAATGAGAAAGGAGCCACTCCTGCAGGCAAGGCCATCCCTCCAGCTGGATCCTCAGCATGCCCATATGGGCTTATAAATACATGCTGGAAAAAAGCTCTAAACAGTTTGCTTATGAGACTAAACACGAGAACTCAAAGGCAGCCTTGTGAATGGAGAAATAAAAGACATCCTTAAGACATGCATTTTTACACAATAGGCTCTAAAGTCATTCTCGAGCTGGCCCCCTCACCTTTTATAGTCTGCCATTAAAGGCTGGCACGCTGACAAATGGCAGAGCCTGATCCTGGGAAGGGCCAAGTTCTTGCAGCTATCCTCCATGAGGCCCGGGGTGCGTGTGCATGGGGGGACTAGCACTGGGCTCAGTATCGCAGAGGTGTGACGTGGGGTTACAGCCAGCGGTGGGGGTGAATGCTCAGGTTTCCATCTCTGGCCTTCAGCCCGAGATGCTCAAGTCTTGCCAAAAGGATTTGGATGCCCAGTTCTCGTTTCTGTTGGAACGTGAAGAAAAGCGTCCAAATCTCTCTGGCAGCTCATGAACACTCCCCCTCAACAGTCATTGTTTTTGTCTGCACATGATGCTGCTTACATAAGAGGCTGGTTCCAGATCAGTAAAAAATCTGAATGGTGTGCACTCGTCGCTTTTGTTGCCAGTGCTGCTTCATCCCCAACTGGCAGGGAAAGCAGAGACAATTAACCATCATCATGGCAAACCTCAGATTTGTATAAACAGGGCAAGGTTAGTCCTCTAGAAATTTGTACTAGGTTGAAGGAGGTGGCAAAATTCCTTGCCACCAAATGTTATCCAATGGAAATACTGCAAAGTGGGTTTCACAGGTACTATCCATTCCCTCTCATTTCAGAAAAGGGCGATTTGTTTTCTAACCCTGGATTATACATGTCACATTCCTCCTTTCCCAAGTGATGGGAAGAACAGGGCAAGAGCTGCTTTTGGACAGTCAGCTGCTGGAGTCCCCTATTCCCCTCTGGTGTTAGATGGGCCATTTGCCTGATCCAGCAGATTCTTATGTTCTACAATTCCCAGAGTTCCGTGGGAAGGATTGTTAAAACACCAGATGTTGTTGGACCACAATTCCCATCTTTCCTGACTATTGGCAACGCTGGCTGAGGCTGATGGGAGTTGTGGTCCAACAACATCTGGTGGCCCACTAGTTGGGAAAGTCTGCCCTAGAACATATTTAAGGGGTGCATAGGGAGGGGAAGTCCCATTATGCCAAGTAGAAATCCTTGCACTGATGGGAGACTTGCTCAAGGTTATGTTGGAGACAGCCCAATGATCTTGCTGAGCAGGAGTAAAATGTGCCCGATATCAAAAGCTTGGGAAACACTGAAGTATTGCATTAGAGAAGATACATTGAACCTAGAAAAATATTATAAAAGAATGTTACTGATGCTCCTTTGTATAGTCATGCCAATCTAACCACAACAGTTGCTACAGCCTATGTTTGCACATAACACTAAACCATGGAGCAAGGAGCCATGGTGAGTTTTGTACTCACAGTCTTCCCACCAATCCCCACCACCACCACCGGGAGGCCAACATTGGCAGGGTTGTTTCACTTTCCACTAAACCTGGCTTGTCATTCCTTATGAAGCCGGGATCATGCTTTAAAACAAAATCCGATCAGTTAAATATGCCTGTTTCATATGCCATGGTTTGAAGTTGGCTTTGAAACCTGACCCGAGCACAGAACAAGCTGCCAGATTTTGTGGAAAGTGGAACTCGACTCTGCCAAAAACCTCCTCCCAGCTAAGGGGTGGTGGTGGCGGCGGCGGAAGAGAGTACAAGCCTGAGGCTTACAGCAGCTCCTTTCTGTTTATGCCAGAAGAGCAGGCAAGCCTGTGGCTTGTGGCATCTCCTTCCTATTCATACACACAGAATATCATGAGGTGGGGCAGGAGGAGGAAAGGTTACCCAGTTGAACACCTGGTACTAACTTCATGGAGAAGTCGCACAGGTGTTCACACAGAAGGGCCATTGCCAGTCATGCAAGTTGTGTGCAAAAGCAAAGTGTTTTGTTCCTTTGGCAGGTATGGGCCCCTTGAAGAGTAAGACTTGTCATATTTGTTTCATTTCATTTTGAGATCTCTACTTAAGCTAATCCTTATTTCACATTTATATACTGCTCTAAGCAGTTTACCAAAAAAAATCGCTTAACTACAGGCATTTTCACAAGTGGCACCAAAAACAAGACTGCCATTTTCCAACATGTGCAATAGAAAACTCAGTCTTACCTGACTATGTGGTGTGTACCATGATCCAGGAACTCCCAATTCAAGTCTCGGAAACACAGGAAGGTATATTACACATGTCTGCCCACTGGTCCTCTAGCTCAGTATTGTCTACACTGACTGGCAGCAGCTCATCAGATTCAGATGGGTCTCTCCCATCCCTACCAGGCAATGCCGGGGATTGAACATGAGTCCTTTTACACGCAAAGCAGATGCTCTACCACAGCTAAAGCCCTTCCGAAGACTTGTCTCAGGCACTTGCTGGGCGGCGCTGGGCCTCCTGTTATTCTGCCTCACACAACACACACAATCTGTAACACGGGGACTGTGATCCTCACCTGTTGTGGGGATTGCTGAAGGAGTGTGTGTGTAGCACTTTTGAGCACTTGGGAGTGTGTCACAAAAGTACTGCTCTTACTATTTTGTAAATAGAGGTCAAAGCATTTTGCTGCTGATGGCAACTCCCTGGTAAGAAAAATGTCATTGAAAGTTTGCTGTCCTTTAATAGCACCAAAAGCCTGCTCCCTCCTCCTATCCCATGGAAGGACTGGCCCAGCATGTAAATTAAAACACAAAGCAGACCGATCTCAGAATGCACCCACTTTAAAAAAACAACATTGCTCTGTTCTGCTTTCTGTATCCTGTTGACAGTCAATAGCGATGGACTAGGAAAACTATAAAAAGCATTCTTAGCGTTGCTCATTGAAACCATCTTGGGATTGATGGAATGCTTGCAGGTGGTCTAGAGAAAGCAAAAAGGACATTAGTAGGGCAGATGACACTAGCTTCAATTCCCAAGTTGCTACACCATTACTGGAGAGAACTAAAAGAGTGCACTACTACTAGGAATGATGCCACAGCCTGAAACAGATCAAGTACAAACACACAATAACTTGGCTGCTCAGTACGACAGGCCAGCATGAGCATAACCTTGCAGAATTCTTCTCTTTTCCACTCACCTCGGAACACAAGAGCTCAAGCTCAAAGATTCTGCCCTGATGTTCAAAGCTCTCGATGAGCTTGGCTCTACCAATCAAAGCAACCACTTCTCGCTCCCCCAGAACATGCTGTCTCATACCAGCTGTGACTCACTGGAGAGGGAAAAAATGCAATTGCCTCCAGACAGGAAAGCCTTGGAAGGGCAAGGGGGCAACGTTGTTGAAAACAGCCAGACTTATGTCTGTGTAACACCTATTCAAGCAAGAAATGAACAGTCTGAGCTGTCTTCCTTCAGTCTGGCCATCCCTCTCGTATTTTCTACGTCATGTGCGTGCACAGCTGGCCCAGAAACAGCTAAGACGTGTGGCCTTGGCCCTCATTTCAAAAGTTGTCTGCAAGCAATTTCTCAAATTTCAGGTGCAAGATCTGTTCCTCCTCTGGTAGCGGACTGGGCAGGAAAGGGGCTGGTTGCACCCAACACTGGCTTTGGTCCCACCCCCAGTCAGCATGGGGCCTCCAACAAAAAAACAATTGCCCAGCCCAGCCCTGGTGCTAAGTAGTTCATAAGAATCAAAACTGGTTCGAGCTTTAAACCCTCCTATGCATTCTCATGCCATAACGGAGTAAATTTTTTCTGGGCCATTACAATTCACCTTCCCTCTTGTTACTTACCTGCGTGTTTTCTTCATATCAGGGTTTCCCTAAAATGGCACTGGGATCCATTACACACCAGTTACAATTGATGGAATACAAGTGACGCACTGCATATACAGTATATCCAAGCTACTTTTATGTCGGTGAAGAATTTAAGACAATAAGGCGCTGACAATTCATTACTGTTTTATTTGCACTACCCAGGAGGTTTTCACTTGAAGGGACATGTAAACAAAGTTGCAATCCTAACCACGGTTATTGGAGACTAAGCCCTATTGAAAAGTGGGTCTGGCTTCTGAGAAAAGATTTATAGGACTGAAGTGTGGGCAAGACAGGTAGCCCCTCCAGATGTTGGAACTAGAACTCCTATCAGCCTCAGGCAGCACGGCCATGATAAGTGGTGGGGTTGTCACCCAATCACCTCTGGAAAGCATCACATTAGCAATCCCAAGAGTAAAGGAATCTTATTTGTGAAGCCTCACAGGAATTCTCACCGGAGTCCTTACAGACCAGATAACATACCTGCATTACAAATATCCTTTAGACTATAAAATAATAAGAGTTTAATATTTTTACATGAAATTGGAGTCACGTGCACCTCATGGTCTGAAACAAAGAGCAACCTAACTGGGGTCTGGTTTGACCTTACTATCAGATTGCTACAGGGCTTTTGGCTAGGGCAGGAGGGTTATGTTTAAAAGGCACAAGGAAGAAACATTTAGAGTTCCTCTCCACTATCCCAAGACAGGGTTAAACAAGCTTAATTGCGTGTGGAATGGTAGTGGGGGTGTTTCTCTAGTGTGGCACTCAATGTTGAATGCCTTTGTCAGGTATTAGGTTGTAGCCAAAGGGAATGAAAGAAGATTCAGACACATTATTTTCATTAATATTATTAATTCAATTTACATACCGCCCTTCCTCCCAAGGAGCCCAAGGGCAGCAAACCTCATACCTGAACTAGTAGAAACACATTGAAATGCTATACAACAAAATTGCAGAACAATTCTAGTGTTTTAATGAGAACATGCCAAAGTTCCTATGGAGCAAGAAAACATATTTGTTTTGCTCAGTATTTGCCCATCACACTGCTAACAGCACCAAGACAAACTGTTTCCATTTTTTTTAATAGCAGGGATTTAAAACACATAGTGTATCCAAATACAAAGCAGGCCATTTTCTGGCTAACAACTGTAAATATCGCAACAGTAATTTTAAAATACATTTTCTCACCAATTTTGTGCAGTAAGAACTACAGTGCAATTACTGTGAGGTTGTTGTCGTCAACAGCACCAAATGCAGTACACAAATCTAGTAGCAAATAGCATCCAGATGCTTGTTCGGTCCAGTCATACAAAAGACGTCAGTGACTTTACCAGTGCACACAAAAAAGTCATAAAATGTTGGAAGCACATTGCTTAATGGTGTTTGCCTCAAGTACTTTTCAGCTGCCTGATAACAAAACTCAGTATAATGTTACATGGACACTCAAGAGTCCAGTAAATTTTCTGGATACTCTAATTACAATCTCCCAGAACAAACCACTTAAGAGGAAAATTTAGCATTGAAAGATGTAGGGGGGAGGAATGAAACTTCCTTTTAAAAAAAATCCTCTCTCTCTCTCTGTCTCTCTCACAAACACACACACACACAGAGCTACTTATAAAAGAAAAACATTTGAAGTCACAACCTCCTTACCTAAAGAGGGCAATATTCAATGTTAGTCATATCCAGAGCTGACCCATGGAAATCAAGAAAGGTACGCTACTTATGTCCATTGATTTCAGTGGTTCTACTCTGAGTATGACTTAGCTGGATATAATTCTAAAGCACGGCTACACAACTTCTAACCCACCATGCCAAGCACAGACACCAGCCATGTATTCTGGCCTAGCAGGCAACTGAGGGGAAAAGGAAGGGGAGCTCCCCGCAAGTGGTCCCTTCCTACTTTTATTTCCTGCCAGGTAATTGGCAATTCCATCCTGGTTTTTCCATCCCAGGCAGGCCACAGAAACACCTGGTTTAACAGGCCCCTGATCAGCAGCTATACATGGCTGATATACTTAGCTTGGTATGTTGCACAAACCTAGCTCTACACCTAGGTAGCATTAGACAAGCTGAGATGCCAAATTAGATGGGGAAACCTGTCTAGAATGCAATTTCTATTTAAATAAAATTACAGATATTTTAGAGGAGTCTGCGTTCTTACTACATTGTCTGTCTTGATTGAAAAATACACTCAAAAAACCCCACAACCTATATGAATTTGAGTTTCAATCAGTTTCATTGTCCCTTAAACCCAGCAAGGAAGAGAGAATCTCATGTTTACAAACCATTTAATAGCCAAGTGGTTCC
The DNA here is from genome assembly GCF_030035675.1 of Rhineura floridana. Taxonomy (NCBI): domain Eukaryota; kingdom Metazoa; phylum Chordata; class Lepidosauria; order Squamata; family Rhineuridae; genus Rhineura; species Rhineura floridana. The sequence continues at coordinate 136,336,899 of NC_084480.1, forward strand.
AGTGACTAAACGTAGAAAGATTTGAAAACCTAGTATGAAAAATTTTGTGAAAACTATAAAACTACTTGTGATTACAGTCAAGTGTGAAAACTTACAAATTTGTGTCTGCAAGACAATTTGGCAAGCAGTATTATCAAGATTTTTTGTTGTTGTTAGAAGCTTAAGCTGGTTTCTTAGGAGGTTTGATAGCACAAACCATTGTTTCTTTCAGTTATTGAATACATTATCTTTTCACAAAGATGGTTTATGCTGCTCAACTAGATTAAAATCTAGTGTATTGAAATATTGGGAGAGTAGCCCCCTGCTGTGAAATGAAAACATCAGGGTACAATTTAGCCAAAAATGAAGTCCTAAATGTGCATTCTTAAATCTCACCCATTGGATTTTAATATGCTCAACTCTGCTGGATCATCTCCCAAATAAGTTATAATCAACAAAAATAGTCAATTCCAACAATCGCATTTGGCTAGTGCTAGAAAATATTTAATCAAGCTTTTAAAAAGTTAGTATTGTTTTCTTACTAGAAAACGTATTTAAAACCACAATAAAAATTCCTTGTACAAGTAAAATCACAATATAATCTCTTATTTTTTCAGTTACATTTGATAGAAAAAATTTAACATGATGCATCTCTTTCAAAAACCAATTCTTGTTTACAAAAAAAAAATTCAGAGGCTACATAGAGCCACATGGCAGTTGCAGGAGTTGTCAATAGTACAAAAAGTTCATGGGCAGTGTAGCCTGCAAGAGCTTCACCAAACTGGGAGCTTGCACAGGAAACCTTTTACCATGTTGCAGCAAACCATTTGCTATATGAATTTCCTTATACACAATTGTCATTTCACATCATTAGGGGGAAAAAGTTACATGTTTATGGGCTCACACAAACAAGCCAGTGTCGGCCATCCACATCACTTTCTATACTTTTATTCAGATTTCTTTGCATGCCTTTTCTTAACACTGTCACCCGTCTCTCCTGAAGTAGTATGATCATAGTCTGAGGAGGCACCGTTGTAAGGTACCTTGGCCTCACTCTTAGCTTTCGGAGAAGCTGCCTGCTGACCAAAGAGGAGGATACCCAGCACCTTCTCAAATGAAGCAAACGGAGAAGATGCACATTCCTTTAGCATCATGAGTGCCTGCAACAAAAAGCACAAGAAGGGCATCAGCTCTGCAATGAGACTGGACAGAGCTAAACTAGGTATTTTCTTTCTGTATGGTAGAACTGGTGTCTTTGCATGTCTAAAAATAACACACTTTGATACTGCTTTTCCTGGCAGCTCAAAGCAGTTTGCGACAGTAAAACAAAAAACAGAATAAATAATACAGCCCTACAGTGACAATCCAGTGATGCCTGCCTGCTTGTGCAATACTAGGACTTCCTGTTTGTCTTCTCTCCCCACCCCCTCCAGCCTCCCGTGCACCTCCAACCCCCTAGAGCAGATTTTGAAGGCAAGGCTCAATATTGGCATATTCCTAAATATCGTGAACTTAGCCAAATCTTCAGCAGGCCTTGCCACTAAAATTTATTTATTTGTTTATTTATTAAATTTATTAGTTGCCCATCTGGCTGGCTGTCCAGCCACTCTGGGCAACGTACAAAATAAAAACATACAAATACATTAAAACATTAAAAATCTCAACAATAATAATAAAAACTAACCCACCCCAAAAGCCTGCCTAAAGAGCCAGGTCTTCAAGGCCCGGCAGAAGCTCATCATAGAGGGGGCATGGCGGAGATCATTTCGGAAGGAGTTCCACAGGGTGGGGGCCACAATTGAAAAAGCCCGCTCCCTAGTCCTCATCAGTCTAGCTGTTTTAACTGGTGGGATAGAGAGAAGGCCTTCTGAGGCTGATCTTGTTGAGCAGCATCCCCGATGATGTTGGAGGTGCTCCTTCAGATAGACTGGGCCGAAACCGTATAGGGTTTTAAAGGTCAGAACCAACACCTCGAATTGGGCCCAGAAAACAACCGGTAACCAGTGCAACTCCTTCAGCACTGGAGTGATGTGATCTCACCGGCGGCTGCCTTTAATCAGGCAAGCCACCGCATTCTGTACCAGTTGCAGCTTCTGTACCGTTTTCAAGGGTAACCCCACGAAGAGCGCATTACAGTAGTCTAGGCGAGAGGAAACCAGGGCATGTACCACAGATTGGAGCAGATGGTTGGGAAGGTAGGGGCACAGCCTCCGTATCAGATGGAGTTGATACAGCGCCGCCCGGCTCACAGCCGAGACCTGAGCCTCCATGGACAGCTGGGAGTCAAGAATGACCCCCAGGCTGCGGACCTGGTCTTTCAGGGGCAATTGTACCCCATTAAGCACCAGGTCAACATCCCGCAACCTTCCCTTGTCTCCCACAAACAGTACCTCAGTTTTGTCAGGGTTCAGCTTCAGCTTATTCCTTCCCATCCAGCCACTCACCATCCCATCAGGTAGTTAATAAATATCACATGTAGACCTGACAGGGGCACTGGGGTTGTCATCGGCATGTTAGCCATGAGAAACTGCAGTCAGGGTTGACAGTGGGTGGAAATATAATGGCCAGTCACACAGTAGTGTGAGGACTAAACTTCAAATTAAGTGTCTCATCAGTTTATGGAAATGAATATTTCTCCAACATTCCTGGAGGGTCCCCTTCTGTTCTTTGGGCTTTTTAGAGGATAGATGTGGATAAATTACATATCACTACCATTCAAAAATGTTCACCACTGAATTTCAGAATGCTTTAAAAGAGGGGTGACTAAAATTCCATAGGCCGACAGCCGCATTCCTTGTTGGCGAATGTCAGCAATGGGCGTAGCCAAAGCAAGCAATGGGTGTGGCCATCCCACACAGACAACAATGCACTCACAATGTGCACACACACTTGCATGTCTGTTCATTGACCCCTGCTCTACTGCCTTCCTGCTCTCTTCCTCCTACTCCAAACAAGAAGGAGTAGTCCAATCTGCTCCAATGTTTCCTGAATAGCAAATCAGATTGCTGCTTCCTTTTTCCAGAGTATTCTGACCTGTTCCAATGTTTTCTCTACCAATGCCTTTTGGTTCTCATTGGCTCGCTTGCTCTTTCCTGAAAGCAGTTCTTAGGTTGGACACATGTTGCTTTTCACCGCTGCTGACAAAACTGGTGGGTATTAGAGGGCCAAGAAAGGCTTAGAGGGGGCTAAACCAGACCCGTGGACCAACAGTTCACCACCTCTGTTTTAAAAGTGACCACAGAACTTTAATTATTTATTAAATTTATATCCCACCTTTCCTCCCAGGAGCCCAGGGTGGCAACTTTGTATTTGAATTGTTAGTTATCAGAGGTCGAAAAGTTTATTCAGGAACAAACTTCAGAAAAAGGCCAAGATCACAGTACTGATTTTGTGTGGTTTTAAAGCAATCATATCTAGTATATGAAGATGAATTACTGGAACCGTTAATATAAGTGTTTTAAGTCCTAAATGACTTAGGCTCCAATTATCTGAAAGACTGCCTCCTTCCCTACACACCATCTTGGGTGTTGGGATCGGCATGGGGGGCTTTGGTAGTTCTACCACCATCAGAGGTTCAAGGGGTAGCCTGGGAGAGGGCATTCTCTGTGGCAGCCCCTAAGTTGTGGAATTCCCTCCCTACAGAGGGGCATATGGCAATACAGTTTTCAGCAAATGCTGAAAATGCACCTCTTTATCCTGGCCTTTGACACTTGAGATTAGAGATGCGAAGACCCAGGAAAAAGAACAGAAAAATGGGGGAAATGCCCCCAACATTTTACCCCAACATTTTCTAGTTTTTTCCTAAAAACCCCACAATTTTCCTTCAACATTTTCCAGGCCTTCACATCTCTACTTGAGATATATACTCTTAGGATTCTCTCGTGTTGTGAATGAAAATGGTTTTAAACTGTTTTTAATATTGTATTTTATATATTATTGTGATTGACCCTGGGATCTTCTGGTGAAGGGCAGGTAGCAAATCTTAACAAAAACAAGTAGATAAAAGATGCAGAAGAAAAAAAACAGAACAGTCTATACATTTTTAGAGTACCTATAGTTACTCATATCAATACATCTTCAAGCACCAAGAACTCTCAAAATTCTTACCTTGTTGACTACCAAGAAGATGGTGTAAAACAACATGAGGTTGGGTTTTGCTACTGGAAGATAAAAGGTATGCTGCATTGTGAAGAGTACAGCTCCTACCAAGCTTACTTTCACAGGACTGAATTTAAAAAAAAGACACAAAACACAAAAGTGAGGCATATTTCTCAATCCCCCTCTCCCCCTACAATAAGGAGTTCACAAATCTCTGAACATTGCTATTAACATTTTTTTATTTGTAAATAATTCCCACCATCACCACTCCAGAGGCATTTAGGTTATCTAACGGGGCTGAAAAAACTTTTAATCAGTAAATCCATCAGCTAAAGTTTTGGCCAGCTCGTTGAGAGGGTTCCGTTTCAATTGGGTGGTTTCAAGTTAGGGGTATGGTTGTTTCATTTTTAAGGCTCTTTTGGCTTTGGTGTGTTGCAGTAAGAATGAATGAAAGGAAAATATTAAAAATGGGCATCCCTTCTAACGATGTGTGATAGCTTCCCCTTATTAAGTTGTTGTTTTAACTTTCCTCTAGTGACTTTTTATAAAATCACCTATATTAAGATATATATGATTGGTATGATTTCTATACCTCTTTTCTGGTAATGCACTTAAAGCAGTGTACAAAATCAGATACAGCAAGTAAACAGCAATTAAAAACTAGAAAAGCATCATAGCTATAGTTCAAAAGTAAAGCCAGCTCCTGAAAAGACAACAAAACCACGCTGTCATCTGTTGTTTGCAGAATGCCATAGGAGAGAAAGCTTAGTGAACAGCCTGTGAACCCATGTACTAACAGAAAAGGTTCTGCTTCTTATGAAAGAGTGGCTTACAAATGTGTACAAACTTGAAAACAGGGCTTCCCTGCTGGCTGATCTTAAACATTACAGAGATTCATACGGGAAGATGCATTTGCTAAGACACCAAAGCCCTAGACTTTTAAGGACTTTAAAAGCAAACACCAGAACACGAATCCCAGAAACACGAGTTTACTTAAAATTTAACAGCTCAATTAAATTGGTTGAGTTGTTAAAGGACAAACAACTGAACAACTGAAAAATCTATAATAAAACTGAAAGTGCTACAACATATAAGAACTGAGACATAATTTCTAATAAGATACAGATTTGGATTTTATTCAACATGAGGATTTCTGTATTTCCTATGGTGCACCTGTTTTTCTTGAATCTTTACCACCACCTCCATTTGGCATTTATACAGTACTTTGAGTGTTTTAAAGCACTTCACAAGGTTTGTGAGGTAGCCTGACAATATTGCCGACGGGCATGCCAAGCCGATAAAAGCTTGCCAGAAGTCAATCAGTGAGTTCATGGTTGCAGATTGTAACAGACCAAAGTTCCACTCCTCTGCGGGACATAAAAGTGTCTAGTTCTTGAATGTTTTTGTCTTCACCTTCATTTACCTGGGGGGATCCCTGACACTTCCCTATAAAATAGGTCCCTTGCTAAAGGCATGTCATATTCTGCTCAAAAATGTCTAAAACTGTGGCTTAGAGCAGGGTTGGGGAACTTCAGGCCTGGGAGCAGAATGAGGCCCTGCAGGCCTCCCTACCTGGCCCTTTGGACTCACCTTTACCCAAGCCACACCTCTCACTGGCTGTACCCCACGGCCTCCTCGAGTGTTTTTGCCTAGCTGGGATGTGTTTTTGAACTGTGACAATGCGTCTCGCTTGCCTGGATGGAGAGGAGGAGGTGTAGCTCTTTGTACAAAAGTGGAAGTCACATTCAGTGCACTGCGTTAACCTCTGGTCCTGCTCACCATAGGCGTGTGACAGTTCCCAAGGAAGGAATTCAGCCCTCCCACTAAAAAAAAATCCCCACCTTTGGCTTAGGAGTTACAGTGCCTTCCAAAAGTAATCAGATTCCTGACCAATGCTCTCACATTACTAAATTACAAATGGTACATTGTAATTTCATTCTGTATGATATTTTAATTTGAAACACTGAAATCAATTATTGTGACATTGGTTTTATGTTGAGAAATGTTTGTAAGAAACAAACTGAAACATGTTGCTTGCATAAGTATTCATCATACAGACATTAATATTTGGTAGAGCCACCTGTCGCTGCAACAGCAGCTTTAAGTCTTTTGGAGTAGGTATGTACCAACTTTGCACACAGTGTCGGAGGAATTTTGGCCCATTCTTCTTGGCAGATTCGCTCCAGGTCCTTCAGGTTGGTTGGATGTCACTTGTGGACCGCAATTTTCAAAGAGTGACACAGATTCTCAATTGGATTGAGATCCAGACTTTGACTGGGCCACTGTAGGACATTCACCTTTTTGTTCTTAAGCCACTCTAATGTTGTTTTGGCCTTGTGCTTGGGATCATTGTCCTGCTGAAAAGTGAAGTTCCTCCCAAGCTTCAGTTTTTTAGTGGACTGAAGCAGGTTCTCTTGCGGTATTTCCCTGTATTTTGCTCCATCAATTCTTCCTTCAATTTTAACAAGATGCCCAGTCCCTGCTGATGAGAAGCATCCACACAGCATGATGCTACCACCTCCATACTTTACTGTAGGGATGGTGTGTCTTGAGGCATGGGCAGTGTTAGGTTTGCACCACACATAGTGCTTTGAGTTTTGGCCAAAAAACTCTATCTTGGTCTCATGTAACCACAAAACCTTTTCCCACATCGCAGCTGGGGCACTCTCATGCTTTGTGGCAAACTCCAGACATCCTTTCAGATAGTACTTTTTGAGTAACGGCTTCTTTCTTGCCACCCTCCCATACCAGCCAGTGTTATGCAGAGCTCTTGATATGGTTGACTGGTGCAGAATTACTCCACTCCCAGCCACTGAACTCTGTAGCTCCATCAAAGTGATTGTTGGCCTCTCTGTGGCTTCTCTCACAAGTCTCCTTCTTGTTTGAGCGCTGAGTTTTAAGGGACAGCCTTTTCTTGGCAGTGCCTGAGTGATGTGATGCAGCTTCCACTTCCTGATTATCCTGATCCAACTGTGGTCACTGGGATATCCAAACACTTGGATATTATTTTGTACCCTTTTCCTAATCTATGCATTTGTATTATATTATCTGTCACTTCTGTAGAATGTTCTTTGCTCTTTCCTTCAGATCCACAGCCTGACTAGTGATCCTTCAACAGTGGGGGTTTTATCCTGACAATGTGACAGCAACTTTAATGGTTCACAGGTGGAGGCCAATGGTAAGGTAACTGTGTCCTCAACAGGGCAATTTCTTTCATCTGGGTAAACTGGGACCTTCGACAGCGCAGCGGTTGAATACTTATGCAAGCAACGTTTCAGTTTTTTATGTTTCTTACAAACATTTCCCAACATAAAACCAATGTCACCTTACTGATTTTGAGTTTCAGTGTTTCAAAATAAAATATCATACAGAACAAAATAACTACATACCAACTGTAATTCAGTAGTATGGAGCATTGGTCAGGGGTCTGAGTACTTTTGCAAAGCACTGTATGTCTAATCCAGCACTACGCTGCATAGTGCAGTACCAGAAAACCATTTTTAAAGTCTTACTAAGTTTTCAATTCCATGATTTTGTCACAAGAGTGGCTCCTTGCAAACACTTCTCTTTTCATTAGCTTTAATTTGCTGCTTTAAAATTTAAAGCGCTGCTATTCCTTAGTTTTAAGAGAGAAAAAAGTATCTGTGGTGCATTAAATTGACAAACATATTTTTCATCATAGCTGAAGGATTTAGGTCACACACACCAAAAAAAAAGAAAAAGACAGCTTATACCACAATGAAAGCTGGGCAGGGAGGTTAAGAGGGAGAAGAGACAAAAAACAACTTTTGGCAAGGGCTCCGCTGACATTTCTGAGTTTCTCTCCTGTCATTCTTTATTACCTAGGATAGTGGAAAGGAAGCAGGGGGCCCAAGTGCTTTGGCACCCCTGCTGCATTTATCACACTAGAAGTCGCAACCCTGTTTTCAAAATAATCATTTCTGCCAAAAAAAAAACCCTGCCAGGAAGTCCCAGAGGAAGGGCAAAAGGACTTTTAAAATGCCCACTGTGAGCTCGTTTCCCCTTTGGAGCGGCAACTGGGGCCTGCCAGCCTGCTTTAGCTCTTTCTGTACTTCCTATGGCAGAAGTTAAATTGGGAGTGATTTAACATTCCCAATTTAGCTTCTGCAAACCTGAGCTGAAAGCTGTAACTGAAGCAGTATTCCCCATGCGCCAGAAGGATGCTTCATACAGCATACTAATGCAGCTTGTCTTCGAAGCAGGCTCTTGCATCCCCACAAAACCTGAACTTTTCATTCCCGATGAATTTTAGTCACTGTTTTGAAGTTGACGTTTTGTCAGACACTAGTGAAGCGTCCGTCACTGTGACTGGCAGGGTGCTTGTGGATGCTTCAGTAAAAAGGCAGAGCTGGTACACTGCAGGGACTCTTAGCAAGATTCCTGTTCATGTAGACTCGGGATGCAGAACATGTGGCCCTCCAGATGATGTGAGACTACAACTCCCATCATCCCTGACCAGTGGCCATGCTGAGTGGTGCTGATGGGAGATGGTGTCCAACAACATCTGGAAGACTACAGGTTCATCACCTCTGATGTAGACAAAACTATCCCATGTCAGTGTTTGGGGGGGGCAGTTTAGTAGGTAAGTCCAGTGTTTAACTTTATTTTTCACCTTGATGAGTGATCAATGGAATTTCTCTTGCGTAAGGAATGGGTAACAGATCACACTTGAGGTCAGTGCTGCTATGGCTCAACTTGCCTGTCCTACTCCCCACACACCTGGTAATCCCAAGCATCTGTAGGTGGGATGGGGAAAGGATTTTGCTATTCCCAACACTCTTGCTCCCTGTGAATCTGCTGAATACACTTGCCAAGGATTTTTTGTTTGTATTTATACCCCACTTTAACACTAGACACTTACAGCAGGTTAAAGAACGGACCAGTTCAGATGGAGTTCTGGATAAGCATTAGACCCATACACTCGCTCCCCCATCCTAAGCTCACATGGCAGCTTTTGCGTTTTGCTTGAATTCCAGTTTTCCCAAGTACATCCAAACTTGGAAACTGCGATTTAGGCTACAATCCTATACTCATCTGGGAGCAAGTCCCATTGAACTCATGCTCTGAGTAGACACGCATAGGATTGAGCTCTTATTCCCTGCTTACTAACCAAGATATGAAGTCATAAAAGGAAACAAAAATAGACTGAGCTTTTATTTATTAGCCCACATCCTGCCCATTACCCCTTCTAGGTAATAATTCAAGGATTTCACAGAGCTTGGAAAAGTTACTTTTTTGAACTACAACTCCCATCAGCCCAATCCAGTGGCCATGCTGGCTGGGGCTGATGGGAGTTGTAGTTTAAAAAAGTAACTTTTCCAAGCTCTGGGATTTCATCACCTCACTGGGACTGGAGGAAGAGAAAAGACACAGGTGGGCATCATCAGCATACTTATGACTTCTAGTGGCTTCATTTAAGTGTTACGGCATGGGGCATAAGTTTGACTATGTAGCAGCCCCCAGCACTAGTCCCAGTGGAAGAAGATGCTGTCAACATCCTTATGGACCCAACAGTCCAACAGGGAGGAGGAGAACGCCAGCTCTCTGTTGCCTTGTTCTCCTCAGGCCCTCCCCCAAGATGAAGCCCCCTATCTTAATAGGCAGTACAGTAAAAGGTCATTATAAGGCGGGGTGGGGACAAAGGATGCACCTGCACTATAGGGGTTCCACATTATGATGAAAACTCCCCTGAAAGCATTTGAACAGCTGTGGCTGTGGGGCACAGCAGAACGGAAGAAGCGGGAAGTGGGTAACGCTGAGAGAAGAACAAGTTAACAAATTAAACTCCACAGACAATAATTGAAAGGACTTAAGAAGTAACCAATACTGAGAAAAAGGCTTAACTGATAAACGATCCCTAGAAAAAAAGCTGCCAGGAAGGGAAAAGGGCGAGAAATTGGGGCGGGAGGAAGTCAGAAGAAAAATTAAAATCTGACAGGAAAAAAAATGGATCAAAAGCACCCAGGGAAGCAAACAGAAGGGCTCACCAGGGAAAGCAACACCGAGGATGAAGAATAAGGTAAAACGAACAGAAAAAGTAAACTTGAAAGTGAGGCTGATATAAGTGGAGAAACCTTCCCCAGTAGCATTTCAGCTCAGGCTCACCATTAAGGTTTAAAGCCAGTTCCTACACAGGCAATGAAGTGGGGAAAGTTGTTTGGAAGGATGGGAACCTACCTCATTTTTTGATCTTATGAGTTAAAAGATATGTACTGTACAAATGTCTGTACTGTATATTGTATTTGGGGGACACAGTCATACCAGTGATATATCTGAATCCAAGTGAGAAGCATTATAATGAGCTTCCACTGCAGTGCAGTTTGGTAATTTAAGGTGCAATCCTAATCCCACTTACCTGGTAGTAAGCCCCCTTGAATTCAACAGACTTCTGAGCAGAGATGATTAGGATTGCAGCCTTAGACTCTTAATCATTTTATTGGGGGCTCTCCTCTTCAGATGGGAATGTGTATTACTTCACTTACTTCCAAATGAGATAAGCAAGCTCTGCTGTGTTTGTGGGACCCTCCTGCTCATTCTGCTGAGTGGGACCCTGGATGTCTGTCTCAAGGTGCTGCCCTGACAACACCACTGCTCAAGGGACAGGGAAACAGCAACAGGTGGAGGGAACTGCAGGTGTGTGAGCAGAACTGAGGCAGGGGCCTGCTTGTAACAGACTGACTACCTCGATTCTGCTCATAGCAGATTTTTTTGGGTTCCTCAGCAACAAGTTGGCATGGACAGCATTCCCTCAAGGCAGAGAGTTTGGAACACACTAATTTATTGTTTAAAAAGTCATGTTACTGAAGAGCTACTCGTACAGAGCTACTTTCAATACAAAGAAAGAACATTCCCAGGACTCTGCCAATTGTTATGTGCTTTTCACTGACTTACTAGGACATGTTCAGCAGTTCATTTGTTTCAGGCTTCCATACACCTCTCACTAACTGTTCAAAGTTAGATATTAGGCCGCCACCAGCTCCTATAATTCAATGAGAAATTATTACATGCATAAAATTGGTTCAAAAAGATCTGACACTCAATTCTGCTTTTAGTGAGGACAACTGCAAAGCTGTTCCCATTACTTGTAACTTGGGTTTCAAGTTATAGGAATGAATGTAATAACCTACTTTGCAGTTATTGAAATTGGATCCTCAGTTTGAGACCCCTTCGAAAGCACCCTATTGTCAGGGGCAAGCTCTAATATTTCATGGAAAAAAATAATTCATATTTTGTCAAAGCTTAACAAAAAAAAGTATGAAGGCATCAGCCAACACCACTTGGTACTCTGGATTTCAGAATTCAGAACTGCCTCATTTAGTAAGAACACAACAAGCTTCAAAAAGAAGACACTCCTATATCTTATTGGACTTAAGGAAATACACAAGTCTCTTCTTGCTTATAAAGCAATAGCAACATGCACATTATCTGTTCAGTAAGGGTTAGCAACCACAAGCCAGGATTCAAATCTGGCTCACAGCCGGGTTGACTTCCTCTCTTCCCTGTTGCTACTCTAGAGGCAGACACGGAGGATGTAACTAATGAGAACAGCCCAGTCCTGTAAATATCTCATGAAGGTTACTGTTTGAGTTATGTGCCTTCAAGGGTGATTTTCTTCCAAAATTCCTTGGCTGTTCCATTATCCAACGTATGTTTGCAATATGATCTCTGGTACCTCTTCCTTTTCTAAATCCCATTTGGACATCTGGCATTTCTCACTCCATATATGGTAACAGCCTTTGTTGTAGAATCTTGAGCATTACTTTACTTGCATGGGATATCAAGGCAATAGTTCAATAATTACTGCATTCCCTGGGATCCCCTTTCTTTGGAATTGGAACACATATCGAAGGCTTCCAGTCTGTGGGCCATTGTTTAGTTTTCCATATTTGTTGATAAATTTTTGTCAAAGTTTGGACAGATTCAGTCTCAGAAACTTGTAGCAACTCCATTGGTATGCCATCTATTCCTGGTGATTTGTTTCTTCCAAGTATTTTCAGTGCAGCTTTCACCTACCATACAAGTCTATGCTCCAACGGCCAACAACAATTGAAGAGGAAGTAGAGAGATTTTACACAGAAATACAGGAGGAATTTTTTTAAAAAAGAGATTTTACACATTACCTCTGGCCCAGCCAACTACTATCATTATCATCCAGGCATTGTGGTAGTGGCTGTGAGCATGAGCAACTCCGCCGGTTATTTTCCATGTTCTAGTCACTTCCTTCATCCCTGCAAGCATCAGTCGTATAGGTAGAAAAGAGAAACAGCGGTAGGCTAGATCATGCGGACAAAAAAATACAAGATACCTAAAAAAATTGAGGGGAAAAAAGTTTCAACCTTAGCTACTTCAAGATGTTTGTCATGGAAGCATGCTAACAAAATGAAACAAACTCAGAACTGTTTTAAAATGTAGATGTTAAGAAATCATTGCTGTAGTATTAGGGCTGTCAGCTGGTTAAAACATAGGCCTCAAATAAAACAATGCTTTAAATGTTAATATGCAGCATCTAAGGCACACTGCTGAAATACAAGGCAATTCACTCCTCCCATGCTCCTTGGTTATAGTTCATGGTTTGTTTGGAGTGAAACAAACCGTGAGGCACAGTTCAGACACAACACTTGGCCAAACTATGCCTTAGTTCCCAGCAGCGGGAGCAGAGAAGGAGCGAAGCAACCACGGTTTCAGCAACATGTTGCAGCACGCTGCACATTCACCTTTAAACGGTAGTTTAGTTTCATTGCAGATGCTGTCGTTTGCAGGACAAGAAGCCTGGAGCTCAGCTTGCCAGCATTCTTTTGAATGTGTTGTTTTATAATGCTGCATGCAAGCAGGGCACCAGCAGAGATGCTGTTTAATAGATAAATAGATGCTTGGATGTTTGCTTTCTGGGCAAAGGGTTAGCCAACTGCCTTCTGTACCATTCATCCAGAAACTTTGAAGGCTATCGCACGCGTGCAGAAAGGTTCACAGCATTTCAAGTTCAACAAGAGGAACCTGCAATGCTTCTGTTCAGGCTTCCAACCAGTCAATCATGCCCTCTAGCAGGATCCTCCATCCCACTCCCCCTCCTCAGATTTTCTATTTTCCCCTCACCAGTATTCTACGTCCAATAAGCATACTCAATACTCATTGTACTGTAGGGCTCTTTAGGATGCGTTTTCTTCCTTGTTAGTCTTCTTCTAAAGAGTTTGTTATCCCATTTGCCTGTGAGGGTTCTCTTTTGGCTACAAAGGGATTAGACTTATTTCAAGCTCAGAATCAGAAAATGGCAAACTCTACCCAGACAAGGTCCATCTTTAGACAGGTTCTTGTCCAGCTTGATAATGACTTACATGTTCGGCACTACTAAAATAACACAATTTTATTCACTGTGATGATAGCATTAGACCACAGCGCTAGTTTAATCCAACACAGACACTGTGCTTTTGTACCACCAATGACACCACTGCACAACTTTAGTAAGACTGCCAAAAGTAATTAACATCAATACCAAGGTCAGCTGAAAATGATTTTCATACTGTACTGGGTTTCCACATTGTGAACTTGTCAAATACAGGGCTCAAGAAACGTCTGGAAACATTCCCAGTACAATGTTGATGCATTTCTACACTGAAAGTTTATAGTGCTTCAAAAGTTTGAGTTCTGAAATTGACCAACTTAGTGAAATTGACTAACTTGGTAAGGATCTGCAATGCGCTCAAATTAATTTGAATGAGTAAGTTTGCTAGACATTTATTTATTTTATTTATTCCTTACATTTATATACTGCCCCATAGCCGAAGCTCTCTGGGCAGTTTACAGCAATTAAAAACACATATACAAATTTTAAAACACAAAAACAATTTAAAAACACAATTTAAAAACACATGCTAAAATGACTGGGAGAAAAGGGAAGTCTTGACCTGGTTCTGGAAAGATAACAGTGTTGGTGCCAGGCGCACCTCATCAGTCACCATCATTCCATAATTTGGGGGCCACCACTGAGAAGGCCCTCTCCCTTGTTGCCATCCTCCGAGCTTCCCTCCGAGTAGGCACCCAGAGGAGGGCCTTAGATGTGGAGCGTAGTGTACAGGTGGGTTCATGTCGGGAGAGGCATTCTATCAGGTGTTGTGGTCCTAAGCTGTATAAGGCTTTCTAGGTTAAAACCAGCACCTTGAATCGAGCTCGGAAACATACAGGCAGCCAATGCAAGCGGGCCAGAATCAGTTTTATATGTTCAAACTGTCTGGTCCCTGTTACCAATCTGGCCGCTGCATTTTGCACAAGCTGCATTTTCCAAACAGTCTTCAAAGGCAGCCCCACATAGAGCGCATTGCAGTAATCTAACTTGGAGGCTACCAGAGCATGGACAACTGAAGCCAAGTTATCCCTGTCCAGATAGGGACATAGCTGGGCCATCAACTGAAGTTGGTAGAAGGCACTCCGTGCCAGCAAGGCTACCTGAGCCTCAAGTGACATAGATGGTTCTAGGAGAACCCCCAAGCTACGAACCACTCCTTCAGGGGGAGTGCAACCCCATCCAGGACAGGTTGGACATCCACTATCAGTTTATTAGCCCTCATTCAGTCCACTGTTGCAGCCAGGCACCGGTTCAGCACATTACAGCCTCACCTGAAGAAGATGAAAAGGAGAAGTAGAGCTGTGTGTCATCAGCATACTGATGGCAACACACTCCAAAGCTCCAGATGACCACACCCAACAGTTTCATGAAGATGTTGAACAGCATGGGGGACAGAACTGACCCCTGCAGAATCTCATACTGGAGAGTCCAGGGTGCCGAGCAATGTTCCCCAAGCACCACCTTCTGGAGCCGACCCTCCAAGTAGGAGAGGAACCACCACCATGCAGTCCCTCCCACTCCCAACTCAGCCAGTCTTCCCAGAAGGATACGATGCTCGATGGTATCGAAAGCAGCTGAGAGATCAAGGAGAATCAACAGTGTCACACTCCCCGTCTCTCTCCCGACAGAGGTCATCATACAGGGTGACCAAGGCTATTTCCATGCCAAAACCAGGCCTGAAAACCGACTGAAATGGATCCAAATAATCGGTCTCATCCAAGAGTGTCTGGAGCTGGCCTGCCACCACTCATTCAAGGACCTTGCCCAGGAATGGAACATTTGCTACTGGCCTATAGTTATTAAGATTTTCTGGGGCCAGGGAGGGTCTCTTCAGGAGTGGTCTCACTACCGCCTCTTTCAGGCAGCCAGGGACCACCCCCTCTCGCAAAGAGGCATTAATCACTTTCCTGGCCCAGCCGGCTGTTCCATCCCTGCTAGCTTTTATTAACCAAGAAGTGCAAGGATCCAGCACAGAAGTGGTTGCACGAACCTGTCCAAGCACCTTGTCAACGTCCTCAAGCTGTACCACTTGACATGAGTAAGAGGCCATAGATTTTGTTTAATTTTTAAAAACACTATAACTGGAATGAAATTTTCCTTGTTTTTCCCCTTTTGTAACTTAATTTTTTAATTTTATTTTTGAATTATTGTAAAAACATCTACATCTTATTCTTCATAACGTATCAAGATCTGATGTTTTTAAAAAGTACACTGCATTAAAAATGCACATCTGCATAGTCCACAAATATCCCCTTAATATGATGCTTCCAATGTGCAAATGCTAAATTTTTTTAAGCCACAATATTTTGAGGAAATGGACTATGATCCCAAAATAGCACATTTGCTGATATTGTAATTGCATAAGTAACTCTCCGTACATACCTAAAAGGCCAGAGGCAATTACACGAACATTTTCTCCAACTTTGATTAATTTTCCCCACCATTCATTTCTTGAAAGCTACATATTCCCCCACACTGTTCCACCCAGCACAAGAGTGGAACAGTTACAAATAAAAGGCTGAATAGCCAGCCTTTTACTCACTGTCTTCTGATCATCTAGAATCATAGAATAGTAGAGTCGGAAGGGGCCTACAAGGCCTTCAAGTCCAACCCCTTATTCAATGCAGGAATCCAAATCAAAGCATTCCCAACAGATGGCTGTCCAGCTGCCTCTTGAATGCATCCAGTGTCGGAGAGCCCACTACCTCTCTAGGTAATTGGTTCCATTGTTGTATGGCTCTCAGTTAGGAAGTTTTCCTGACGTCCAGTTGAAATCTTGCTTCCTGCAACTTGAGCCCATTATTCCGTGTCCTACACTCTGAGACGACCGAGAAGAGATCCCGGCCCTCCTCTATGTGACAACCTTTCATGTACTTGAAGAGTGCTATCATATCTCCCCTCAGTCTTCTCTTCTCCAGGCTAAACATGCCCAGTTCTTTCAGTCTCTCCTCATAGGACTTGGTTTCCAGTCCCCTGATCATCTTTGTTGCCCTCCTCTGAACCTGTTCCAGTTTGTCTGCATCCTTCTTGAAGTGCGGAGACCAGAACTGGACGCAGTATTCAAGATGAGACCTAACCAGTGCTGAATAGAGGGGAACTAGTACTTCACACGATTTGGAAACTATACTTCTGTTAATGCAGCCTAATATAACATTTGCCTTTTTTGCAGCCACATCTATAAGCTATCCTTTTTGCCTCCATCCCTATAGACTTTCTTACTAGAGGCATTGTCTTGCACAGACAAATTTGATTGAAAATCAAGTGTATCAGCTGAGATACACTAAGTAGACGGAGATGCCGCTGGCTTACTTTCATATTCATCAGATGTTAGCAATTTCTCTCCATTGGCATGCAACAGGGATAATCCTTCCTCAGATGCTTTCTCTTAGCTTGTTTATGTGCCAATGGAAGTTCAGAGAAGCATTTTTTGCCTTCACTCCTTACAGATGATTGGTTTATTACTGGAAGCTGGCAGCCACGAGGCTACTATATGTACCTTGCTTTTCCCCTTTGGAGAGTATGCATACATTTTAAAACAGGGACTTTTATCCAAAAACATTCAGGGTTTCAATTTGGCATCCGACTGCTCTAACACAATTGAATCAGTCCCCCTGCCCTGGCAGCTGCATCGGGGAAAGGTCTGCATACCTTTTAAAACTCTTATTTGGAAACATTTTATCCAAGAAGGGTATTTTTTTTTTAGGCAGGTCAGTGTAACACAAAATATTTTGCTTATGAAGCAGATGTTTCTCTAACACCCTGTGCTGAAGTCTACATCAAGAATCAGCAGCTGGAGACCCCAATGCCAACTGCCAATCCAGAAGCAATAGGGGTATGTGGAAGAAGCGGTGGCTATAGAACTGTTTGACAGGCCAATTTAGGAAATAAGACAAGGTAGTTTGAACCACCACTTTCTATCCTCTCTCAAAATGGCCCGTGGATTAGTTCCTGGCCAGAGATCTGCAATAAATTATCAATTGCTCAACGGAGATTTTGAAGAGATTTTGCTTTAGAGAAATGCAATTAGTTTAGGAGAGCCACACATTCTTTTCATGCAAATGCATAACAATACATGTGCATAATTGCATCTGCTTTGATTCCATGTAATCTCCTGGTCCATGGGAAAATAGTACTGTATGATTCTTGCCAAATGTCTAAGTGATGTTTCCGAAAGGTACCAGTAGATGTCACTAGTTGACAACCATTGAAGAATCTGTAATGGCTCACTCAATGAAACAAAAAGTTTCATTTCAGATTTTATGCAACTCTGAGGCAGCCTACATCATTCTAAAGTCTGCTGTATTTTAATAGCTAATACAACATTCCTAAGCAGACAGTTGCTAAAGCTGATTGAAGTCATACATTGCCTTTGCTCATATATTTCCCTAGATTCTAGACTTCAGAAGCATTATGTAAACATCAGCAGATGTAAATAGGGTTGATCACAAAACTAAGCACTTAACACTTATCTCATCGGTTCTTGGTTTGTTCTGTGATTTATTTGATAATTATCTTCACAGTTTTCCTTTTGTTGTAGAAAAAATTACCTACTTCCCTCCCCTCCCCATCCACACCACTTCACACATCAAGGGGCTGGACCTTCTCTGACCCAATTCTTTGTACTTCATTTTTCAGAGGAAGAGAGAGGAGAGGTTTTCAGAAGGATTGAAAAGTGGTGAGTGGGCTTGCGTGTTCCAATGAACCCTATGAGTGATGCCGTCAGGAGTCATGTACTCCCAGCAGGGTCACCCATAGCGGTAAGGTCAAGGGAGAGGAACCAGACAAAGAATGATCCAAGAAAGTCCTCAACGGCAGAACAGGCGGAGGATAACAATGTGTATGTTACAACGGCTGTGAAGGCGGATGAAGGCTGCAGCAGATAAAAGACTTCCAATCGTCGTGGTATCCATGCCATTGGATCAAAGCCTTTTTCTGTCAAGATTGTGTGTTGATCGTCATGCACCGATCTCCCCACATAAAACAAATTCACGCACAGGCATCTTCCAACCAAACCAAACCATAAGTCCCATGGCAATTGCCAGATGGCAACAGGGGCAGGACTGTGAAATCCGGAAGCCCCTAGTCATGGACCGGCACATGGGCGCTGGATACAGATTCAGTCATCCTGGCTCAAGGACCGAGGAAGTTGAGTAGTTCGGCAGCTGTATCCACAACTGAGCAGTCCTATTCAGGATCCACTCTGCTCACCCCATATGGGGAGGGGGCTAGAAAAGGTGCCCTAAACATAGTCTGCCTCATCTCTCTCCCTGACTGGATTACTGCATCCAGTGGGGTCACCACTTAGCGGTCGCAAAAGACAAATGAACTTTGGAACGTGGAATATACGGACATTGCTGGGCAATACAGATAGTGAACGTCCTGAACGCAGGACTGCCATCATTGCGAGGGAGTTGAGACGTTTTAATATTGACACAGCAGCACTCCAACAAACTCGAAGAGTAGGAGAGGGACAATTGAGGGAAGAAAAAGGAGGTTACACCTTCTTCTGGAAAGGACTGCCTGAACAAGAACGATGAATACATGGAGTAGGCTTTGCTATTAAAAATGATCTTGTGAAGATCTTGTCAGAAGTTCCTAGGCATTAATGAATGACTCTCAACTCTCCGATTAAAACTCACCAAAAACCAATAGGCAACTATTCTAAGTGCTTATGCACCAACATTAGATGCCAATGAAGACATCAAGGAAAATTTTTATACCCAGCTGGACACCACCTGATCAGAGATACCTAAGGAGGCCAAAATTATCCTCCTGGACGATTTCAATGCAAGAGTTGGGCGTGATTTTGATTTATGACCAGAAACCATTGGGAAAGAAGGAGTTGGCAATAGCAACCTGAATGGAATTCTACTTCTGACTAAATGTGCAGAGCATAATCTTCTTATTACAAACACACTCTTTCGCCAGAAAGATAAATTTAAAACATCATGGAAGCACCCTCGGCTGAAGCACTGGCATCTCCTGGATTACGTAATTGTCCGTGCCAGAGATCGTCGTGATGTACTCCTCACCAGGGCCATGACGAGTGCCGATGACTGCTGGACAGATCACCGATTAATTCAATCCACTATGGCCATTAATATTGTTCCTCAACATAGGCTCCAAGGAAGAAAACCAAGGCGTAAAATGAACATCCACGCCCTTCAAGATCCTCTTAAGCAAGCTTGCTTTCAAACAGCTCTCAAGAAACATCTCAAAATGTAAGCTTGTTTTCTGGATGCTGAAGTTGCAGGCTGACCAATAACTCTTCCCATGGTAAAATGAAAAGGAAAAAGAAAGGGAAGATTGTACTAAGGAAATATTTATTTGATTATGTGTTACAATTTTTTAAATTGTGTTTTTAAATCGTTTTTTGTGTTTTAAAATTTGTATATTTGTTTTTAATGTTTTTAATTGCTGTAAACTGCCCAGAGAGCTTCGGCTATGGGGCGGTATATAAATAAAATAAATAAACAAACAAACAAACAAACATCTATCTACGGAACTCCCTGAAAACATTGAGGAACACTGGATTAAACTGAAGGCTTCCATTATTGCAGCATGTGAACAAACTATTGGATACCAAACTAAGAAACATCAGGACTGGTTTGATGAGAATGATAGTGAGATTGAACTTATCACTGACAAGAAAAGGAAAGCCTTCCAGATATGGCAAAAAGACATTAACTGTGCTGCTAAAAAAAACATCTATGCCAGTGCAAAGGCTGAGGTCCAAAGAAGAACTACAGAACTTAAGAACGCCTGGTGGATAAAAGCTCAAGAAATCCAGCATTTTGAAGATGCTCATGATGCACAGGGCTTTTTTAATGCCACAAAGGCCATCTACGGACCAACAAATTATGGTACAAATCCCTTACGTTCAATAGATGGTACCAAACTTCTAAAGGACAAAGAGTCTATTGCACTGCGTTGGAAAGAGCATTACCACAACCTCCTTAATCGTAACTCTATTGTGGCTGATGAGGTCTTCTCGTAAATCCCGCAACAGCAAATTAAAGATGAGCTTGCAGTATCCCCTAATTTGGATGAAGTCAGAAAAGCCATTAATCAAATGAAGAATAACAAAGCTAGTAGACCTGATGGGATTCCTGCTGAAGTCTTTAAAGAAGATGGGCCTGAACTTACACAACAACTTCATAAGCTCATCGAAAAAATCTGGATGAGGGAGGAGATCCCAGAAGACTTTAGGGATGCCATAATTATCACTCTTTTCAAGAAGGGTGATAGAACAGATTGTGGGAACTACCAAGGCATCTCTCTTCTAGCTACCACAGGTAAAATCCTTGCAAGGATCCTCGCAAATCGCCTACCTATCTCAGAAGACATCCTCCCTGAATCCCAAAATGGTTTCCGCCCTTCCAGGGGGACAGTGGACATGATCTTCACTGCATGACAGCTTCAAGAAAAATGCAGGGAGCAAAACCAACCTCTGTATATGGCGTTTATCGATCTGACTAAGGCCTTTGATACTGTAAATCGAACTGCTCTCTGGACCATCCTTCTGAAAATTGGATGCCCTGATAAATTTGTGAAAATTTTGCGGCTCCTTCATGACAACATGACGGCAACAATTTTGGATAACAATGGCTCTCAAAGTGATCCATTCAAAGTGGGATCAGGTGTCAAACAGGGATGTGTCATTGCTCCGACCTTATTTGCTACTTTCATCACCACGATTCTACACCTTGTTGAGGGGAAACTTCCCATTGGCATGGAAATCACATATCGAACAGATGGAAAGCTTTTTAATCTCAGTAGGCTGAAAGCAAAAAGTAAGGTAATTACAACCTCTGTGATAGAACTTCAATATGCCAATGATAATGTAGTCTCCGCACATTCAGAGGAAGATCTTCAAACTATCCTAAATGTCTTTGCAGAAGCATATGGAAAGCTTAGCCTCTCGCTTAACATAAAAAAAACCAAAGTGCTTCATCAGCAAGTGCGAACCAATCCCTCTGTAGCACCATCAATCCAGCTTAATGGTGCAACACTGGAGAATGTCGATCACTTTTCTTATCTTGGCAACCATCTCTCTGTAAAAGCTGACATTGACGCTGAAATTCAGCATCATCTGAGCTCTGCGAGTGCCACATTCTCCCGAATGAAGCGTAGAGTGTTTGAGGATCAGGATATTCGCAGGGAGACTGAAATACTTATTTAAAAGCCATTGAACTACCGACCTTACTGTACACCTGTGAAACATGGACCATCTATAAACGCCACTCCCAACTTCTTGAAAGAATCCACCAATGCTGCCTCTGGAAATTACTTGGGAAGATAGGTGGACTAATGTTAGCGTATTGGAAGAAGCAAAGACCACCAGTGTTGAAACAATGATCCTCCAACATCAAATTCGCTGGACCGGCCATGTTGTTTGAATGCCTGATTACCGTCTTCCAAAGCAGCTAGTTTACTCCCAACTTAAGGATGGAAAACAGAATATCAGTGGACAGCAAAAGAGGTTTAAAGATATTCTCAAAGCTAATCTAAAAAAATGTAACATGAGCATCGAGAACTGGGAAGCCTTGGCCCATGAGCATCCCAATTGGAGGTCGGCCATTATCAAACGTGCTATGGACTTTGAAGAAGCACGAGTCAGGGCAAAAGGGACAAATGAGATAAGCGGAAGGCACGTCAAGCAAATCCTCATCATGACCATCTTCCATCTGGAAACCTATGTCCTCACTGTAGGAGGCTGTGAGGATCCAGAATTGGCCTCCACAGTCACTTACGGACCCACTGTTAAAGACCTTTCCCTGGAAGACAATCTTACTCGGCCACAAGTGATTGCCAATGAATGAAGACCAATTGGTAACCAGCAGCAGATTAACCTCTAATGCTGAGCTATCTGAGCAGTATCTGGCTGGGTAACAGCCAGTCTCATTAATGTCAGTGGGATCTGGATTGAGACTACAGGTCCAATCACTAATGCATAATTTCAAAATGAGAGCTACTTCACACATTACACTTTTCCTACATAGATATAATCTATGTGTAAGAAAAACACATGTTTATCATGTATGTAGTGCAGAGTCAGTATTTTTGCATCCCAAGTACACCAACCAGGCAGACCAGGAAGCGAAAACTTGTGGGGGGGAAAAACCCTTATACTCTTTAGGGAAAGTGTTGCTTTATTCTAATACATATACATCTTAAAGTAGAGATTACAGTGCATGAATCTGCAATCAAGCTTATCTTATCAAGAATGGCAAGAAGACAACAAATTTAATTTTTCCTTCATCTTAATTTTGAATAAATGGAGTAATTATTGAAGTTTATTTTGGCTGTTTGCAACAATAAGACATGATTTAAGTCTCAAAACAGTACAGAAGTCCCTGCATGCACAGAAGTAGTTTCGACTATATCTTGCTGCAGCTTCTTTCTACGTCAAGTAATAGCTTATCAAGCCATGGCTTGGAATGCATTTTATAATTTCAGATTTTTGCACTCTAAAGCAAGTCTGGGCGACTGTAAACACATGGGCTTGAATCCCAAGTTTGCTTCTCTGTTGAGGTTACGGCCAACTATTTCATCCACCAATAGGCAAAAAACCCTTGTGGTTTAAGAACATACCTATAGCCAAGAGATTTTTCTATCGAACTTTTAAAAGTGGGGAAATTGGGCAGCTATAGCGAATGCACCAGGGGAGCAGGAGACCTGACCTCCTCTCTGAGACATTGTACTGCCCTACAAATTGGTCAAAATGCAAACACCATTTGGGTTGGTCTTTCACAGTCCAATCCACTTTCTGTGTAGCTCGGAAGAATTTGGTATCTCTGAGCATGAGTTCAGTGGGATTTACTCCCATGCAATCATGCTTAGAAAAGGTGACACTGACCACGGAGGAGCAGGAAGGATGGACAAGGAGGGGAAAGGGGGCGAAAGGCAGATCTGATCATTGCATGTTTATTGAGTTCATTGGCATTTACTCCCATGCAATCATGCATAGGATATGTAGAACTGACCATGGAGGAGGAAGTGAGGAGGGAAGGGGAGGAGGGAAGGGGCAGGAAGGAGGGAATAGGATGGAGGAGGAGAAGAAAACAAGTGTAAAAGCTTCCTGCTCAACATGGGGAAGGTCAGGGATTATGCTTACAGGGAGTGGTGGCTGATGGCACACTATTCCAAATAAGGCTACATCATGGATTAATACCAAAGCATTATGATATTGGGCATCTTGTTTTCAGTTTCTTTCCTAATTGTCCCTCACCTGGAATTTACCCTTTTCACTGTCATTGCATAGTGAGTTGACGGTTTCATTTTTTACGCATGCCTACATAAGCACCCAATTTTTAGCATTTGCATGGTTTCTAAAGTTATAAATTAACTAAGTGTTGCACCGCAATTACAGGTGCAATGTTTTATTAATTGGTTAAATTAAATAAAAGCTTTTTTCTGCCCAGACAGCCCCTTGTATTGAAAAGCATATATATTTTAAAATACAAAACCACTGATAGCAGGCACCCAATTAGAAGTGGCATTTTTCTCTCAGGCACACAAAAAAATCTTGATATGCCTTTTTAAATTTTAATAGATTAAATTTGCACAAACAATTAATTGTCCTAGACTCCTTTAATCAGACAACAGCCCTAAATACTTCAATTCATGCGACTGAAAGCTGCATTTCAAAACGATGAGCACAGCTTCAGTTTTAGGCAATATACTTCATTGTAAAGCTGCTTACCAGACAGAGGAGGCAAGGAGGACACTTGTGGTGTTGGCAAGAAATGCAACTGGAGGCTCCGCAAGCATCAGCGAAGATAACATGGACCCACCAAAACAGTACAGCATAGCGCTAAACCAACATGCAATTGGGCTGCGGTAAGATACTTCAGCTGCTCCTGAAACAGTACAAAAGACAAACAGCAGTTAATAAAGAGTTCAAACGTCTTGCCTTTAATCTCTACAAAAACCTGAAGGCAGTCCCCGATCAACACACAACTCTTTAATTTACTTAGAAGCAGTTGCGCAGGCATAATTGTATTGTAAAGTATCGTAGAAAACAAGGGGGAGAACTCTGTCTTGCACAGAACCTCAAGCAACTCTTCAGTTCATGTCAAAGCTTCCTGGAAGGAAACTAGCTGGTGGATTTCTCCACAGTCTTCTGAACTCTCAAAATTCACTGTGGAAATGGGAAGTATTTCACCCAATTACGCCTTACACCAAAATCGGCGTTCATGGAGAGCAACTACAAAAGCTGTTCCTAGAGCTGCTCATTCTTTAAATTTTCCCAAGTCCTATTAAAGTTTCACAATAAAAACAAACAGGAATCTTTCAGCGGAAGGGGTGTAGTATCTTTAACATAGCACCTTCTTTAGTGTTGCACCTTTAATATTGCACCTTTAGAAGCCTTCATCAGTCTCAGTTTTTGGAACGTGCATATTGTCCTGTTGCCATTCCTCTCAGAAGACAGTGCACAACTAAAGTACTGACATTACAGTGCAACAGCAAGATATTAAGACAACAGGAATATTTGTAGATTGACAAATTCCAGAGGGTAGCTGTGATAGTAAAATCCAAGTCCTGTAGCACTTTAAAGACTAGTAACAAAGTGTGGCATACGCTTTCAAGGACCGGAGACCAGTTTGTCAGATGCAAGAAGTGCTCTCCTAGGCAGGTATACAAACACACACTTTCAAGGTTATAAGAAAAGAGTTTATAAAGAAAGGCCAAGCAATTATGATAGATGTTACACTGACTTCCATTGTTACATTGTCTGGATGACTAGGGAATAAAAGTCCAACTTGACTTTTCTTCCCATTTTCCTCACAACAAATTGAAACAAAAAAGATCATGAAACTTAAGGACAGGACAAACTCTTGATGCCATTTCAAACCCTTTGGCAGACCCAGCATTAATTATTCTCAGAGCAGACCTACTGAAATAAATAGCCTTTGACGTGAAAGCAGTCATCTCCTCTGTGGATGACTAATGGTAGCTGTCGCCCTTGATATGCTGTTTTCACAAACAACGCTTAAAACCCATTTTGGCATTTCTTGGCTGTGCGAATCACATGAGAGCGCTACATCAACCAGAACCAGAACATATTCAATTTTTTTTTAAAGAGCTTTCTTCTATTTTGCATGATCATCATCATCATCATCATCATTATCATTATTATTATTATTATAAGAGTCCCATTCCAGACTACAAGGGATTTCTTGAGACTGCTTGGGACCCACCAGCACCTCATGGCTCAAGAGAAGTGTTAGTGGAATTCTGCTCAAGCTTCAGGGGGGTTTTCTTGCTCCCCTCCCCCAACATTACAGCCCCTGCACCCTCGGAAGGCTGCTGCTGAGGGTCAAGTGACAGTGGCTGCAGCACAGGCAGCTGAAGCAGGACAGGGAAATAAGGATTTGGTGGGGGTGCCTTGCACAAGCAAAAGCGTCTTTCCACTCACTCAGGGCACCTTTGGGTCCAAGCCAATAAATCCACAGCCCAACTGCAGCTAAAGTATACAGAATAAACAATCCCAAACACAATTTGAGAGAGTAAGGGCGCAATCCATCTTGCATTTGCGCCTTTGCTGAGGGGAGTTGGATGTGTAGGATCTCCATCTGGTCCTGGCTCAGCCCGGCTAGGCCGGCATAAGTCCCTCGGCCTGGCTCAGCCAGGACCCAGCCGGCTTAGCCAAGTCCGGCACAAGTGGTCCCGGCGTATGACCTGAAAAAGGGGTGTGTTGGGGTGTGTCAGGATAGGGGCCAAGGTGAGGTGACTTAGGCCACATCCAACTTTGGAGCCCTCCTGCAGGTTCCAATCCAGGCAAAAGTTATGCTGGGGGAAAAGTCAGTCTAAGAAAATAATTGCAATAGAAGTCAATGAAGAGGGCTTACTCCTCAGCATGGGTTTTTGGGAGAGCAGACGTTTACTTCCTAGTCCCTGCATGCAGCTCCTGGCTGAGCCAACCCAAAGGCTCCTGAATGGCAACTGGATGAGGCATACCTTTACTCCAGTTTCTCTTGCTCCAACACAACTTATGCCAGCTTCCCCTGAGTTGGATTGCTCTGTAAATCACACTGAACTTAGTACTTACTTCTGAGTAAACATGCTTAGGATTATGCTGCCACTCCCATTGATTTCATTTAGTTATTTCCCCTTCACTGACTTATGAATTGGGGTCCAAGCCAACCCTCTAAGCATCCTCTCGCCTGGTTGCTTGTGGCATGAAAAACCAACCCCAGACCACAAGGTAGAAAAGGTTTGGCATCCACCACCACTCCTTAAGCCACAAATGACTTACACTGAGGGTCTCTGCAGTGGACTAGTACAAAATATTCTCGTCTTGGTTTGAACAGTTTACATTCAAGATGCACTTACTGGGCGTGACAAATATTGTGCCAAGTATGAAGACTCCTCAAAAATTACCGGGTCTTACTGAATTTGGAAAAAGGAGAGTCATTTAGAATGGGCCAGGTTAAAATTAAACGTTCAGTGCACAGCACTGAATGAAACTATCATCACACTACAACACATACAAGGTTTCATTTAAAAGGGCCACCACCAGAGCTATAGTTCTCTCCAAGAAAGGCTACTACCACAAACATAATCTTATTTGAAAATTAAGAAAATCTTGTTTTCCTCCCAAGAGTATGCAAACAAGGAAGGAAGGAAGTTAAAATCTGAGTGTGAAACCAAGTTTAACAGGAGAAAACAGCAATTATCAGATAATTTGATTTTAGTAATCCACAAGTTATTCTAAGAAGCCACTGTGTGCATTATGTGCCTTCAAGTCAATTTCGACTTATGGCAACCCTATCAATCAGTGACCTCCAATAGCATCTGTCGTGAACCGCCCTGTTCAGATCTTGTAAGTTCAGGTCTGTGGCTTCCTTTATGGAGTCAATCCATCTCTTGTTTGGCCTTCCTCTTTTTCTACTCCCTTCTGTTTTCCCCAGCATTATTGTCTTTTCTAGTCAATCATGTCTTCTCATTATGTGTCCAAAGTACGATAACCTTAGTTTCATCATTTTAGCTTCTAATGATAGTTCTGGTTTAATTTCTTCTAACACCCAATTATTTGTCTTTTTCGGGGTCCATGGTACCTGCAAAGCTCTCCTCCACCACCACATTTCAAATAAATTGATTTTTCTCTTATCCACTTTTTTCACTGTCCAACTTTCACATCCATACATAGAGAACAGGAATACCATGGTCTGAATGATCCTGACTTTGGTGTTCAGCGATACATCTTTGCATTTGAGGACCTTTCCTAGTTCTCTCATAGCTACCCTCCCCAATCCTAACCTAAGAAGCCACTAATGGCCTTTAATTTCCTTTTAACTGCCTTTAATTCATACTAAAAAAAGTGAAAGTCAAATATAATCTGCAAAAAAAGGATCCAGTTATATCTGTAGGTGCATATGCAATTTAATTCTGAGAATACTTTTTTTAAAAGCCAATTTAAACACTGTGTATGTATCAGCAATATCCAAATATAAATCTTTAGGCATTAGTATCTGTACTGCATGGCACTAATGTTAGTGCTCAGATTACAGGATCGCTGCTCAATTCACATGTAACCCATCAACCGTCTCTCTAGCATTAAAGGTGCACTTAATTAAGCTTAATTGTGTGCTTGACAAGAGAGATAATTATGTGGATGAACTATCAGTTTTACCTAATTACAAGTCAGGAGCACAAGAACATCAAGTCCAAATGTCCTATATCACAAGGATATATTCACAAAGATTTGTGAGAAGGTCAGAAGTCAGGCACACATTTCATAAGTTTGATTTCCACTAAAAAAAACCTGAGACATTCAGAAAGATGTTTTGATACCCAAGGAGAAGGATACTCTGGACTACCCCACCGCTAAGAGACAAGGACTGATCAATTGCACCTGTTCTTTCCAAGCAAGAACACTAGCAAGGAAATATCTCGCCTTCCCAGAGAGGTCAGGAAACACAAGACTTCCAGAATGTTACTTTATTGTCCACAATTATACAGGTGTAAGCAGCACTGATAACTTCATCCTAAACTACTGCTACTCCTATGCTCAGCTCACGGTTAAAAGTACTGCTGCACCATCAAACCTAGGGAGGTGGTGGGGTCTCCAACACGGAAGACTTTCAAGAGGCAGGTGGACAGCCACCTGTTGGGTATGCTTTAAGTTGGATTCCTGCATTGAGCAGGGGGGTTGGGCTCAATGGCCTTACAGGCCCCTTCCAACTCTAGTATTCTATGATCCTAAGCCAAAGGGATCAAGAGCTCATCCTTATGGGCTTCCAGCAACTTCTGCTTCTGGGAGTCTACAGGACATTGGAGGCCTGCCACTTCCAGTTGGGAAGTCTTGCCAGGCTGGCCCATGCCTCAGCCCTCCTCAGCTTCTGGTGGCTTTTACAGTGATTGTTGTTGTTTGTTATGTGCCTTCAGGTCAATTACGGCTTATGGCAACCCTATGAATCAGCGACCTCCAAGAGCATCTGTCATGAACCACCCTGTTCAGATCTTGTAAGTTCAGGTCTGTGGCTTCCTTTATGGAGTCAATCCATCTCTTGTTTGGCCTGCCTCTTTTTCTACTCCCTTCTGTTTTTCCCAGCATTATTGCCTTTTCTAGTGAACCTTGTCGTCTCATGATCAGGGATGATAGGAGTTGGAGTCAATCACCCTCCTTTGCTTCCTCTCTAACCTTCCCTACAAATTCTCCCTTCCATATAAACTCCCCCTTCAGTGTGGCTCACTGGCTTATATTTTGTAATTGGAGCTCCTCTCCCTGGGCCCCAACCACCCGTGATTACTGGTTTCCTTTTCCCCTCTGGCTGCCTGCTTAACTCCATCTTTTGGCCCTCTCCACAAGTTTGCTTCCTTCCCGTGATGCTTGTTGCTTGCCTGCCCTTTTGGCCAAAGGGGATTAGGGAAATTCAGAGTGGGTAAGTCTGTCAACAACATCCAAATGAAGGCTCCAGGTTTAATCACAGTGTACCTCTGAACGCCAAGTGCGCTGGGTCAGGGTCTCACTTTCATGCCCTGCTCGGAGGTCTCCCAGCAGCATTTGGCTGGCCCCTGTTGAAAACCAGATGCTTGACTACCTGGAATTGGTCTGATCCAACAGGGCTGCTCTTGCCTATATCTCTCACCTTTCTCTTGCTTCAAAGGCTCAGCACACAAGACATGTTTGCACAAATACTGTCATGGCCACAGTTGATGGTCCATATAGGAGTTCAGCACACAGCAATGATATTCTGTCAATATCCAGCTCCCTGTTCGGAGACCTCGAGTTCTTTTGATGATAACTTCAAGCACTGCAGAATATACCCCAGAGGTTTATAGGACCAGCAGTTCAAAAACCAAAGTGCTAGATGAAAGAAGAGAGAAAGCCGCATCTGAAATGGATTCCAGTACTACAAGTCTGTCAACTAACTTCTGTCATTCCTTCGGTAGGAACACACTCACTGTTCAGCACCAGTGCATCTCCACCTCTCTCTTCTGAAAACCAGGACACATGATGCTACTCAAACCCACCCCTTTTTAGAACCTGTAGAACCCGGTGGGAGCTGCTTGAGTGCGTTTTTTTAAAAAATTGGCTTCAACAAGATTTTACAACTGAAAGGCAATTCAACCTGTTCCCCCTCTGAGTGTGGCTAATGGAAACGCTTTGATACAGCCCAACACCAATGTTCAGGCTATGAGTGCCATTGCTTATACAGCTAAAACACTACCACCCATTTACAAAAGGGAGGTTTCTACAGGCTAGGTGAAAATCCAAAGTCTGCACAAGTACAAAAAGAAACCTTTAAAAAAAACTCTGGGTGAGGGCTCAGAAAACCCTTTAGAGGAAAAAAACTATACTGTGAGGACTCCAGGAAGGAATTAGCATGCTCAATGGTCACAAAAGCTGGTCAGCCTTTTTTTTTGAGTGGGGGAGGGAGGAGGAAAGAGCAGCAGCAGTCCACACCACAACATTTGGTTACAGGTCAAACTGGTCACTACTATCTATCACTGCATT
This sequence comes from Rhineura floridana, assembly GCF_030035675.1. Taxonomy (NCBI): domain Eukaryota; kingdom Metazoa; phylum Chordata; class Lepidosauria; order Squamata; family Rhineuridae; genus Rhineura; species Rhineura floridana. The sequence goes on from NC_084480.1 coordinate 136,367,303, forward strand.
TTAAAACAGGAAGTATCCTTTACACTTTGGGGTTTAATTGCTGTCAAGTAGCTCATTATTATTTCTCTTTCAACACATGGAGAAGTGAAACTGAAGACTGCACATTTGACCTGGCAATCATATTTGCTACAGGCATGTACAAGTTACTCTGCTGTTTCCCATAGCAAACCCATGAAATGCGACACCTGCTTCCACATCTTGAAGCCGTTACTAGGCTGCATCTCCCCAACATAAATACACAGGTGTTTGACCAATGTAACACTGCTTTGCCCACCGCAAACATAACTACTGCTTAACATGTAACCACTACCACTTGCTATGTCTCCGCAGCAGAAACAAGATAGCATATTCCAAGACCAACACCCTACCTGCTGCACCACAATGAAGTCCCTTATTTTTCAAGCTATACCACTTCCACAGATTATCAGTAGTACAACGCAACAGCATTCATAACTACAGAATATTTTTTTCCTTTCGATAAATGTATACACATACACTAGGATTATATTGTTGCGTGCCTCCCCAATCTCCGAGCAGTGAGATTTCAGGGGTCTCTGCGCTCATCCAGGGTTTGGCTTCCTTTGGGAAGAAGGTCAGCGGAGACTGTGGTGTCTTTATGAAATATAGTTTGTTTATTTACACACATTCCAACCTGAGCTTAGGATGGAGGGGTTCAAGGCATCAGCAGTCCAATATCCAGTTTTCCCATCAGTGTTACAGGAGGCACCCCAAATGCCATGGTGCAGAGAGCCAGCCTCTCTGTCTGCCTCCAGTCCCCAGCAATTCTTCCTCACAACTCAAAAACACAAGCCTCTCCTAGCAGCCGGGGGGTGGGGTGGGAGAATGCTCTCCTGAAGAGTTTCAATAACAAAAGGGTCTTCCTGGCCCATTCACCAATTGCTGGGCAACTGATAGACCCATTATCCTACCTGGCCACTCTATTAGCTTAACAAAAGAGACTCATCTGACCAGCAGAGTGAGTTCCTCATTCCAAGGCACAGGATTCCAAATCAGAGGTTGGAAGGGGACCCACAGGAATCATCCATTCCAACCCCCATACTCATAACACTATGCATTTATACACGCATACTTGCCACCCTGGGCTCCTACTGGGAGGAACGGAGAGATATAACTCTAATAAACAAATAATAATAAATAAATAGGAAAAGTTAACAGAACAGAGATATACAGTTCTGTTTGCATCTATCACATTACTGAAAACTTAACAGAAAGTGCCTCCATCTTCAATATGCAGCTGACCATAACAGAATCAGCAAACTCATCCTGAAACTGGGCAGTGGTGTTCTATAAACAGAGTTCTCAGCTCACTCAAACAGGCCCTGGCACTAGCCATCAGCTGAAGGTACCAGGAGCTTGGAAAAGCCCTTCACAAGTCTGACTGGCTGCATCCTCCCCACCAGGGAGTAGTGCTACTTTTCAACTGGAGTCACGCTCTGCTCCCATCTGCAGTGGCCATCACCAATTTAAGTTGATCCAAAATGTAATTTCCCAGCCCATCTATGAAATTTATTGACTTCTATGAAATCTATAGATTTATGTTGTCCTACCCATATTATATTGATACATGGGCCGGGCAATGCATTTTGAGTAATTTATGATAGAGGACTGCCACCACAGATCAGAACCAAGCTTAACTCCCATTCAAAAGTGCTGTGCCACCCATCTACCACTAAAGCATGTCCAGGGATCTGGTAGAGTGTGGAACTGCCACCCAAACAGCAGTGGTAGCCACCGCTAAGGTAACAAGCCCATAGCCAGTCTAAAAGTTCAGTTCAAGGAAGGGGGGAGATTTTTTTCTGTAATAAATATAGGGGCAAAAAAAATAAGGGGCAAAAAATTGGGTGGTATGGGCCTGCAATGGCTACCACAAAAGGGCTAGGCCCTACCCTGATGGGGGGGCATCATTAGTACCATGGCAAGGGCCCATCAGGTGCTGATGCCAGCCCTGCACTCAAAATTTGACTCCTATAATTCTTTGGTGGGGAGTTACTACATACTGAAGCCAGTATAAGATGTGCTGTAACTATGTCCCTGGCGTCTCTGAGGCATCAGTTTGTTTTTCTGCAGAGGAAAGTGACACTGCAAATTATTTGTGGGTTCAAAAATTCAAGTTAATGATTATAATATTGGTATTTTGTTACTATGCTGACACAGGACTAAGGTTTGCTGCTTCAATGACTTGCCACTGGAGTTGGCATTTATATTGTGGGTGGAAGGATGAACTATATTTAGTGTTTTGTAGCATCAGTTTGAACCCTGTCTTGTCATTTAGGTTTACCCTAACAATGATGAGGCATCTTGAAGGCATGCAGAGTGTGCTCTAGCCAGCGCCAAGTAATTTTCACATATGCTGAATAAGTGGTGAAGATAAGGTTGCAAAGGGGCCAACTACATGTCACACACAACTCTGGGGTGGGGGTGGGGGTTTTTAAAAGGAGAAAAAAAGCAGCTGGGGTAATTTTGAGCAGAAAAGGAGCAGGTAAGTCTGCATGTGCCGCACATGCATCATTTCCCCACTGAAAATTGCCTATAGCAGCTCCGCTCCCGCAAAATACAGGTAAATGCGGTACATTTCCACCACCATTGAGGTAAAGTCGCATAGAAGGCAATTTGGACTTGAGAAATGGTGGGCAGGGAATGAATTAAGCACATCACTGCTTCCAACATCCACCTGTTCATTTCTCTTTTTCTCCCCCGCCCCCACCACATAAGAAGCTTCCTTTTACCATTTGTCCACCTTGTTCACAAGTGCTAGTCAAAGAGATTCATTAAATGTATAGCCCACATTTCCACCCATAATAGCTTATAACCAAATAAAACCTCAATACAAAAAAGCACCCTAAAGACACAAAATAAACCCCAATAAAATACCCGGATTTATTAAAATTACACAAACTCAGAAGAAGCTTGAAGAACATCAGAATTATCCCCTAGCAACATAAGGAAAGAGTATGAAGCTTTATTATTTCAAGGTCCAGGATCTAGATTTATTATATACCATCCTCCTTTTCTCAATTCTAGAGGGGTTTTACAATGAATTAAGAACACAACAATACAGCACCATAAAACCACAACGACAGACAACATATAAAATAGTAACAATAGTTATCAAAAACTTCACTAGCAGGTTTGAAAATGCCTGGAATCCAAAGAACAATAAAACTACCATTGTATGCCCAAGACAGCTTTGCTGGGCTTGTGATTCTTGCCATGCCATATGGAAAACCACTTTTGAAACCGAGTGCATTTTCAAAAGTAGTCTGTGATGATACAATATGACAGTTTGCTGTTCAAAGTCAAAAATCCCTTTACGTCCAAACCATTGGGCAGAGCTGAAGAAGCTTCCCCCACCCCGATCTTCAGCCTGGCCTAAATATATTTTAGAATTCCATACCAAACACTTTCTGTGTACTGTTACTAAATACTCTAAGAATGTCTTTTTAAAAAAATCAGTAAGCTGCAGGAAAAATGTAGCAATGATATGACCCTTGCTTTACAACTTTACGCCTATACTGATGTCACCGCTTGCAGGCATGTCCCTACTTTTGCCACCCCCACAAATTCTTACCATGTTTTCAGGTTAGGACATGGCAGAACTTCCAACTCCCTAAATACTGTCAGCCTGATCTTATAACTGTGCTTGGGCTTCAGTCCATTGTGGCAAGGAACAGAGGGTCAACTAAAGGCTTTACTAACAGGTGGGTGGGGGCAGAAGGTGAGATCAGCCTAAAACAGGTATGGCCAACAATTTTAATGAAGCAAAAACTGGGTTTAGATGAAATATAGGAATGACCAGTTAACTATCCCCTATAATTTCAAAAGTGTTGAGGGCCAACAGCAAGGATCAGTGCAAGATTCTTTAATAAACATGAGCTTTTTCTACCCAAGGATTTCTGATTTCCTTTTCCAATAATGAGCAGCTTTAAATAAAATGAAAGAGACACATGTCTAAACTGTCCACATCATACAAACAATGGATAGACCTGTCACTCATTCCCCAATCCATCTGTGAACAAGTTCACTATTGCCATTAGAAGTTACCGTGCAACTTTGCAAAAGGAGACATTAGTGGCCACACTGCCTACATAATAAATGGGATAACAAATCCCACAAACAAGTTTCCTAATGAATGCTACATAGGAACAGCCCTGCCCGGCCAGATCAAAAGTACATCACATCCAACAGTCTGTTTCTAATAGCAAGAGGCCTCTAGTAATTAAAAAAAGAGCATAAAGATGATATTCACACCCAGTTTATCCTCAGAATAGACCAGAGGTTCCCAGAAGAGTCTTCCACCAGCTTCAACTGCTAGCCCAGCTGCGCCCACATCTAGACAGGGATAGCCTAACTTCTGTGGTCTACACTCTCATAACCTCTAGGTCAGACTACTGCAATGTGTCACAGGTGAGGCTGACTTTGAAGACAGTTTGGAAACTCCAGCTAGTGCAGAATTTGGCAGCTAGATTGGTGACTGGGGTAGGTCAGTCCACACATCTAACACTAATTCTGGCACGGTTGCACTGGCCACCAATTAGTTTCCGGACTCTATTCAAAGTGCTGGGTTTGACCTATAAAGCCTTATGTGGCTCAGGACCTCAATATCTCAAGGACTGCTTCTCCTCATATGAACTGACCCAGACCCTGTGTTCATCAGCTGAATCCCTTCTTCATGTGCCTTCTCCATGAGAGCTCAGGGGGTGGCAACACGAGAACAGGCATTTTCAGTGGTGGCCCCTTGGCTGTGGAATGCTCTCCCCAGGGAAGCACGCCTGGTGCCTTCTCTATCCATCTTTAGATGCCAGCCAAAGACCTTCCTTTTCATTCAGGCCTTTGGCATGCTCTCTTAGTCCTTTTTGTTTTGGTTTTAAATTTTATATATTGTATGTTATTGAATTCATTCTATATTGCATGTTTTTAAAATGTGCTGTAAGTTGCCTAGAGACCACTGGGTATGAAGTGACTAGTAAATAAAATAAATAATACATTGTGGTCCAGAGACCACCAGTGGCCCACAAGCTTCATTCTGGTGGTCTACGGCATGTTTGTGGATTTGTGATTGAAAGTGGGAGACGGCACACCCATGGTATTAAATATTCACTGTGATTTTTCAGTTGTATTTGTGCTGCTTCTTTTATTTCTTATATTGTATTACAATTTGAATTTATGGAATTTGAATTGCAATACAACACAATACATAAGAAATAAAAGAAGCAATAAAAATACAATTAAAAAACATACATCATCAAGCACAGTGCATTACAATACTACAACAGGCAGGAAAAATCATTTAGTGGTGCACCAAGACCCTCTGCAATTTTCAAGCGGTTCACGGGGAAAGACGTTTGGGCACCACTGGAACGGACTGCCTCGGATTATGGAAATCCCATTTAACAACCATGGTTAATAAATGCTGACAGACCTATCTTTCATGAATTTGTCTAAGCTCGTAACCATCACCACATTTTGTAGAAGTCCGTTCCATAAGTTAATGATGATTTGTGTGAAGAAGTCCTTTTGTCTGCCTAAATAAATCAGTCTGGGGTTGAGGTGTACCAAAAGTACTGAAGAAAAGCAAGGACAGACGCATAGTGGCACAGTTACCAAAGACAAAAGCAGTAACACAGGGACTCATGGAAAGGGACCTTGTATACAGGATCACAAGGTTTATGGGGTAAGGAGAAGATCAGGGTGTACGTGGCATATTCAGCTGTTTCAAGCACAGGATATAGTTCTGAACAGAGAGTTCAAGCACTATAGAATCTCATAACTTCTGCCGTAGAGTAATTCATGGCCTGAAGCCACACAATGCAGCAACCTTGCTGAAGCCAAACAGATCTGGATCTGGTCAGTGCCTGAATAGATTACTAAGGGACTCTGCATGTACTACCTGGAATTCCATCACTGTAGAAAACATGGCATAATAAAATAAAAGCCTTCACTGTAATCCCTTCATTGATATGTAAAGGTAAAGGTGTCCCCACACTTATAGTGCAAGTTGTTTCCGACTCTTAGGGTGGCGTCTTGCGACGTTTACTAGGCAGACCGTATATATGGGGTGGGATTGCCAGTTCCTTTCCCGGCCTTTCTTTACCCCCCAGCATATGCCGGGTACTCATTTTACCGACCACGGATGGATGGAAGGCTGAGTGGACCTCAACCCCTTTTACCGGAGATTCAACTTCCTCCTTCCGCTGGAATCGAACTCCGGCCGTGAGCAGAGCTTCGGCTGCATTACCGCTGCTTACCACTCTGCACCATGGAGGATCGTTGATATGTAACGGTGGTAAAATCTACTCTGCATGTACTCTGAATTCACTCTGCACGTTGCTTTCCATGCTCAAGCACTAAGCCATTAGCATTTGTGTCATTTCAACATCAGGCAAAGATCCTTTCTCCCAGGCTTTTAAAACTTCTGTATGTTGTTGTTCAATGTTATTGTTTTCATTGGTTTTACTTTTAACTTTTGTAGCCGCCCTGAAAACCTGTTCATGTTTAATAAATAAAAGTTTCTAGAACAATCTGAGCCCTGTCACAAATTTAAGCTCTAGCAGCCACTTGCCTTAATACATGTGCTGATTACAGTCTCAAAGTGTATGAGGCATCCTTCTTCAAGCAGGTGCCCCTCCAGATGTTGGACCAAAACCCCATCAGCCCCAGTCAGTATGACAAATGGTCAGGGATGACCAGGATTGGGAGTCCCAATATCCAACATCATTTGGAGGGTCACAGGTTTTCCCATCCTTGGTGCAGGGAACAAGAGTAACTTGGTATATGCTCAGAAGCACTATTATTACTTTCAAGAACCTAGCACAAGAGCCTGCTGGATGAGACCAAAGGTGTTTCTAGTCCAGCATCCCTCTTCCACAGTGGCCAAGCAGACGCCTACTGAAAGCCCACAAGCCAAATATGAAGACAAGAATTGTTCTTCAGAAACAGGTCTTCAGTTGTACCTTGGCTCTGAATATGATGGCTCCATATAGCCATCAAGCCTACTAGTCATTGATAGACCTCTTCTTCCTGAATTGACCTAATCCAACTATCTTCAAAGTGGTGGTTCTCAACCTTTTTTGAGAACCTGATGAAAGCCATGAACCCTCATAAATAAATTTTATTGCATTGGACATTGATTTATTGTACCCAGGTCCCCAAAGCCCACCGGTTAAGAAGCCCTGCTTTAAAGGCATCCAGCAAAGCTAGCGCCTCTCACCAAACCTTACGGCAAACAAATTTCAAAAACTCATTATGTACCGTGCAAAAGAAACGCTCACTTCTGTTTGTCCCGACAAGGGGACACGGGAAAAAAGAGGTTTGTGTTTATTTAGAAAACTGGCGAGCCACCCTTCAGCACAAGCTCTCGGTATGCAACATACAACTAAAACAGCAAAGCGGCATGGGAGTGAGCAAGCCCTGGCAGAACTCTCTCTTCCTGATGGTAGAGGACTAATTGCGGTCAACCAATATTGAGGGAATTCACTCTGCACATGCTCAGGAAGAGGCACTGTTATCCCTCCACACGTCCATTAGAGCCGATAACAAGCTCTGCCTGCGACGCCTTCCCTGTACACCTCACTCACCCCGCTGTTCCTTCAGCGACATCACGGAGACCGCGTAATGCGCCAGGTCAAAGAAGGGGAACATGGTCAAGCGGGAGAAGCGCAGCGACACCTGCTCCAAGAGAGACGCCATCGCGGCAGCTTTTGTCGCGCATGCGCTGACCTTGACAACAGATTAAAAAGAACCGGGAAAGGCGGGGGGGGGGGGCAAAAGCCAAACAAGCGAGTCGCGGCTAGGGGGGCGGAGTTAGAAAGGACTCTCCGCCCCCTCTTTTTCAGGCCCGTTCATCATAGCGTCTGGCAGCACGCGCGAAGGGCTTAAATTATATCCCGTGCATAGTTTTGTTATGTACAAACCGCCATCTACACGGAAGGAACGTAAAGACCAGTCACACGCTACAGACCAAAAACGGCCTGGCTCCTCCCCTCTTTAACGTCGCATTCGACTGAAAGACGATTGGCTGGGCTCTCACGCGGTGGGCGGGAACACAAGGAAGGATTTTTAGAGGACTTGTCATGGCCCTTAAGTGGCTTGCATTGTAAGGGGAGAAACAGCGCATTTGGGAATCCTTTCCACGTTTACGAGGTAGGAGTAAATCGCACTGAACTTAGTGGGATTTACTTCTGAGAAAACATGCACAGGATCAGGGTAGTAAACCCATTTTTTGCTGGTTTCAAAGTTTAAAGTTTCAGCACCCTTCAAAACTGCGTGAATATGGCAAAGGAAGGTAATGGGGATGGGAAGAATGAAAACAAAGAATGATAAATGTTGGGCCCAGCTAGAATTCTGCCTAGTTTTGGTTGGTTAGTTGTTAGTCGCTTTTCTACACACGTGCTCACTCAAAGTGACTTATAGTTAATAAAAAATAAAGATTAAAAATATATAAAAAGTTAAAAACAAAACAGTACTGTACATAGTTACTGTAATGTGTGTGTTAACTGTTTTGCCTGTGAAGGGGAGATAGATCAAGATCCTTCTGCTCACTTCCTTTGAGGCATTGTAGTTCACTTATATAAGGGGAAAGTGGTTAATATCCCCCCTTCAGAATGTTCTAGCATTTTTGTCTCAGCCTTCAAACTTAGATGAGGCTAAATTGTCAGTGAGTGCTTGTGGCAAATTTCTAAGTTCCAATGTCCAGAAGTCACAAGCATCGTATTAAGGGGAGACATTTACAGAGCAAGCCAACTTATCGGAGGCCACTGGGAGCGACGCTGGCTTAGGTGGAGGTGGCAGAAGGGGCCGCCACATCCAGCTGCTGTTTGGAGGCCTCTTGGAGGGAAAGACAGCAGAAGGAAAGAAAATAGATGTTTCCTTCCACCACCCATTCTCCTGGTGTACCAGCTGCCACGATGGAGGACTGTGGGAGGGAGCCAAACAGATCGTGAATATCGTGTAAGTCCCCTCCAGACCCCTCTTCCAACATGCCCTTGGAATGCCCCCTTTTCAGGCCTTCTGCCAGCTTCCATCAGCTCCCCTTACACCAGGTTGGGCTTCCCCAGCAGACATCTGATTGAGCTGGCTGGGTCAGAGCTCAGCCGCAGCTCAGCCAGGATGAGGGGTTTATCCTGGCATAGCCCAGCTGAGCCAAGACCCAGCCAGTTCAGCCAGCAGTCCACCATATCCAACTCACCTCAGCCCAGCATAAATAGCAGTTTGATTGCACCCTTAATCAGGAACATAAAAGAATAGGTAATGACTACGGTTTACTGGGGATTTGATCATATTGGTATAGTGTCAACTGAGTGTACTATAGGATAATTCTTCAAAGCAGATGTTAAAGCAAGCCATTGTTTGTGCAGCCATCATATTAAGGCACGTGAAAGTCAAGGAAAAAATGGATTCTAGTATACACTAAAATGCAGAGCTTGGAAAAGTTACTTTTTTTGAACTACAACTCCCATCAGCCCCAGCCAGCATAGCTGGCTGGGGCTGATGGGAGTTGTAGTTCAAAAAAGTAACTTTTCCAAGCTCTGCTAAAATGAAACAATTTTATTTCCAAAAATAGAAAATTGAGTGTGGATTCATGTCAAAGAATTGGTTCTTCTACATGCATGCCTCTGAAGTTACATTTATCACATTGCTCCAAAGTTATGTTTAGCTGGTTTTCAGCAGCTTGGTAAATTGGGGTTGTTATAAACTGGAACTGGACTTGTGGTGAAGTGGTAGCGTGACTACTTTATCACCTGCCAAACTCAGCCCAGATTGATACAGCTCTCAGACTCCACAAACTAGCTGCTTGCATGAATTGCCCCTCTCAGACTAGGTAGGGGATTTCTCATAGAATGGAGATTTTAGTATCAGCCCTATAATTGCATCCGTTGCATACTCAATAGCACAAGAACAAGAATAGTTGTTGTAGCTATTAGTTTTCAAGAAAATGTACTACAAAGTTTGCCCAGCAGCAGCAGACAATAACTCTCATGCACACACACACAAAAAATGGCTGACATGGTTATGACAGCACCACTCTTAATCTACTGTGGATCAGTCTACAGGTATTAAGTTGGGTTTTTACAATAGAATTATGGGATTTGGCAAGTGACAGGAGAGCCGTCAGGTGACAGTAGAACTGCTAGACCTTAAGGTGAGTAACTTGAGGTTTTTTAGGTGGGTGGAAGATGGGGGCCATGTTCCTCCAGTCACTGAGCTGCACCCTCCCTCTGTCTTTCCTCCACTTCTTGACCAATCTGCTGTCACTAGCCCTCTTCGAGTGTTCAGTATTCAGTTTAACTTAACCTGTGAGCGGGGGCTGTGTGGAAGAGTGAATAGCTCTACCACCACCCATGTCTGCCGCCCTCCAGAAGCTGGAGGGCAGTCTTCTAAACTGGGGAACCGCCTATACTTGTGGAGGCTCACACACACACACGTTTTAGAGCACTAATTTCCCAGAGTTCTAATGCTCAGTGAGTCTCCCCCAGTAAAGGAGGCCTTGTGCTTTATAAGATTGGTCCTCAAAGTTGAGGACAATTAAAGGGATGACAAAAGGGGGCTCATCCCCATAATCCTGCCTCGCATGTTACATTAACATGAATATTGATCACCTGAAGAGGACTACTTTGTAGGCCACAAACACATCTTTAAATAATGAAATCAAATGGCATGAAATCCTTTTAATAATTTATTTGAGCTCTGCATTGTACTGGGCTTTGGAGGATCAGCCAATAATTATCACATTGCCTTTTCCTGTACAAAGCAATGGCAAATGGGGTTCTCCCTTTTCCCCCTTCCATTATTTAACTCTGATGCATGCCTGTCCTTCAACTATCAAATGATATCTGATGTACTCATATGGGAAGGGTGGAAGCAAAGCTCTATGCTCTTTGCAATACTGCTTCTTACCCACTGAGTGGCATCAGATTCCTGTCTAAAAAATGTAAATACAATTCAGCCTGATTTCTACCGCTCAAAGGTTTGGGAAGTGCAGGGAAGAGGAAGGAATTGGTTAGTTTAAGACAGAGGTGAAGCACTGGAAGCCCAGCACCAAATTTGGTCTGCAAAGAAATCATGTCTGGTCCTTGCTGATCCTACCAAAGTTGAAGCAACGTATCATGAACAGTTTGTTCACAGTTTTACTCGTAAGGAAAAGAACAATGTGAGGGATATCTCTGTTTCCTAGAACATGAACCTGAAGCCCCTTAATGGATAAGAACAGTACTGCAAAGGGGATAATTTTTTGCTTCCATAGCAATTGGATTATTATTATTATTGATGGTGGTTTTTTTATTTCAGGCAGACCAGTACACTCAAAGACCTTGCATTCCAAAACACTTGGTATAGTGGTTAGGAATAGAACCTGGGAAACCAGGGTTCATATCCCCACTCAGCCAAGAAGCTCGTTGGCTGACCTGGGGCCAGCGACCGTCTCTCAGCCTGACCTCCCTCACAGGGTTGTTGTGAGAATAAAATGGAGAGGGGGGAGAGCCATGTATGCCACCTTGAGGTCCTTGGAAGAAAGGTGGCATATAAATGTAATAATGATAAATGAATACAACCTTTCCCTTCCTTAAACCATCCAACCCTTTCTCATGAAACTTGGGACACTCTACAAATGTCTTTCCACCCTCCTGGAGACCCATCCTTAAGATGCCCAAATCACATAACACTTAACGAAATTAAGTGTTTAATTTAGTTAAAGGGTAAAGTGGACAGAAGAAAGGACGGGGAGGGGGAAGAAAAAGGGAAGTATTTCCTGAGATTCTCTGGCAGCTGCTCCAAGTACTCCACATACTTTTCGAATCCCCAGAGAGGTCAGGAAGCCTTTTTGGATCTCTTCAAAGTTATCCAGATTCTCACTTTTCTTGTAGATGACTTTCTCCTTAGCTGCAAACCTTGGAAAGTAAGTTTGCTGTTCATCCAACTAGAAGCTGCTTCTAGATATCCCTTTTTTCTTCTCAGACACAGGTTTTTGAAATTGGAAGGAGGATTGATGTCCATTTGTTCAGGAACATACTGCTGCCTTCCCCACAAAAAATAAATATGGACAAATTCTGCCCAAGGTAATATTGTCCTGCCTTGTATAATGAACCAGGGTTGCCAGGTTCATGGCCTGAGACTGATCCTGTATCTTTAGGAGAGAAAGTCAGCCAAGTGCAGGTGTTCTTGCAACACTTTAATGAGAAAAACCACAAGGTGGAATTCTCCCTTCCCCCTGCACAAATTTTAAAGATACAGAAGACCTCTTGGAGGCCGGGCCTAGCAACCAAAAGGTCTTCTGTATCTTTAAAAGGTGTGCAGGGGGAAGGGAGAATTCTACCTTGTAGTTTTTCTCATTACAGTGTTGCAAGAACACCTGCACTTGACTGACTTTCTCTTCTTCTAAAGATACAGGATCAGTCTAAGGCCCTAAACCTGGCAACCCTATAACAGAGCTTTCAAAATGCAAACAGCCCATTAAAATTATGAATGGATGGTAACCCATTAAAAAAATTCAGCAATGGTTTTGTTTTGATCCCAATTTGTTTAACCTTAAAATGTTCTAGTAGAGTCACAACTGACACATATCGGATACCCAGGGCATACAGAAACTGTCAAAGGTATCGTAGGCAGCACCAGTTCTATAGTGTACAAAGAATGAATGTGTCATATCCATGGTTCACTGAGCTTAATGTACTGCTTGGAGAAGTAAGATATAGTCAGAATCAGTACCTGACCCACAAAGAGTAACCAGCCCCTAGAAATGTGTATGGTTTATTTTCTTCATATTTAGAAAACACATCTGAATGGTTATTTGCTGAAATGAATGTTCACAGTTGCGTTCTTTGATAAATTTGCTTTCTGTTTGAGCTATAACTCATCAAAATCTGTTGGAATGTATGAGGTTCAACTCCAACTTGGTGGGTTGAGGCTGCATGGGGTTAATAAGGATAGCTAGAGAGCTAGACCTCTTGCTGGTTGAGGCTATACCTATCCCTTTGATCCTCTGCCGTCTCTCCCCTTCCTGCTAGGCTGATAAGCAAAGGAATGTTGATCCCAGTTCCTTCCCGCCTTTCTCTGTGTTCTCTTTCTCTCAAGAGGGGAGCAGACATCTTCTCTTTGTCTCTCCCTCTCAACCAGGATGAGGGCAAGTAGTGGGACCAGTGCTCGTTACTCCAGCATAGCTAGTTAGCTAGATATAGAACTCTTTCCTATCAAGCATGTACTTCCAGAATAAAGTAGTTGTTTCTTATTTTAAAGCTTAAAGTCTCTGTCTGACTAACTTGCAGGGAAGGTAGAATCTTAGCAAAGATTCAAACACACACACACACTAAGCTCGCTCAGTACTCTCCGTTCCACAGTGCTACGCAACTCTGCTACGCAACTCTGCTACGCAACTCAATAGAGAAATTCCGACAAAATCGTCATTACATTTAGTCCGTATTAACATACATCTGTCTCTTCAAATTCATTCTTGCAAAATATTAAAGTAAAAAAAGGAGATCCAGTCTCTAATATGCTGAAGAATAATGCACTTCAACTGATGTCCAGTGCATTTTGGCCCAAACAGGCATTCCTCTGGGGCTTTTCTATTTTCCCGTAAACTGTTCAGAAACATCAGTTCTAAAAGCACTGCAAGTTAAGTTGACTTTGTATCAGAAATTTGGCCCATCAGGAAGGAATGCACCCACATACCAGGCCAGGATTGGGTCAGAATACGGTGTTCCATTTTGTTATCAATAATTATAACTTAACACAGTTCCTGTGGTCAAGTTGGCTGAGTAGGAAGCAGCTTTCTGATAGCCTTACTGTTAGTAGCATAAGAATAGCCATGGGTGGATGGGAAGTCAAGGTCAATTACAGCTGGGCTAGGTAGCTGTAAAAGGCACAAAGGGAGTCCTGTAGGAAAGGCAATGCAACTGCAAGCGATCAGTCCAGGACCAAAAGCTGAACCAATTCCAGAAGCGTATATAGGGTGTCTGTTGTCTGTTTATTTATATAATACCTACAGCAATCTACTCTTTTGTTATTGTTATAACAAAAGATATTGTAGAAAACAAGCCCTACCCACAGGCTTACACTCTAAAGAACAAGAGACAAGTACTGGAGGAAAAGAGGGAATTGGATAGTGGAGGAAGCATAGCTTACGAAAACCCATTGCAAATGATAAGCTTTTAAATAGAGTATTAAAGAGGGACAAGCCAATCAGGAAGCACATCACAGCTGTCACTTGACAGAAGATTGGAAGATTCTGCACCATCCCTTCTTCTGATGGTAAACAGAGATTTTTATTGATGGACCCCAAAGCCCTAGATTGTGGTCTTTTGAGTGGGCAACTTCCTCCTTATATGAAAACATATTTTTGGAAGAAATACTTCATTAATGGAGTACTCGTCCAATTAACAAACCTGCTTGAATCATCTATCACCTGGGTATGTAACAATATTTCTGTCTTAGGTTTGCCCTAAACACCTTTTTGTGTTAATGAAGGGCATTAAGTCTGACAGTTCATCTACAATACTTTAAATAGTACCTCAATCCAATGAGAAGTATGATTTCAATCACCATACACTTTTCCAATTTAAGAAGTGACTCCAAAGCACATTCACAGGAAGCAAATCCACTTCCAAACTATATCAGAAAGAGTGAAAATATCCTGTTGCCCCCACCTTTTGATATATATATTTCTTTAACTTTACTCAGGGAAGTACAGTTGTGTTGTTCCTGGTCCAAGAGTCAGGAGGAACAAAAATCTACACTTTCCAGCGTTTACACCAGCAGTGCAACTCCAAGCATTCTTTGAAGCCTTCTTCACACTCTACACCCTCACATTCTGTAAGGGACAACTTTCACAAGCTTGCCCAGTTTTCTATCCCCTCTTTCCACTTGGTATGTTTGGAAATGGTGGGAAAGGGACGAGTCGAAGGAAACAGGACAACGAGAGGATTGGGCATTGAGCCATTACAAACCAAGCCAAAATTCGGCATGTGTTCACTTTGCTCATAAGGACTCAGGGAGTTTCAAACTGGGAGGGGTGTTGTTTCTGAACCACCAATTCCATTTTCCCCTTAATATCTAAAGAGATAAGTCACATGGCCAGGAACTGCAAGATGAAGAAAGCTGAAATTTACGTTTTCATTTGAAATAGCTGGCCACATTTTTGCCTGCAGACCCATAATTAATGGGTTGCATCCAACCCTGCCGTTCCACTTGCGCAATGGAATGTCATCCTCTGGTGGGTTGGGGGACCCTTTGAAGCAGGGACAGGAAGCAGAAGTCCAGTTGCACAAGTACAAAACCACTCATGCAACAGTGGATACAACCCAATGTATATGTTTTATGGTCCTGGGGGGCAATCTTAAGGCACATGAGGCCACCATCAAGATCCACCAGGCCCTGATTAACTTCTTTCTCCAGCTGCAGGTCAGGCTGCAGAACATCCAGGCTATTAACCCATTCTTTGTCCTCTTGAGGTCCTTCAGCTAAGCAGCTCTGGGTCTGATCAGTACCTAGACAAGTGGCCACTTGGGAAACACGTGTACGTTGTATTGGCTTCCATGATGGAAGAAAGGTGAGATATAAATGCAAGAAAAAGAAGTTTCACAGGACAACTGGATGTATATGTTGGCTCATTTTACCAGTGGCTGGTGTGGAGGAGAGAATGCGTTGCTTCAGGAAATGCATCACCCTGTCTGCTGTATAAGCAGCTATTGGCTCAGAATTGTGGTGCAGACTGGCAAGGATTAGACCTCTTTTTATTCTTACTATTTAAGTAAGAAAAAGGACTTGCAACAGGAAACAGAGACTGTGCCACACATTGTGAATTGATGGTTCCACCTCTCCCACCCAAGTTAACACCAGCCTGCTCGGAACACTCTAAATTGTCAAGAGCTTCATAGGCTTCCCCTTTGTCTTCCAAGATCGAAGATGTTTTATTGTTGACTGCCTCGCAGGCACACTGTGCTCCTGTGTCGCCACCACCGTTGTCCCATCAGCCCCTGTGCGGGGCACCCTCTGTGGATCTCCTTACAGTGTTTGGGATCATGAAGTACAAATTAGCATAATCAGATTAGCTGTATGGTGCTGAACATTTGAAAAGGACAAGGGGAAGGGGGGTGGAAATAAGGAAAAGAAAAAGTATTGCAACAAAGGAAAGCCCTGAGAAGGGCAAGAAGGGTTTATTGGTGTTAGGCTGCAGCGCTGAAGGCTTTGCACCTGCATGGTGAACAAGTCCTCTTCTAACTAAGGACTCTTAGATGGTATTAAAACAGAGGGAGGGAGGGGGTGGAGGAGAGAGAGAAATAAAGGCAGTCTGAATGAAAGAGGGACTGAAAGAATCACCCTGCATCCCATTAATTGATTTATCTGGATAGGAGGGAATGTGCAAATTGCTGACAGTGGTAAAACAGGCCCTTTGATATCTACTTGGCATGGAGAGGAGATCAGGCAAGTAATCTGGTCTATCGAGATAAGGGTTTTAGAGCCTCTGCCGGGGAGTGATAAGAAATGCCCAAACCCCAGTGGTGGCGATCATTGTGTCTGGGGCTTTGCTTTTTTTCTTTCCCCCCAAATCCTGCTGGAGTTCTTCATCATTATTTTTTATTCCATTTTCAAATATGTAGCCTTCCCCCACTTCTTTCTTTTGTAAATTTAACAGGATAGATACAAAGAAGGTGATGCCAAACCTACAGGGCGACCCAGCCCACCTCAGGCAGCAAATCTGGAGGTATTGTGAAAAGGCAGCAAATTCCCAATTACTTAATTTATTATTGTATTTTTCTGGGGTGCTTCACTGTTTTTTCTGCCTTAAGCACCAAAGTAATGTGGGCTACCGCTACAAAGAAGATTACTAGTTAGCTGGTGGCTTAAAAGTACTGGGTCCTATTTAAAATAAAACAATTGCAACCACCATAGCTTCAAATCCTTAGAAGAAAGTCTTAGGTGGGGCTTTTGTTTAATTCACTGGTGAGATTTACCCATGTTAGCCCTACTTGCAAAGCTGATTTGCATGACTACCAGAGTTTTTTGCTAATTAATCCCATCCTCTTATTCCGCTATAGAGTGGGAGAGGAAGGGAAGGAGCTCTTAGTGCTGAAATTCCTCAGCAAGATTACCAGCGCTGGCTAACTGAGACAGGGTGCTGTTATGATGTTGATTCCCAGAGGATACACAATAAATTAAGATGGCTCCTTTGCATGGAAAGGCTCTGACTGCTTAAAACCTTTTCTCCCAAGTTTTTGCAAGATCCTTTATTGGCTCTGGAAAACCTTGGCTAGTCCAACAGCTCACACAGAAACTGTTTCTGCATGACAACCCAGTTTGCTTATTGGATGTGGAAAGCTGCAGGGGTGATGAGGAGGATCTCCAGACTTGTTGCAGCATGATGATGAAGGCTAATCAAACAGGTGGTCGGTGGGGGCATGACTGGCACCTCAGGCTGGTAAGGTTGGCTAGTTGCTGAAGCCCTGATCTGTTATGGGTCTTTCCTAGGGTTGCCAGGCTCAGGGCCTGAGAATGATTCTGTATCTTTAAGAGAAGAGAAAATTCAGCCAAGTGCAGGTTTTCTTGCAACATTGTAATGGGAAAACCACAAGGTGACATTCTCCCTTCCCCCTGCACAACTTTTAAAGGTATCTTATGTTCTTCCTGCCAGAAGCCGGTGCTTGGAAATTTGGTTGTTCATAGATGCAAAGGCAAACAGGAGACTTTACAGTTAATAGTTGTGCATCATAAAATAATCACAAATAATAAAACTGCAAGATTATAAACTGCACCCTGATACATCCCTATCCCTGGCCACCAAACGCCCATAGAAATGTTTAGAAAATAAACATTAATAAATAAAATAAGTAAAAGTCTTAAACTTCAAGCAAGAGTAGGGAAGCTATAGACCACGGATTCCTGAACTACAGCTCCCATCATTCCCGACCACCGGCTGCATTGACTGGGGCCTATGGGAGTTGGAGTCCAACAACATCTGGAGGGCCAGAGTGTTCCCAAGCCCTGATTTAAAGCACAGCAAGGGCCTTGAGCAGGGACTGATAGTACATGAGTTGATGTCTTAACACTCCATTACTCAACAGTTAGGACAGATCTGCACAGCTTGGGTTCCACTGTGATGAGTGGAGCCATGAATCAAGACCCGCCAGGTATCTTTAAAAGTTGTGCAAGGGGAAGGGAGAATTCCACTTTGTAGTTTTTCCTATTACAGTGTTGCAAGAACACCTGCACTTGGCTGACTTTCTCTTCTCCTAAAGATACAGGATCAGTCTCAGGCCCTGAACCTGGCAACCGTATGTGGAGGAGAGAAAAACATTTGCCTAATAAAGGTACAACAGCTGGATCCTCCTTTGCATTTGGTCATCCTGTCAGAAATACATTAGCATGTCAAATGTATTCGTACATCCAATAGTAACAACACATTCATAACCATGTCTACTTAGAAGTAAGTCCTATTGCATTCAATGGGGCTTACTACCAAGTAAGTAGGGTTAGGATTGCACCCTAAAGCTTTTATTTTTACTTACCTTCTCTCCTCCCCTTTAGTTTCCTTCTTAGCACCTGCTCTTTTAAAAATACAATCTTGCCTATGGGAAGAGGATGAATTTAAAGTCACTTTATCTCTCTGGCCTTTGGATTTAACAATGTGACTTTTAAATGATCCCTGACCTCACAGGTCAGCAGTTAAGCTGGCCATTCTCTGGCTTTCCTTTTATAGTTAAAGGATGAAAGAACGCATCAGATGAGAACTGTTTACCCCATATCTTCACTTGATCATCTCAGACAATTCCCTTATGGCAAAAATAAAATCTGTGAAAGGCTAATGTGAAGTGCATGGATTGATCCACCACTGCAGTATTTGAACAGGACATCCTGGATTCATAAATTAATAACACAGATCTTCTTTTGATTTCATGATGCTGGATTTCTATTGTAGAAGATTTTACAGGTGGTCCATGGGATTATTTCCAATGCAACACTTCTTTGCTTTATGGATATTAATCAGGGCATGTTCATACATGCATAAGGGCAATACCAAGAGCTGATTTACACATGCATGTCCATTGCTTAATGACCCTTTGACAGATTGTATAAGGCAGTTTCATACATTCTGAGTTAGGTCATTGGTTTATCTAGCTATGTATTGACAAGTTTAACTGACAGAGACATCCCAAGGTCTGAGGCAGGAATATTCCCCAGTCCTGAATTGCGATCCTATTTTAATCAGGAAATGCCAAGACATTATGTATGCAAACTATATACTTTCCCATTAAGCTATGAATGACCATTCCTGTAACTCTAGCACAGGCGGGAAGTGTAAACTACTGTGGCACACAGTAACTGAGGTAAATGTTCATGTCACCCAGAGTTACCTCAAAAGTATCAGTTCTGGTGGAACACAGGCAGCTGCCCCATACAGAATCAGACTCATTGGTCCATGTAGCTCAGTACTGTCTACACTGACTGGCAGCAACTCTCCAGGGCTGCAGGGAGGATTTTCTCCCAGCCCTAGCTGGAGATGCTGTGGTTGAACCGAAGGCAGATGCTCTGCTGCTAAGCTATGGGATGCATTTTAGGACTCATTTGAGTATTGTATTACAACAGAAGGCCAGGCCAGGGTTAAAATCTCACCTCATAAAAATGTTTAACCATTAACATACTTCAAATAAATGTATTTCCCTAAACCTTTCCTATGCATATTGTCAAAACACAATTAGCTAAAAGACACATCAGAAACAGCTGCTATACAGCGCAGCTAATATAACTAAACACATAGACAGAGATGTTGCCCCATTCCAGAATTTGTCATTTGTAGAATTCTAATCCATTACACACACACACACAAAATCTATCTATTGCTAGCAATACACATTGTTGGCCCAAAGAATGGCAGAAAGAACATGATGCTTAATCTAAGCAGGCTTGGCTTTGTAGCTGCTTGGATGGGATACTTTCACTAGACACGCTACTAAATATATGGCTGCTCCTGAAAATTACAGCTATTGCAGCTAGGTAAGGTCTAGATCTAGTAGAAATGACCTGTGTCCCAGACGCATAGGGTTTTTCATCTCCCTGCCCTGCTCACTATTCCCTTTGTCTTCCAATTTATGAATGGTGAACTTCTGCAGCAAGAAAACCTTTTGTATCCATAGAGGCTCCCCATGCATTTTTGAATTTTTTAAAATACCTGTTTTCAATTGTCTTTTTCTGACAATTATAATGTGCTTTTTGGGGGGGGGACCACTTAGAGGTTCTATTTACAACCAAGAGGTAAACACAAATGTTGATAAATAAATTTGAGACCCCTGGTAGTTTTCAAAAGTTAGAAAGCGCTTGCTCTCTTCTCTGTGGACTATGATTTTACTCAGGTGCTTGGGAAATATAGTTATGTATGAAACGCTGCAACTTTAGTGTTGCCAAGAATCCAAATATGTCATAATAATGCTCTTTGGTTATGCAAAATGTCTGTCTCTAAATCTGGCAGTTGCTGATGGATAATAGAATGGGCATTGATAGCTGGTGGCTACTCTTGCCCATTTCATTTGTGTCTACTCACCTAGGTGGGAATGAAAGTACTCCTTTCTTGCAACCTTAAATTCATCTGTACAGTATTTGGGAAAAAACAAACTACTTGAGTTTGGAGATTATTAGAAGAGGTTGCTACAGGGTTTCTAGTGGGCAAAAGCAGTTCCTAGGAAATTGGGCTGCAGGACTAATGTTGTGTTTGGATTAGTACTACCTGAGTGCTTGCTTGCCATATGTTCAACCTGTACATTTGTGAATAATTTATTTTAAAAGTTACCATAAGCTCCTGTACTCTTTCCTTGCAAAGAAACTGAGCCTATGAAACTACTCCTGGTGTTCCTACCACTAAGAGAAGAGGGAAGACCAGTGCGCTTTTTGTGTAACAAAGAACAAATCTTTTCCCAGTTGGAACATTTCATTTTTAATAGATGAAATGAAATAACCAGTTTTGTACATAAATTTATTTCTTAATATATTAACCATTAAATAGTATAGCATACAGGAAATCAGTTACACCATATTTGTTCATAGCTATACAGAGGGAAATCACAAACAAAAGTGCTGACAAAATAAATCTTTGGTAGATAAGTCTAGTTACAAACGCAAATTGTACATTAATAGTAGATACTTTTTACCCCTTTTCTATAAAATTAGGCAGGACGTTTTAGAAATATTACTACATGAAAACTTTAACCACCTTAACATTAAGAACCTGCCTCAAGGAATTAATAAATCTTCATTTGTTTGGAGTATTTGGAAAAGCTTTTAAATGCTAGGAATAAATGCAAAAATGAAACGTTCTAGCAGAAACATAGATAGTCAGTTTGGTACCTAATGAAAAATTATTTCAACTAGTTAAGTTGCACCAAGGATGGATTTATCATGAGGTAGTTTCAGAACTATTTCATCACCTTCATATTTTAAGCAACTTTTTAGCTGAAAATATGATAATCTCACATATATATTAGTATGTTTTCATACATAATTAGCCCCCATAATTTAAAAAAGCTTGAAGATGTGACTACAATGTACTCAGATAACTGTTTTCTACCATAATGCAAAAGACATTTGCAGACTTAGTTTGACCCCCAAGGATTTCATCCTTAGTTCCTAAGCACAATATTTAAGTCTTATACTGAAATTCTAACCCCATGTACCTGGAAGTAAGTCCCACTGAATTTGAATGGACTTGCTTCTAGACTTGGTTAGGGTTGCAACCTTAGTCTCCAGCTCAGTGGGACTTACTTCCAAGTAAATCGGTGTATGATAGGGCTGGATCCTGTCTAAAAGGGTTCAAAACAATCAATGGAATTCCAAGCACGTTGGATCATGTTGTAGCTTCCCTAAGGTTTGGCAAGAATGGAGCGACTGAGAGTCTCTTCAGATGACCTCACTCTACGTGGGTCCCTAGCATCATCATTATGCAGTGAAGGAACATTGGCTGTCCAGATCCACAGAAGGAGTATTAAGAAACAGTAATTGCTAATGTGTATTATTGAATTCTAATAATTTTACTCCCACTTGCAATCATTGAAAAACATTTGGAGCTGGGGAAGAGGCAGACAGACATAAAGCATTACAATGTAATTACCATAGCTCTTTCGTTTCATTTAATCTCACAGCAGCCCTGTGACTATCAGTACTTAAAACAAGTAATTTGCTGGAGGCCAAATATTACTTAATGGCTGAGCTGAAGTTTCAAATTAGACCTTTGATGTCCAAATCCCAGCAGCCTCACCACTGTACAAATGCCTCAAAGCCCTTTTTTGTCTATTTCCTTGAAGCACCTTCATAAAGTAGAATTTCACCCAATAGACTTCCACTACAGTTTAACACAGGCACATGGAAAGCCATGACCTCATGATTCCATCTTGTCCCCTACGCTTTTTAATATTTGCATGAAACTGCTGGGAAAAGTCATATAGAACATGGGTTCCCAAACAGTAGTCTGTGGACCAGTGATCCGTGAGCTGCATTCAGGTGGTCTGTAGCATGTCTACATTAAATATTCATATTGTTTTTTAATTGTATTTTTGTGGCTTGTTTTAGAGAAAGCAGACCTTGCCTCAGTGATCCATGTCCTGGTTATGTCCAGACTAGACTATTGTCGGGCATTTTACACAAGGCAGTCTTTAAAAATGGTTCAGACACTTCATCTAGGACAGAAGGCCGCTACCTGGATGCTTGTTGGGGCCAGGCATTTGGATTATGTAATGACTATATTGAACCAGTTTTGATAGCTGCTTGTTTGTTTCTGGGGCCAATTTAATGTGCTGATATCAACCTTTGAAACTCTAACTGAGTGGTTTGGGACCAGGTTGTTTAAAGGGCTGCCTGCCCTGCACCCATGTAAATCTGCCTGCCTGGGCCTCAAGATCAGTCTCCGAGGACATCTCATAGGCCCACCTTCAAGAACTATTAGGCTGCCAGGCACTAGAGACAGAGCTTTTTCCTTGGTAGCCCCCTATTTGCAGAATTGCCTCCCACAGAATATGTGGACCCATTGTTATTAGCCTTTGAACAGGCTTTAAAAAGTTTTGCTTCAAACTACCTCTCTCAGGTTTTGTCGTGGTGATAAGATGTGTTTTACTATTTTTAATGTTTATGACAGCTGCCTTTGGAGGGCTTTGCCCTGAAAAGCAGCATATAAATATTGGAATTAAATTAAGTTAAATTAAATTAAATTATGTATTGATTTCCCCCTAATAAGCTTTCAAACTTTATAAATATTTGTTAAGAAGGTGAGCGTCTTCATAGAGAAGATGAGCAATTTTTTTTAACAAAAATCAATAAAATACAACTAGATAATAAATAAATGAAATGAAAATGCCCAACTTCAGCTACATTTGTAATCAACAAATTACACTTTGCAGTGGGTGAAGACGTGAAGTGCTTTTCAGTTACATGAGGTATGCACAGAGAATACATCAACAAGACAGGCAGTAATTGAGGCATTTCGTGAGTCAGTGAAAGAAAGGAAAGGGAGAAACACTCAGAATCTTCAACTTCTCAAGAAGCAGGCAGGTGATAGAGTTTGTGCCAAAATAAGGATTTTAAATGTTTGGTTTTTTTAATTGGGAAAACAATATTGGTTGCCAGCATTCTATTTCAAGTGGTAGCTCCCATTTAAGGGTATCTTAAGGATCATTAAGTGTTGTGTGCTATCTTTAAAAAAAAAGGCAGATGTGATTCAAAAGAATTAAATACTTAGATATCTCATTGACATCAGAGGAAGAGTTAACACCTTCATTCAGTCATTCCCATAGCATGCATCAGGGCACACAAATTTATGCCATGAGAAATAACATAATTATATACTCAAAGGTTTCTGTGTGGGTTCAAAGTGCCCATCTATAGAGGAGGCTGCTTGTTGCACCTCTTGTATAATTTACTGCTCCCAGCCTTGCCTCCTTCCAGTCAGCCTCATCCTGAGGCTGTTTATACTGTACTGCCCTCTCTGCAAATGTGAGTGGCAGCAAAACCGGCCATCCTCAGAGCGGGTTGCACATTGCACCTGAAAGCCTGTCAGAAAGCCACCCAGATTAGGCACTCATGCAGAAATACTGAGAAGGGGGCAGAGATCATCCATAGGCAGATGATTCTAACTCTTTTTGTGAAAAGTTAACCTTTTGGGATGCAAGATGAAGGCCAAATTAGAGGTTATGTTACTTATGTGGTTAATGCTTGCGCACTTATTTTTTGTTTACTAAGTAGCAAGCACAGGGGACCACTGTGGGTGGGGAAGCATTAACCCTTTGCCACTGTTGCAATTCCAATCTGGATTGCCACAACCTCCCCACATCTGAAAAGCTGCTATTTACCCCAGAAAGAAACCTGCCATTAGTGCCAAGGAGAGTTTTCTTCCCCATTAGTGCAGTTCTGATTTGCTTCAAGGTTCCCAAAGCTGCTGTTTTAGTAAATAAAAAAATAGTCACATAGTTAACATCACATCTGGTTTGGCCCTGAACTATATCTCCAGTTTTAATCCATTAAAAAAATGTACAAAGCCAGATGTACAAAGCCAATTTAAATAGCTGCTGTTTCTGAAAAATAATTGAAATTAATGAACCTAAGTTAGCCATGTCTATTAATTTCAGTAGGTCTGCTCTGAATAGGACTAGCAATGAATACCACCCAATACCTCAGGCCACAATCCAAACTCCACTTACCTGGGAGTACACGCCACTGAATTGAATAGGTCTTACTTCTAAGTAGACATGCTTAGGATTGTTCTGTAAGTTAAAATTTTGGGAAACAATGCCTTCAATGAACTTCTGGGGAGCAGGTGAAATATATGTGACCTTATTTCCATTTTGTTGCAGATACATCCAAATCGCAACCTGCTGCCTTATAAAAAGCAATGGAACAGATGTACTTCAATTAAACTGTGCTTCCCATTAAGAAACACTTCTCTGGGAATTTGATTTGTTCCCCTTGTTAAATTTAATGCTGAGGACTTTTAAACACACACATAATGCTTATTCCATTCCGATTACAGCCAAAATTAAGATTTTTCCCATATGTACAAAACCAATTTAAATAGTTTTTTTTCTGAATAATAATCACATCTGAATGCAAGTATTTCAATATACTAATATTTGAATAATTAAATAGGCAACTCCACTTTAAATTTCTTTCTTTTGGCAATTTTGAATAAAACTGAAGCAGGCATACTGGACATGATCCATCCCCTCCCGCTCATGTGTTTCCACTATGCAAATGCACCAAATATTTTTGGGTTGGATTTTATCTAACTGTATTTCTGACATAATGTGCAAACAGAAAATAAAAACTAACTGGCAATAAGATGCAGACAGCTTAGTAATGAAGATAATACATAACTGGTATGGCTGATGAAGGGCAAGGAAATGGAGCTGTTGCTAGTGCCAGCCTTAGGTATTTTTTTCACCTGAAACAAAACGTTTTTTAAAATGGCAACCTGTGTTCCAGGGCTCAGTTTTCAAATGGAATACACAGACAAAGACTGAAGGCATGAAAACTGTGCCTCTCTGGAATTTGCTGCCAAAAGCAACAACTTTACGCTTCAGGGACAGATTTGTCCTGACTCTTAAAACAATTGAAACTGAAGAAAAATGGGCAATTAGGGCCTCAGTATACATTACTCAGTGGTAAGGAAATGGGCACATAGCCCTTCCTTCCACCACAAGCCTCCTGAAATGTGTGGCATTAAGACTTCACTCATATAGCTGTCTATCCTGTGGCCCAATTCAAGTATTTTTGTTCCTCTAAGAAAAGGCAGAAGTCATACACAGTCCTCATGTCACACATTACAAGACTCCCGGCAGGGGGGGAAGGCCCATTCCATCACTTGAAGGGCTTCATTAGCCCAATAATTGTATGAATTGGACTGGGGAGTTACATTGTTGCTCAGCCACCAGCTACTGGCTCCAACAGTGTTCACCAGTACTTTTTGTGTGTGTGATGGTACTCACTGGTACAATTGCCTCTTTTTTTTTTGCTGCCATTGGCAGCCATTTTGTACTGACACCCATAGCATGTTTATCAAACTATCAGTTCCAGGACCTCATTTTTACATTATCATTATGCTACCCAAAAAAAGCACTGGCTTTCACCAGTGTGCCATGGTAAAGGCAAGCAATAGTCCATTGGTAGCTTTCTATGGGCCATGTCAAAGACCCCTGGCCTTAAAATCAAAGCTCTTTGTGGCGAGTGGTTGTTGCAATCCCAATTATCTTCCAGAGATTTAATATTCCTCTTTTAAGTATTGAAAATGTCCATCTTTCAAATAAACCATTACACAAAATACACATGATAAAAGAGCTATATATATACATATAAATACTGTACATAGGCAGACAACCCACAACTTGTATAAAGGAAAACTATCAAATTACTACCAGGAGGACTAGAACCCCAATAGGTGGTTCATCATGGAGATGATGCCTCTGACCAGCACTCTGGGGCGTTGCTGCTTGTGTTAGGAGAAGGGACCTCAGAGTCTTCAATGAGAGTCAGTTCTTCCATGCTTTCCAAACTTGGACTTGGCTGGAACAGCCCTAGTATCCTTCCCCGTGGATTCATCCCTGGCTGCTGCAGGCCTTGCTCCCCAAGCACTTTGACAAGGAAGTTGATGTACCTCATGGCTAAGCGAAGAGTCTCATTCTTGCTGAGCTTTTTGTCTGGAGGGTGAGTGGGAATAAGCTTCCTCAGCTTGGCAAATGCAGTGTTGACATTCTGTTGTCTCCACCTCTCCCTGCTGTTGGTGAAGATCTTTCTGGTCATTCTTAAGAACTAGAGGAGGATAAAATTGTGAAGGACATCATGAAAGGACTAACAGAACTGCAGCCATAGAGTAGAATTTGTCAAAACCCCACCTCCAAGATTTGTGTTGATCATCCCCAATGATTTTGAAGAAAAATATTTTTAACAGAAGGCCCCCCAACATGGGATTCTGGGACTAGTACAACATTTTGAGCCAGCCCAGATGCATGCACATGCACACAATCAGAAACTAAGCAAGTGGTGCTACTGCAACCACCACATTTAAGCAACTTGCACAAAGTCACAGGGGTGATCTGGTGGGCCCACTAAATTCCCTATCTACCCCAGCCCCTCTGCCAGTCTGCACAACAGCAATTGACACCTGCCAAAGGCAGGCACTTCGTATG
Source organism: Rhineura floridana (assembly GCF_030035675.1). Lineage (NCBI taxonomy): Eukaryota > Metazoa > Chordata > Lepidosauria > Squamata > Rhineuridae > Rhineura > Rhineura floridana. The sequence continues at coordinate 136,394,467 of NC_084480.1, forward strand.
GCTTGGAGTACTTCTAAATGGAGGTTGTAATCCCAGTTGCTGTCTGTATTGGATTTCAAATTGATTTTATATATGTTGTTGTTGAATTTTTTTATATGTAATTTTAAAAATTGTTCTTAGCTATGCAACTGTTTTAATTGTTTTTACGTATGTAATTGTTTTAGGTATGTTTTATTGTATTGTAAAGCATTTCAAGATCCCTCACAGGAAGCCATTCATAAATGAAATGAATTGGTGTCGGCTTTAAAAAAAAAAATAGAAGCGGTTAGTTCGTATTTTGTCATATACATCACTCAGTTTTTCTTTGCTTGGCAACTGCATCTGATTACTACCAACAAATAGCATAGACCTCTTAATTTTTATTCAGTGCAGTTTTGGAGATTCCTTGTGAAACTAGGATTTTTGTTTTGTGTTGTTTTTATTTTTTTAAAGTAATAGAAAATAAATAATTCAATAAGATAGCTTAAATCTAGAGTGCAAATACAAATGTCCCACTCTGTTTTGCTTATGCTTCATATGCACCTGAACTGCTCCACTAGACAAAAGGTCACTAGCCTCCCATTAGGAGATCACTCTAATAGGAGCTGTGATATTTGCAGAAGGACAGCCAGAGCTGCCCCCTCTGCCTTTTTTTTGCTCTCTGCTTTTGTCAGCACAAGCCCTGTGAGCAAATAGCGAGCTTTGTGAGTTCCTCTGTTAGATGGCATGCTTAAAAATGTATCCTTGTCTCTCTGACATTTGTACAAGATCAACAAACACTAGCCCGGCATTCATCTTGGGAATCCTTTTTAAAGAGTTGATGTCTCCTGTTTCGGGGGGGGGGTTATTTATTTAAGGCCACCCAACATGCAGCCCAATACTACGCATGTTTACTCACAAATTCCACTGCATTCAGTTGGGCTTTCCTGCAAGTTAAGTGCCACAGGATTGCTGCTCTTGTCAATTTGCTTCATCTCAAAATATCTGTCTCCTACTGAATCTCAGCAAGCTATCTTACATATTTTGAATCTGGTCCTACTGCTTGGGTTCGCCTTGCAAAGTGAAACTCTGGAGTAAATATTCTATAATTTCTCAATAAGGCAATAAAACTTGATTCACACCCAGGATCCAAAGTGACTCGTTTCACATTGCATGCTTTGGGTCTTATTTGAAGCTGCACTAACAGCTTTGTTCCATATGGGCACTTCATACTTGTCACCTATGGGGTGTGGGATGTGCTTTTGCCCCATTGTATTTGTAGCATGCATATATTAATTTATGTGGAGTGTCAGTATGCCCTGTGTTTTGAAGGGAAAGTATTATTTTTAGTTCATTTTTGTATGTGTGCTTGTTTGACGAAATATGTTAAGATGATCTGTACTTCTATATGAATTTTGTATTTCTATCTGTATTAAATTGTGATGGTATATGGCTCTGAGCAATAAAGATATACTCATTAATATTCATACTTTCCCCTTTTAAAACGACCAAGCCACATGGAAATGTGAAGATTTAGGGTTTTGCTGTGTTACGTGCAAGCATGACTCATTCAGACAAAAAGCTTACATGTTTTAGAACTGAATAGCTCCAGGTGCCCTTGTGTGAAAGATATCAGATAATGAACCCAAAAGATGGGATCTCATATGTTTGCTGAAGTACTTTGACTGTATATAATGTCATCTCAGGCAGGAGGGCTTCTTGAAGTAGTACAAAGTCTAGAAACAGATAATGTGTTTTTCCCAGAATGTAGAAATTGTATGGTAGATTGTTGCCCACTCATATCACTATTGCCTGCGGTCAAACGTGTTTTGCCAGATTATATGGTGCTTCTAAGACCTGTTCAATCAAAGTCAACCGTGGGACAAAGAACCTAATGTGCATATATTGGGAAATAATGCCTCTGTTATTCACCTTCACCTCTTAAAAACTATCAGCAATGCAGAATGAAGCCAGAGTGAGAATCCTGAGCATCACCTCAAAAGCCTCACCAAATGCCAAAAATGAACAAGATTAACATAGATCATCCAAAGGCTACTATACAAAAGATTAACCAATGCAGGGAGATACCAATGTCAATCTCTTTTTCAATAACCAGAGCTCGAGCAGCATGTCTATGTGACTCTATTCAGGCTGTTTAAGTAGTAGGAGCTCTAACAACTCCTTACACAAAGCTGCATTTCTGCCTAGCATTCCACAATAAACGGCTGCTCAAGCAGCAGTAATACTCATAGGCCAGGAAAGAACTTCTGTGTTGTCCAGTGGGAACAAGGAGAGGGAATTACAAATAAGTACAATTTAAAGAAAGCCAATAACTCACATTTGTATTTGGTCCTTATCATGTACATGCTTGTTCACCATTTTATGACTGCAGCATTTAGGGACACAGGTATGAATGAGCCACTGCAGATCAAATACCATAAAACAGACTGTCTATATCACTCCACACAATATGCTTTTCAATGGAATCAGTTCACACATTGAGCAGTTATTGAGTGTATGCTCTAATCAACTGCAGACAGATCAAGTGACATATATGCATGTGTGAACCAGACACAAGTGTAGCATAATCAAGTGCCATACATGCATGCGTCAACTTGCCTTTACTATTTTCAGTGTTAAGCTTCAATAAGAGTTAAGAAAAAATCAAGGCCCTGATCCAGCTATAGTGGTGTTGTGCATGAGTAGCAACCAAAGAGATGGACATTCCCAAAGAGTCCCCAAAACAACGAAGAGGGTAAAAGATACTTTATATCAAAATGTATTTATTTTATTAACAGATTTTGTACTGCTTAATTGTCAAGAAAAACTCTAATAATATGATGAACAGAGGGCTGCATATTGTGATTTTTGCACGCACACATATCCTATATACATAAATTTGTACTGTTGTAGTCACGCAGCTGCAGTTTGCATCATATGGCTGCTGACAGGTGATGCTGCAAACTATAGTGTGATGCGGGAGGGGTGGGAAGATTTAGCAGAGGAGAGAAATGGAGAAGGAGGTAGGCAGGAGTAAAGGGAGGGGGTGGGAAGCTTTGGCGAGGTGTATGGGTAGGGGAGTTGGTAGGGGTAGGCAGGCTTGACAAGCAAAGCGAGCAGGGGTGCAGTCCCTACTCATTCCATATGTTAGTTATGTGGGATATCCACATGCAGACATTCCAAGGGTTTAAATGCACAAACAGGGTCTTGGAACAATGGTACAGCCCCCATTAAAGATCTTATCTAGTGGGAGATGAAGGGTGCACATGCCTCTTGCCCTCTTGCTGCCAGGGAAGTCTTACAGCAGAAAACAGCATACAGACATGAGCCCTCAGCAGGCTAGAGATGGGAGTCAGATAGGCTGAAAGGAAGCAAGTGGTCTACTCTAAGCCATTGATTTTGACAGGGACCCACTACCAGGCCACAACAGCTGTATAAATATATGGAAAAATATTAAGAAATGGGTCCCCAAATGCATGTTTGGTTTAAAGGCATGTCCTAGTCTGAAAACATTGAAGGCTACTAAGCCCAACCTTTCTCCCAAAGATTCTTTTAAGCTATGAAGGGGATAACCACTTTACACCTTAAAGCAAGTGTGGAGAATCTTTGGCCACTCAGATTTGGCCCTCCACAGGTTGCTGAACTACAACTTCCATCATCTCAAGCCATTGGCCATGCTTCCTGAGGCTGATGGGAGTTGTAATACAGCAACATCTGGAGCACCAAAGGCTCCCCACCCCTGGCTTAACAATTCATACTGAAGGGTGCTCTTCCTCGGAGTCCAAATTCCCTGCACTTCAGAAATGTTCACAAGTTCCAACTTGTCTTTTGTATGAAGTAACATAGAAACTTGAGACCAATTGTAAATCAAAAGAAAGAACCAGTAGCAGCCTCGGATATTTTGCTACCTGAAGGAGAGCCGAAAGGGCAGTCACTGGGCAGAATAACAATAACAAGGAATTTTATTTTATTTTATTTATTGATTGAATGATTATATTTATATCCTGCCCTTCCTCCCAATAGGAGCCCATATGCTTCATTCCAAGTGTGATGCGTTTTGGGATGCATAGTGGAATCCAGGGCACTATAAATATATGAACATGTTGTTCATATACTGGATACGGAAAACCTGAATATGTGATACTGAGTGCAAATATATATATATATATATAATACATTCTAGTAATCTAAAAGTTATCAAGTAAGGTTATGGGAAAAATTACAAGAACTTATAATGAATTAACATATATATCAATAAAAATGTATCTAACAAAACCAAATTAAAAACATATTCTGAATAATGAGGTAAAGGTAAAGGTGTTCCTGCACTTGTAGTGCGAGTCATTTCCAACTCTTAGGGTGATGTCTTGCGACGTTTACTAGACAGACCGTATATATGGGGTGGGATTGCCAGTTCCTTCCCCGGCCTTTCTTTACCCCCCAGCATATACCTGGTACTCATTTTACCGACCATGGATGGATGGAAGGCTGAGTGGACCTTGACCCCTTTTACCGGAGATTCGACTTCCTCCTTCCGTTGGAATCGAACTCCAGCCGTGAGCAGAGCTTCAGCTGCATCTAATTAGTAAGGCTCAAAATGTAACCTAAAAACCTCTTTTAAAACATATACAGAAATGTCTTACAAACATAAGATAGTAAACACCATTTCTAGCAGCAGTTCTCAACGCTGGTTTCACAGCCTGCCCCAACCTAGTGCTCTCTAGATGTTTTGGACAACAACTCCCATCAGGATCAGCCCCAGCCCTATGCTATTTGGGGCTGATGGGAGTTGTAGACTAAAACATCTGGAGAGGATTGGGAAAGGATATTACAGTGACTACTGTTGCAAGAAGCATCCAAAATTTATATCAACTGGAACCAACTGCCTACCCTAAGCAGTCAGGCACTACCAAGTAAGTAGTATTATGGAGCCTTTTGACAGATGCAATGCTTAAGGCTAATAAAGTAATTTTAACCCTGATGGCATAAAGATTCCTGGACGTCAATAAATAGGTAGTGGATTGGAATACCTGGTGTATTTTTTCCTTTTTTTCCTTGCTCTGAGCTCCCTGTAGACGAAGAACACAATACAACTGTAATCATAAATAAATAATATCACTTTTTATAAAACAAAGCCTGTTGCAAAGGATGGCAGTTACAACTTTCAGCGGCAAAAAGGCAATTGATTCATTGGAAGCGAAGGCATGAACGTTCTGTTACGAGTCGTATCTTTCCTAACCAAGGAATAAATGTAGTGAACTTCCCCACCTAGTTCTATGAAAGAAACTAGCACCCTAAACCTATGCATAAGCAACTACAGACCCAGCAATGCACCTGATCTGGTCCTACAATTCCCAGGGCGCCATTTTGAGTGAGAGAGTCTGAATGAGATTTTCCCAGCAGGAAAAGAGTAAACTGCCTCCCTTCTTTCGTTCTGCGTACTCGCATCAAGCCTATAGTCATGAAACCAAACAAACCACAAAAGGTATCTTAGCACATCTAGGGTATGTATGGGTATGCTTAGCAATGCATATGTGGGTCCGTGGTGATGGATGAAATGCAGACGCATTAAAAAAATGTGTACCCTGCTTCTCCTTCCTTTCAAAGCAGCCTACATCAATAGCAACAATAAACTCATTAAGCAATTAAATTACCCAACAGTTAATGCAATTAAAACATTTTAAAATAGACTGTCTAGCTAAAATAATAACAAAAATACAATAAAAGCATACAGCAGTCACAGTCAACTCTCCTATATTGCACTATCACAAACAATGGATCCAGGTTCCAAAGATAGCCGTTAACTCTTCTAAATGGATGGGTGCTCAAATCTTACTGACCCAGCCACACCTTCATTCTTGGAAGTCCTGCTCTCTAATTCCAGATGCCTGGGGAATGATTACAACTTTTCATAAGGCATACTGAAAGGCACATTGTACATGCTCAGAGGCATTTTTCTGTTACTTTCACATTTCGCTATATCTTGATCCGGAAAAGAGGTTCTGGGCTGAGCCCTGGCACAAATGAAGCCTTTCTCAAGTTTTCTCTGTGGAATAAATACTTAATTTTCAATATCATTGCTGTTTTAGGCGGTTCTTTAAAAAAATCTAATAGACTCACTTTCACACAAACTGAAGATTTTCTCACCACTTTAACAAAAAAATCCCTGTGCAACAAAAAACATTTTTACTGAATTCATATCTACTGGATCAGTGTTGCTATACAATTAATGTATGCAAGCCCAGAAGAAAATAATTTTTATTTTGCTTGCATTAAAAAAAATGACATCAGCTGTTTTTAAAGCATATATCCAACTAGTTTTGTTCTCATTTTTATTCTTTTTTGAAGAAAGGACAAAACTAGTTGCAATTTTTTAGGATTGGTGTATAATTTTTTTAGTCATGTTAGCCCCGCTCCAAGGCTATAGTAAACATGCAAAAGCTTCAGTGTTCGCATAGAGCAGGGGTACCTCCTTCACTGCAGACAGTTGTGTGTAAGAACCCTTGCAGAATTTTGAATTAGGGTGATTATGCAGCAATTAAGTGCCACTGAAATTAATGGGACTGCATTACATTGGTCTGCTAATGAAGTCTGCTTTTATGTATGAATTACCCAAAACACAGCAATTAGAAATGGGGCCAAACAAACAACCTAAGATTAGCACCCCAATTAAAATCGCATGTACTTAGAGGGCTGGAAGGGAAAAAGTTATTCTGAGAGTCATCTCAATTGAAGTCGATTTCTAAATATTAGTTTTATTTTGTATCACTTAAAGTTCACAGATAACAACATGAAACGTACTCAAAAGAAATATTAATCTAACAGAGAAATATCCAGAAAATATAACTTAAGAAAGAAAGAAAGGCAGAATGGGAGAGTTGATCTCCAGCAGTAGGCAACTGTGAGTCCCTTCCCCCTCCCACCTCTGCAGGCCAAATCGAGAACCACAGCACTAGGGAAAGGATGGTTCAACCCTTTCACCTCTCATGTTTTTGGTAATCATATTATCCCCACCATCACAGTCTACATGGGGGGGGGGGCAGCAGCTGCATTTAGCCTTAAAAGAAAAAAAAGAATGATCTCTCATCATTGCATCTAGTTTCACCCTGGGTTAGGTCAAAACAAGAGGTGAACAATGGAGATGCACAAATAGCTATTTGGTCTCTGAACTTTTGTAAACAGCTGGGTAGAGGAGGGTATCCAGATTAGGACCCTGACATGGGAGAGGAAGGGTTTAACAGCACCTCCCCTTCATTATATTCTCCCAAAAAACCTATCCTTCCCTACCAAGTTGCTATTTGACCTATTAGGCAACACACATTTCTCTAACAAGGCAAATACTGTAACAGCTTTGCCAGGGAGAGGAGATAAGGAATGGGCCAAAGGGAAGGGTTAAACCCTCCCTCCCCTCTAGTGCCACATTCCCACCTGGATTGCCAACCCCCTTGCTGCCACTATTTGCAAAACTTTACGGTCAGATAAGTTTTGGCAATATCATAAAAACAATTAAAAAAATAACCTCAAATCCAAAATAACAATAAAAACACAGAATTAAATAATCAATAAAGTCATTTTTAAGAGAAGATAAAATCTAAATCATCCAGAAGGCTTACACAGATTTGTAACTACGTTTATATTTATAAGCTGATTTTCTGGCCCCCAAAAAGTTATAGTTTAAAGACATCTCTCTATGGTCATATCTAGTTTGGCTGTTAGTCTGATGAAAGGGATAGTTCTGAGATCTTCAGTCAAAAGGTATAGACGAGATCTAGCCATAATAACAAAATTTACTTTAAGGCCATTGCTTTTATTGGGAAATTAAACATGTGCTTAAATCTCTCCCACTAAAATTAATGGTATTCAAATTTATCCATGGCTGGATCATGCCCCACATCATACAAACACACATATATTATGAAAATTGAAATCTGCATATAATATTGCTATAACTGAATCCACATGCAAAGAACTTGCAACGTAGCAACGGAATGCATGGCTGGTGCTGTCATGTAAATTAAAAAAAACCTCAGTGAGACTTTACAATCTGCTCCCAAATACGTTGTATGAAAATATCCCCCCAAATACTTTAAATGGAAACACACCCATGGATTCCTGTAGGACTCAGTTTCATGCAGCGCATTTAAGATCAGGCTACCTATTTTTTCCTCTCTTTGTTAAATTTGACACTTGATAAATCAATAAATTAAAAAATAAATATAAGGATACCTATGCAGTAATTACAATGAAGGCAAAGTTACAGGTCTACTTCTTGGGGTACTCAGTGAAGCTATATTAATGAAACAATGCAAGATGCATAATGAACTAGCAACCTTCCATGCTACAATGTAAGACTTTGTCTTCTTATTAAAGATTTAAAAATAAATATAGATAAAAGAAACTGTGAAGACTGCTGTGGTTTAAGGGTATGAACATTTCATGTTGTATAGATCCCATATAATGGCATGTACAGTGTGAAGGAGGTATCAAAGACTCCTGATCCAATTTAGTGGCTACACGGATACACATTATGTTAACACGTTGCAAGGGTTTATACTAAACTCTTAGAAGCTTGGTTCTGCTATAGCAAAGCTTATTCACCGGGCTGCTGATATTTCCTGTCAGACTCAGCCATGGAATGTTTTTCAGACTGGCAGTGGAGCTGTTCAGCCAGTCTCTCAGCTGCAATGCTTATTACACAATGTCAGCAGCATCCTGGAAAACGGCAGAGGGTACAACAGCTGTCACACTTCATGACTAAATTTAGTCACCTGTAAAGGAGCAGCCTTTCTGACATAGCTCAAGTCATGTGTCACCGTCTTACATATGTCAAAATAAGGATGCCGAGATGCTTAATCCTTCACACACAGAAAGAGGGAGACCAAAAAACTGATGTCAAAAAGGCATCCCAGGAAAATCAACAAACCCTTTTTCCATCAGCAAAAGTGTGAGCCTGCACATTTGGGACAGTTTTACAAAAGACTAAAATGCTTTTTTTAAAAAAAATTAAAAGCTGATAAAAAACACAGGCACACAATAAACAAAGCTCATAACTTACCTATTCCAAAGCTGGTGCAAGCTGATCTTAGAGAAGTATTTGCCTGCCACCCAAGTAGGCGACTCTGGCCGCTCCTGGTACTTTGCTTTCCCAGCTCTGAAACGCAAGAGCTTCTCTCCTGACAATCTAGCCAATTGTCGATCCCTGCCTGCTGCCTCATTTATAGAATGCCAGCTCCTTTGTCTGGCGCGTGTCACCACTAGTGCTAGCGATCCGGGGAGCTTATTCCGCATCTCCTGGGAGATTCTTTTCATGCTGCATCTTCCGCTTACCAGAATTCTAGCCCGTGCTAGAATAGGTGGAAATGTCAGCTATACAAGCTTTGTTCTAAAACACCTAAATGATTGTGTGGATTCAAGCTCTAGTTAGAAAACTAAAAAGGCTGTTTTTGCAGAAGGCCACAGCCCAGGGGTAGCCAACATGGCGCCTTTCAGATGTTGTTGGAAGCCAGCTCCCATCAACCCCAGACAACATGGCCAATGGTCAGGATTCAGGAATTATGGGAGTTGTAGCATAACAACATCTGGGGGGGGCACCACTTTGTCGACCCCTGTCATAGCCTAATGAACTCAACAGAATTTCATAGGAGCCTGACAGTTTTTGTTTTGGCTCTGAAATCTGAGGGGATTCAGTCGTGGAACTTATTTCCAAATGTTGAGGCACAGCCACCTAGAGTAAGAATGATAAAAGAAACGAGAATGCGCAGAGTGTTCAGTTGTTACCCATCCTCATACATTTGGCATTTTGAGCAGGGAGAGCTTAGAGAACAGTAGGTCAGCTTCCAGACAAGCCTGAAAAATGGCACTACTTTTTATAGAAATTAATCATTAGACTACAGCACTTGTGGGAAAACACCTGTGTGAAAAATGGCTTGAGAAAAATAGACTTCTGTGACAAAAAAAGTGATTTGAATGCCTTGTGCACAGAAAGCGCCATTTCTAATCAGAATGTTTTGTGCATAACAGATACATACAACAAACATTTCACATCATTACAGGCCAGGTACACATGTCCATAGATTTGCAAGTGCAAATAGAGGAGGGACTGTTGCTCTGGTAAGGCACACACCTTCTGTGCATAAAGCCCCAAGTTCAATCCTGGGTATCCTCATTAAATGGGTTTCAGGGCTGGTTGTTGTCCCTTGTCTCAAATCCTCAAAAGTTGCAGCCAGCCAGAGTTAGACAGTAAGCGAGCTAGATGAACCAATGCTTTGACCTCTTCAAAATGCTTCACAATATTCAATCAGGTGGGGAGGGAAAAGAGTACATAGTAGGAACTTCACAAGGGGGAGGAGGCAGAAAACATCTCTATGATCAGCGATGCACTTTGCCCCTCCATGGATGCTGTGGCCACAGAGATGGCTGGTGACCCCTGCACATAATCAGACTAGGATTGCTCCACCTGTCCAAAACTGTACTGTGAACTGGTCTGATGTCGTTAACAGGAAGAGGATTGGGATTTCAACGCAAAACCGGAATCAGTTGTTACATGACAAGATCACTTCCTTTAATAGCAAACTCAGGTGGCATGCACCAATAGGACTGGAGGGAAAATAGGGCTAAAGTAGACATGCAGGTTGGAACGGAGATCTCTCCATCAAGGCTAAGAGCCTTAGCTTAAAATATGGACCTGTTTGGCACCAATGAGGACTTTCCCTTGCCAGGTTCTTAGATCCACGGGGGGGGGGGAGATAAATCTCCATGCCAGCCTTGGATGGGAAGTGAAGAGGTAAGCCTTCCCTTTCCACCCACTGTCTTCACAGGGAGAATCAGGACTCCTGGTAATTAGTTAAGAAAAAACAAGATATGTCACTGCCTGCTCTGTATTAAAACACACATCTACTATGGCCTTGAAAAATAAGAGGGGAGTAACAACATGCTCAGAGGGACCCTGAGGTTAGCAGAAATATATTTTTTAAAAAGCTTTTAAAAGAATACCTATGCGGGCATGCTCCTATCCCCTTATCCATGCCCCCCCCGCAAAAAAACAGCTCAGTGAGGATTGAGAATGCTCAGCAGCCGAATGTAGCGTATCAGTTGCAAAAGAAAAATGGAAAACTGAAGGAGGGAGTGAAATTGAGTCTGAAGGAGGAGCTGTCTAGAAGGTGAGGATACACTGCAACATTTTGTTGCAAGCCCAGTTTGTGTGATCCTATTCTACATCTCCAGCCCATTTGTCACACAGCCCAGATTTTCCATTTTTACCAGGATTCATTCACTCAACACCTTTAAACAAGCCCCCTTTAAAAAAAGCGCTTTAAAAAAAATTAAGGCAGGCATAGGAGACTGTCATTTTGATCAGGGCAGTGATACTATGGGCAGAGATACTTCACCACTCCCTTGTACCCTTTTCCTGATGTAAACTGCCTCCCCGCTCCTAAATTGTTTTCAGCTCCTTAGCGGTGGAGGGAGAATACAAGCATAATTTTTTAAAATAAATAATTTAACACACACACTCACACACCAGGAGATCCTGTTCTAGGATTATTTTCTTTATAGGCTGTTAACTAGAAGTGCTTCTCTTTTGCAAAAGCCGATTTGCCTCTAGTCTACAGAGCTTGGATGCAGGCAGCAGCATAGCACTAGAGAAACAGGCTTGACTGCCTGCTATAAGCAGGTAGGGAGTCCTCCTGCTTCCATCCAGGCTAGTCCATTAGAGCAGGCTAGTCCACACTACCCACAGCCAGCTCCCACCTTCCTGCTACCTTGCTTGCTTACAACCTATAATTGCTTAGCGTTGGCTCTGGTTCTACCTACTGTCAGTTTCCCTGCCTCCCACCCTCCAACAAGTCGCGGTGGGCACCAACCACCTTTGCATCCAGGCATACGGTAACTTCACTGTCTCTGCTGCTTGTGATCACGGTGCCGCAAACAGGCCGCTCACGGATTAAGCCCCTGGCTTTCCCCCTCGTACTGGGTCTGCCAGTTGACCAGGGGGGGAAACGACCTGGCTTCCTCCTCTTGTTCCTTGAACTGATGCTCATTGTGCAGAAATCAGCAGGTGAAGCTTTTCACAGCATGGAGAAAAACGATATTGATTTATATAGACAGGACACAAAAGGAAAAAGAATAGGGAGGAAGGAGGGGGGAAAGCAAGCTCAGGCACTGAATTTTAGTTACAGAATTCTTGTGATGCCCCTCTGGAATGGAGAGTTCAAGGAGAGGTGGAACCAAAAAGTCACTGGCCTCTCAAATGAGCTGATGGAGAGGCCCTGCAGTCCCATCTCTCTGGCGGTGGCTGCAGCCTGATGGAGTTGCTACTGCTAGATGTCTCTGGCTAATGGTTGCACATCAAGCAGCTCAATGCACAGCTACAGAGGCCAGATGAAATGTTGGCTACCCTGTATGATACTTAGCAGATTGTCACCCATTTCCTCTTCTTTTTTTGACATCTTTGGAGATGGCCTTCCCTTTGATGTCCTTTTTTTGTAGGTCAACCCTACACAACTTGCTCGGTCTATGGCCCACCAGCCATATATTGATCAACAGCCTCCCTGGTTTGGCAGTCCCAGGCAGGCAGCAAAAGCAGGGTTTCCTGGGCCCAAAACAGGCCGCTAGGGGTAACTGGTGAGCCGTATTCACCTTGATGGGTGTCAAGTTGTGGCTGGTCTGCCATATGATACAGGCACCTAACTTCTTGAGGATCATTTCATCTGATCTGTCTTCCAGGCTACATTTTCCCCCTCGTAATCTCAGGTTTGCGAACTCAGAAAAGGCGCATTCCTTTCGAAAGCTGAATATGGCCTGGTTCACACATCACAGTAAGCCAAATTGTGGCTTACCAGGAGCCCACATATTTGCACAGTTGCAGTAAGCCAGAGTTTGGCTTACTGTGATGTGCAAACCACACCTATGTTAAGAGATGTGCTTTGAAGCACGCAGTTGAATCCTATCAGCTTCAAAAGAGAAGTAAGCACAAGGTCAAGTGCTGCCTTAAATCGGATATCCAGAAGCAAGTGAATTGTCCCAATGGGCAACAAAAACCAGAGAAAAATATCCCAAAATGTAATTTTCTTCCCCAAAACTGACCTAAAGGATTTAAGCTTCTTCAGCTCTTTTTAAAAGGGATCGTTCTTTTGCAAGCTCTTCAGAGGAGAAGAGGTTTTCTTCTTTTGAGAAAGTGGTGAAAAAACCAACCCAAAGTAATGGAAAATAAAAAAACCCTACATTTGTCTGAAGGAATTGTAAAAGGAGGAAACCCCTGGGAAAGAGCTAAAGCAACTCAAAACACATTCACCTTGCAATCCTTTGTGTGGCTCCTGCTACCCACAGAGTCCAATGGGACTGATTCCCTGATAAGTGTGATACAGGATTGTGGTTCCAAGAATAAAAGCAATCCTTTATATAGTTTTATTTTTGGTTTGTGCATCATGAATTGGGGCCTCAGGAAGGGCCTGCCCCGAACTAAAAAAAAGGGGGGGGGAAGGAAACATGGAAAATTCACCCACCTAGATTATTGAAAGAAATTACAAGAGAGTTTAGACAGCCTTGGTTACTTTTAAACCTGTCCAAAATGTCAACACTTCAAATTTCAGTGGTTTGGAAATACGGGCCACACATTCTTGTGACTGCAAGTTCCTTCTCCTGCAGGACTAAATTGGAGGCTGGTCTCTTTCTCATGGTAAATTAGAGCAGCAGTTCTCCCCTCTGAAAGCTGTGTCAACTGCTTCATTTAGCACAAGTGTTATGTTAACTAATCCCCCACTAGCCTATTTGAAAGGGGCCTTTGGCCTCACAGAAGCCTCATTTCCATCTAATTTACATTGGAAAGTTGCCAAAAGCAACTCCAGTGTGTAACCTCCTCCAGATCATTATTTACCCACAGCCTGCAGCAGTGAGATATTCTAGCCAGGAATATCTAATATGGGAGAGGAGGTTCGCTGTGTGGGTACAGAGAAGAGGAAAAGAGAGGGACAGTAATTTACAGTGGTAAAATTCTGGACAAACAAATCCACCCCATATCCTGATGTCTCATGAGCAAAGGTTTGGACTTTAGCAGAATCAACTGAATTCGTTTAAAACCACACAAAATAAATTAAGAGACTGCTTGAAATAGCATTTTAGTGGCAATCCTGAATGGCACCACAGTTTCAATGACAGTGGGACTGAGTAAGGGAGGAAATCCCACTGAGTAGACCCTGCATAGGATTGCACTGTTCTTCCTATAATGGAATTCTATAACCTTGCATGAAGGCTAGCGTACTGCTAAGGGAGAGGTTCTCGACCCAGGAATTTCAATGAGAACACCAGGTCTTGCTTCTGTAATCCAGTGACATATCCTAATGTCAGCGCTGGAAGTGGATGTTAACCTCAGTCCTCTCATAGCTCCATATGATGGAATAAGAGGAATATTCAAGGACACCCACCCACATATACAGATACACAGAATATTTCCTACTCTTTTCCTAATCCCTTAAATCATTGTGTCTTTTGCAATCTAAATCTTAAATAAAGGAACTCATCACCCTAAGATTTAATTGCTCTTTTGCTGAAAATACTTTATAATGGGTTATAGATTGTATTGTTAAAGCATGGATGTTCCTTCCATGAGGGCAACTCTCCTTCCATGATCAGGAGCACCTTCGGTTCACAAAGGGAAAAAATTGCATCCAGCCTGTTGTTGTTTCATCCTTCATGTTAAATCCCCTTGGAAATTCTTTCTGAATATAAAAGTGAGATCGAATTGCTTAAATCAATTTTTTTTAAGCTATGATTTCACTAGTTTATATGGCTATCTAAAAATATTAGATGGAGCCATTGAGGACAGGTCTCCCAAAACATGATAATTGAATGGAACTTCCATATTCGGAATGAAATGCTCCACTTATCAGATACAGGGGGGTCTTCAACCTTGGGTCCCCAAATGTTGTTGGATTACAACTCCCATCATCCCCAGACAGCATGGCTAATGGTTGGGGATGATGCGAGTTGTAGTCCATCAGCATCTGGGGACCCAAGGTTGAAGACCAATACTGGGGGTAACAGAAAGTGGCTGTCACCATCTGCTATGTCTTTGGGAAGCTTAGATGAGTACTGCTGGAAGTACAAAGTATGACTAGATGGGCCTTCAGTACTAGAGCAATTATTGTTCTTATTCTCCAGACAAACTCTATAGTTGTCCCATTGTGATACATTAGGCCAGCGATTCCCAATGTGGGTGGTAGTGCCCCCCTGGGGGGCGTTACAGCCTTTCAGGGGGGCGTTGGTGTGACTACAAACTTTAGGGGGTGTTTGGGTTCATTAGGGGGGCGTTGACATTTGGCGGTCTGATGTGACTGTTGAAGCATTTAAGTTTAATTTTATTAATACACAAATCATTAATTTTTAAACTGTTTTGTCCCCAGTTAGAATGTATTTAATAGTCTCAATTCATGGAAATAACACTATAAATAGTGTGTGCTCTTTAGTAAAGAAATTCTGAATAGCGGCCAGTGTAATATCAAGGAATGGGGATATTCGGCACTAGGTAATGTTCCGATGCTGTCTTGAGGGATGTTGGAACCAATCATGAGAGACTGTTTGATAAGCTGGGTGTATTGGTGGAGGGTGAATTCTTCCAACGGATGAGTGCTGTGTGCAAACGGGTGACGCAGACAGTCAGTTATTCTCTGGTTTTCTTCAGGAATGGGACACACTCGCTACCCGTTGTTTCTGTGATGTTTAAATGAACTTGTTTAACGAAACAATGCCGGTAAACTGAATGAGTTTGTTGTTAAGTATATTAAGTATAAGAGGAAGTATTGGCGTATACTCAATCTGAGCAGGGCATTGGGCACAAAAAGATTTTGCAAAGGGGCGTTGGGTCAAAAAAGGTTGGGTAACGCTGCATTAGGCACTTGCTGTTAAATGCTTCATTTGCAGTGGGGCCATTTCAGAGGAGGAGAAAGAGGTTTCAGGGTAGGGGAGCGAGATTCCCAACAGGATTGGTTATATTCAAGATTAAATTTGACTAATATTTATTAATTATTCATCCATTGTTATTCTACCCTTCAATACTTTTTCTCCCTAAGGTAGCTTACACAAATTGCACTTTTTCTTTTAAAAGCAGCCATCTCCTAACAACCTTAGCTACGTTATCCACATAAGAAAGTAACTTTTGGCTGCTGTTGTTACTGAACCAAAGGGATTTGTTGCTTTGGAATGCGTACATAGTAGATGTCCATTTAATTGTTTCTAGCAGTCATCAGGTGTAGAACCAGTAGGCTGGCCAGGGTAGATGTGCTCATGAGGAATAATCTTATGTGATCTGAAACCACGGGTGGCTGGGTGGGTGGAATGGGGGCTGCCTTTGAAGACAGTTCAGAGACTGCAGCTGGTGCAGAATTTGGCAGCCATATTGGTAACTGACATAGGACAGTCGGAACATATAACACCTATTCTGGCATGACTGCACTGGCTACCAGTTAGTTTTCAGGCTCAATTCAAAGTGCTATTTTTTTACCTATAAAGCCTTACATGGCTCAGGACCACCTCTCCCTGTATGAACCAACCCAGACTCCACATTCCATATCTGAGGCCTTTCTGTGTGCCCCTTTCTGAGGGAGGTGGGGAGGGTGGCAACACAAAAATTAGCCTTTTCAGTGGTGGTCCCCATTTGTAGAATGCTCTCCCCAGGGAGGTATGCTTGGTGCCATCATTATCTATTTTTAGATGACAGGCAAAAATCTTCCTTTTTACCTGGGCTTTTAGCCCTTAATTTGAAGGGCTTTTGTTTTAATGTGGCAGGTCTCGCAAGACCTGTCTTTATTTGTACTTAACCAGTTTTTAGGTTGTGTTGTGTTTGTTATTTTAATAGGTTTGTTACAATCAGTTTTAATCTTATTTATTTACCAAAATTTATATACCATTTATACTGTATATCTGTATCTTGTTGCTGTTGTTATGTGCCTTCAGGTTGTGTTAGAATAAGCAAACTTGCATGTTCCCTTTAAGGGATATTTGGGAAATACCCCATGTACCTGTTTACCAATGATGTAACTTCCTAAAGGGTGGGGTTACCTGGCTTTCTCTGCCTCCTCCTTTGTCTGGTAGTTTTTGCATATTCTCCATTAAGTCTGAAGAGTGAAGGATGCACATGCTTCTCTTCCAAGATGACCATTACCATGGACTGAGACTTCTATTTTTCCATCTAAGCTAAAGCCTATGTTTTCTGAACATATGAGAGGTCGTGAGTAAACATTCTTTATTGTTTATTTAAGAAGATTGTGTCTGTTATTATTTGTGTCTGAGGGAAAGGGTGGACTGGTTGATTCTCATCCCGCTGCTTGCATTTATATCTCTGCTAAGAAATAGGACCACGAAACTATTCCTATTTCTCACATATTTTCAAAATACCAAACAGGTCGATCACAACTTATGGCGATCCTATGAATCAGAGACCTCCAATTGCATCTGTCGTGAACCACCCTGTTCTGATCTTGTAAGTTCAGGTCTGTGGCTTCCTTTATGGAATCAATCCATCTCTTCTTTGGTCTTCCTCTTTTTCTACTCCCTTCTGTTTTTCCTAGCATTATTGTCTTTTCTAGTGAATCCTGTCTTCTCATTATGTGTCCAAAGTATGATAACCTCAGTTTCATCATTTTAGCTTCTAATGATAGTTCTGGTTTAATTGGTTCTAACACCCAATTATTTGTCTTTTTCGCAGTCCATGGTATCTGCAAAAGCTCTCCTCCAACACCAAATGAGTTGATTTTTCTCTTATCCACATTTTTCACTGTCCAAAATAGAGATCGGGAATGCCATGGTCTGAATGATCCTGACTTTAGTGTTCAGTGATACATCTTTGCATTTGAGGAACTTTTCTAATTCTCTCATAGCTGCCCTCCCCAGTCCTAGCTTTCTTCTGATTCCTTGACTATTGTCTCCATTTTGGTTAATGACTGTGCCAAGGTATTGATAATCCTTGACAAGTTCAATGTCTTCATTGTCAACTTTAACATTAGATAAACCTTCCGTTGTCTTTACTTTAGTCTTCTTGACATTCAGCTGTAGTCCTGCTTTTGTGCTTTCCTCTTTAACTTTCAACAGCATTTGTTTCAAATCATTACTGGTTTCTGCTAATAGTAGGGTATCGTCTGCATATCTAAAATTATTGATATTTCTCCCTCCAATTTTATATATATATATATATATGGACTACCTTCAAGTCGATCCCGACTTATGGCTACCTTATGAAAAGAATTTTTCATGGTAAGCGGTATTCAGAGATGGTTTACCATTGCCTTCCTCTGAGGCTGAGAGGCAGTGACTGGCCCAAGGTCACCCAGTGAACTTCATGGCTGTGTGGGGATTCGAACCCTGGTCTCCCAGGTCATAGCGCAACACCTTAACCACTACACCACACTGTATGTATATGTATATGTTGTTGTAAGTCACTGTATATAATTGTTGTAAGTCACTTTGGGTTGCTTTGCAAAGAAAGTGACTAAATAACAACAACAACAACAACAACAACAATAATAATAATGGAGGGATACTTGGTTACCTTCATGCCCTCCCCCTGGTATCCCCCCTGACTATTTAAGGAAAATGAATTCCAAAGTTACATGCTGTAGGGTCAGTAGATTCAACTAATCTGGGAACAACTCCTCATGTGTAGCACACAGGTCTATTTGTCAGTAGAGGTTGGCCAATTAGCATTAATGGGACACTGCCCCACCAACCTCAGTCTATGCTCAGCCAGCCTCCACCTATTTGCCTTCTTACTTACAACCAGTCTAGAGAGTGGCACCGGCCCTCACTTATTCCTCTTGTAGAACTCAACTCTTATAGAAAAAAATAATGGTCAGTTGCACCATCTACCCCAGATGCGTGGAAATGGGCTCTAGCTACTGAATGGGGAAAGACATTTATACTACTTCACAGGCTCTAGGGCTAATCTTGGAACAATCCTGGAGCAATGAGAGCTAGCTCACATTGAGCCTCAAATCCAGCATCAACTCACTGGTTTCAAGATTAATATGTGGAAATTCTCCTCTCATCTGTTTACCTGAACAGCGTGTGAATACTAGTAGAAAGGGAACTAGGATCCCCATTTGTCTACAATTGCTATGGATTCTCCATCGTTTGGAAGCACTGTTCATAAAAGATATAAAGCTAATTATGGATGAAGTTTGCCATCCCCATCACACCCACACCGTGAAATGAAAATCACAATAGACAGCACTATAATTTCTCACAAATGACAAATCACAGATAATCTGACATTTTGATAGACTCTATACATCCCTATTTCCTGTATCAAAACAATGCCACCTACATCACAAAATACCCCACATTATTTCTTTTCAATTATTTTAATCATTAAATACAGAGGGGGAAATTTCCCTATCTGCAGCAGCACATCAGCTTGACTATAGGAGGCTGCAATAGGAATCTTAATGCCTTACGCATTTTGTCCAGCTCACACAGTGAATGGCTGGTTGCACTATAATTTACCAGATTATAGGATATCAACCTTAAGGGCAATACTTATGAAAGCTAACCTTCCATGACAATGCTGTCTTAAAAATTCTCTAAAAATGGCAGTCCTAGCCAATCTGACTTAGAACAAGTACAATTTAATTCATGAGTAAACATGTAGAGGATGAGCCTATCAAAGACATGGCATAACTCATTGTTGTCCATAACCTAGTGTGGGGTCACCTTGAACAGTTCCTTGAAAGTTTGGACTAAAACCCAGACTGTCTCACTGGCATGAAGCCAATAGCCACCACTGCTCCAAACAGCAATGAAAAGCACAACAGAATTTGCAGCGGATGGTTCTGCCTTGCAAGCGACATTTCCTCTCTTCCTACAGCATATGGCAGAGAAGGCTGTGTTGTGGGAAAGGGCTGTAGCTCAGTGGTGGAGCATGTGCTTCGCATACAGAAGGTCCCAAGTTCAATCCCTGACATTTCCAGGTAGGGCTGAGAATGTCCCCTGCTTGAAAACCCTGGGGAGCCATTGCCAGTCCATGTAGACAATACTGGGCTTGAAGGAACAATTGGTCTGACCAGGTGTAACGCAGCTTCCTCAGTTTCTGCCATTTTGATGGTTAAAATAGCGTAGGTTTTTACCAAATTAAACTCTATTCGGTGAGAGAAGGTTAAAATTATGTTAGCTTTTAGCTATAACAAACAGGAATCATGAGAATATATTCTAATACGTCTGGATTTATGATTGATGTTATACAAATAAATGTCAATCGATCAGAGACTAAAAACAGTGGGAAACTATATACAGCAGCTACACCTACTCACTGCAATTAATATTAAACATCTCTCACCAGCGCTTTTTTGTTTTGCATCTTTTGAACACCTTATTAGCATGCACGAAACACTCAAAGTAAGAAGGGACTTAGTGCCGTGCCTAATGGGTATATGTCTCAGCTTAATTCTGGTGTCCAGCACCTTCCCTTTTTATGCTAAAATACCTTGGATGGACTTGGAAGAAAAGTATTTAGCCCAGGAAATGTTAAAAGAGAGATTAGCAATAAGATTGTGTCTTTTACATCAACAGAGAAAGTGGCAGTAGTCAATCATTGCAGAAGCCTTTGGGCACTCTAGCATTTAATAACACAGCATGATGGGTATAAGCATCAAGAAGAAGAGGCAGAAGGAAGGGAAGATACTGAATACATCTGTTCACACAGCAGGTGTGGTTGACTCATCGGTTCATGAGGAGATGCTGGATTTGGTGACTGATAGCTTGCTGGGCAGAATCTGTCTCAAGGTTTACAAGGTCATAACCCAACCTGCCAAACAAGTGGGGGGGGAGTATTAGGGCTGGTTCAGATGTAATGGCTTAAGCCACACTTCTGGCTATCAAGTACAAGCTTTAGGCTCCTTCCCGCACTACAATGTTGTCCCCAACTTCATATTTCAGGCACAGCATAGCGAACTGGAAAGCTATGGCTTGCTCCGAATGAAGAAAATAAAAAAGAACACAAACTCTGGCAAAAGAAATGCAAGAAGACAATAAGGGATGCTAAAAAAGAATTTGAGGAGCACATTGCTACGAACATAAAAACCAACAACAAAAAATTCTATAAATACATTCAAAGCAGGAGACCATCTAGGGAGACGATTGGACCCTTGGATGATAAGGGAGTCAAAGGTGTACTAAAGAACGATAAGGAGATTGCAGAGAAGCTAAACGAATTCTTTGCATCTGTCTTCACAGTGGAAGATATAGGGCAGATCCCTGAACCTGAACTAACATTTGCAGGAAGGGATTCTGAGGAACTGAGACAAATAGTGGTAACGAGAGAGGAAGTTCTAAGCTTAATGGACAATATAAAAACTGACAAATCACCGGGCCCGGATGGCATCCACCCGAGAGTTCTCAAAGAACTCAAAGGTGAAATTGCAGATCTGCTAACTAAAATATGTAACTTGTCCCTCGGGTCCTCCTCCGTGCCTGAGGACTGGAAAGTGGCAAATGTAACGCCAATCTTCAAAAAGGGATCCAGAGGGGATCCCGGAAATTACAGGCCAGTTAGCTTAACTTCTGTCCCTGGAAAACTGGTAGAAAGTATTATTAAAGCTAGATTAACTAAGCACATAGAAGAACAAGCCTTGCTGAAGCAGAGCCAGCATGGCTTCTGCAAGGGAAAGTCCTGTCTCAGTAACCTATTAGAATTCTTTGAGAGTGTCAACAAGCATATAGATAGAGGTGATCCGGTGGACATAGTGTACTTAGACTTTCAAAAAGCGTTTGACAAGGTACCTCACCAAAGGCTTCTGAGGAAGCTTAGCAGTCATGGAATAAGAGGAGAGGTCCTCTTGTGGATAAGGAATTGGTTAAGAAGCAGAAAGCAGAGAGTAGGAATAAACGGACAGTTCTCCCAATGGAGGGCTGTAGAAAGTGGAGTCCCTCAAGGATCGGTATTGGGACCTGTACTTTTCAACTTGTTCATTAATGACCTAGAATTAGGAGTGAGCAGTGAAGTGGCCAAGTTTGCTGATGACACTAAATTGTTCAGGGTTGTTAAAACAAAAAGGGAATGCGAAGAGCTCCAAAAAGACCTCTCCAAACTGAGTGAATGGGTGGAAAAATGGCAAATGCAATTCAATATAAACAAGTGTAAAATTATGCATATTGGAGCAAAAAATCTTAATTTCACATATACGCTCATGGGGTCTGAACTGGCGGTGACCGACCAGGAGAGAGACCTCAGGGTTGTAGTGGACAGCACGATGAAAATGGCGACCCAGTGTGCGGCAGCTGTGAAAAAGGCAAATTCCTTGCTAGCGATAATTAGGAAAGGTATTGAAAATAAAACAGCCGATATCATCATGCCGTTGTATAAATCTATGGTGCGGCCGCATTTGGAATACTGTGTACAGTTCTGGTCGCCTCATCTCAAAAAGGATATTATAGAGTTGGAAAAGGTTCAGAAGAGGGCAACCAGAATGATCAAGGGGATGGAGCGACTCCCTTACGAGGAAAGGTTGCAGCATTTGGGGCTTTTTAGTTTAGAGAAAAGGCGGGTCAGAGGAGACATGATAGAAGTGTATAAAATTATGCATGGCATTGAGAAAGTGGATAGAGAAAAGTTCTTCTCCCTCTCTCATAATACTAGAACTCGTGGACATTCAAAGAAGCTGAATGTTGGAAGATTCAGGACAGACAAAAGGAAGTACTTCTTTACTCAGCGCATAGTTAAACTATGGAATTTGCTTCCACAAGATGCAGTAATGGCCACCAGCTTGGATGGCTTTAAAAGAAGATTAGACAAATTCATGGAGGACAGGGCTATCAATGGCTACTAGCTGTGATGGCTGTGCTCTGCCACCCTAGTCAGAGGCAGCATGCTTCTGAAAACCAGTTGCTGGAAGCCTCAGGAGGGGAGAGTGTTCTTGCACTCGGGTCCTGCTTGCGGGCTTCCCCCAGGCACCTGGTTGGCCACTGTGAGAACAGGATGCTGGACTAGATGGGCCACTGGCCTGATCCAGCAGGCTCTTCTTATGTTCTTATGTTCTTATGCTCTTGTCCTCTCTAAACCAAAGTTTTTTGTTTCAAACTGGACTTTCCAGTTCTGGTTTGGAGGGCCAGCCCAAACCATAGTTTGATGAATCATCATATGCTGACAGCATACAAGAATTTGCTCTGTAGTGGAAGTGAGCGAGGGAACTGGAGCACATGGGAGGACAAGAAGCAGAAAAGGGAAAGGGGGAGCATGCAGAAATTGAGGACAGATAAACCGTGGCTTGGTGTTACATGTGAATCGGTGCTAAATGAACCAACTTAAATCAGAAAAGCAAAAGACTGTGTAAGAAGTGTGCTCCTTCAGGAAATCCACTAGGCCTTCATCTCTGCTGTAAAATACTTTCTCAAAACTCTTGTTCAAAAGAGCTTTGATACTAGATTCAAAAAGACCCTGGAACTGTTATATTTGTATGCCTATAATGAAACTTGAACCCCATGATGGTAAGCAAACATATCTGTCAGGGTCTGAACAAGCACCATGGGTAAATCATCTACAGAACTTCCCCTGACTAGCCTTCCCTATCATGCCTGCCCCATCCTATTCATGTGTACTCAGAAGCAGTTAGTCCCACTGGGCTCCATGGTGCTTGATCCCAGATAGGTCTACATGGGATTGCAGCCTTTTTTTTCCTTTCAGCCATAGGTCCCCCCCCCCAGGACATTTTTACATAGCTTTCTCTTTTGTGGATTGTCATGGTGGATTGGGTAATAATGGGGAAGGGCAGGAAATGAAAGGAAATGGTCTGCCTTCAAGTCAATTCAACTTATGGCGACCCTATGAATAGGGTTTTAATGGTAAGCGGTATTCAGAGGGGGGTTACCATTGCCTCCCTCTGAGGCAGAGAGGCAATGACTGGCCCAAGATCACTCAGTGAGCTTCATGGCTGCGTGGGGATTCTAACCCTGGTCTCCCAGGTTGTAGTCCAACACCTTAACCACTACACCACACTGGGATATAATAACTGGGATATATTCCCAATAGGGGATGTTTGATGAATTTGATGTATAGGAATTCCATTGCAAAGGGACTTAACTGCACTTCCTGGATTGATGTCCTGATTAGAACATAATTATCCTTTGGATTTCACTCTTCTCTGAATTTTGCAATACTCAAAAAAGTACCAAAAGGCATTAAAATGTATTGTAGGATAAAATATGCTTAGAAATGCACAAATTGAGATAAAATATGTGTTTATATACTGTATTTTACAATTAAATATGTATTTTTAAATATGTATTAAATATGATTTTTGTGAAGATTTTTTTTAAAAAGTAACACATTAATGCAGAAAAAGAATTGAAATAGATGTATTTATTTATTTATTTATTAAATTTATATCCTGCCCTTCTTCCCAGAAGAGTTATCCTTTTGTACCACGCACACACAAACACACACAGAGGGTTGTCAAACTTTTTGATACAGTGGGCATAGTATAATTGAATTGGAATGGGCCTAAAGGCCATCGAGTCCACCTGCTCAATGCAGGAATCCAGCTTAAAGCATACCTGACTGGTGACTGTCCAGCTGCCTCTTGAATGCCTCCAATGTTTGAGAGCCCTCCACTTCCATACGTGCATTTGACATATTTGGATTTTTGAGAAAGTACCATGGGTGCCAATCAAAAATGGCTGCCATGGGGGCATGGCATAACACAAAATGGCTGCCACATCTAAAAGAGCAAAAAGAGATGGAAGCAAAAATGGTCCAGGCATACCCCACATCAACACCTCCCCCAATTAATGGGAAAAAGCCACCTACATCAGAAACTGCTGCACTCACTGTCAAAGATAAACTCTTTGCACCTCTCTTCTGCTTGGAACAGATTGGAGGGTGGGTGTACAATCCTGGCACCCAATGAAAAGTGGGCATGGTTAAGTAGTGTGCTCAATGTATGAAAGGCTGAGCAGGTGCAAACAGTGTTTAATACATTTTGGATTTCTAATGAGATATTTACTGAGACCTTTTGTTGGTGCCATATGAGATACTGATGGGCCCACTGGTGCCTGTGAGTGGTACGTGGATGCTCCTATCCCCAAACGAAGTACACACACACACTTCTGTGGTCTCTTCTTGGAGGGAGCAGAACTGGTAAACTACTAAAAAGGGATTTTTAAAAAATATCCTTCAAAATGGTTATATAAGATTTATTTAATATTGAATTTTCAGCCACCAAGTATACTCTATATTCCTGTTTTTGTTTTGTTTTTTTAACTCGCCTTATGCGGTATATAAATAAATAAAACATACCATAAATACAATCAATCTGTCTACTGTGACTGGCATCTTTTTAACGGCCCTATTCCTGACCCTTCCACAGCAGCCTGACACACCAGTTTAGCAGGTGGAGGCTTTCCTGACTTGGGGGTAAGTGGTGGAAAGAGCTTTGTTTGCTAAATTTCTATAAATAGGGGCCCTGGATCAGGGTCAATTAAAAAAAAAAAAGCATAAGCCTAATCTCTACCCTCACTCCATTCCACATGTCCAAGGAATTAGCCTGTTGCCTACAAAAGCTCATGTCACAAGAACACAGCTAGGCCTGGGTGGCAACTAGGTCCAACCCTACCATTAGGCAGGATGACGTGGGATGCCTCAAGTGGCAGATTTGGGGACACAATTAAATGGCCACAAAGTGACAAATTATATTTTACTGTCACAGGGAGTTATCATTTGCCACAGGCAATAAAATATCTCAGTCCATATTTGGCAACAACTGACATTGTGTGGTGGATGTGAAGGCACATGCCCCTCCCCCCAACACTCCCACATTGAGGCCTATACACGTGGCTGCCTGATTTTCAAACAGTTCTTCGCCTTTCCCCCCGAAAAGGCAAAAAAGAACAAGTAAATCATGCTTTTATGCATAGTAGCCTCCACGTGAAGCCCCTGCGTCACTCACATACTAGATCAGTGATTCTCAAACGGTGCACCGGGGCACACTGGTGTGCCGCAAGAGGTGGCTAGGTGTGCCGTGAATATTATGAAAGTATATTATTATTAAGATATTTTTATTCAAAGTTTGAAATATATTAATATATTTTTAATTTTGTACACGAAGTGCGCCAGAAATTTTTTATATGTTTTACAGTGCGCCGTGAACCAATAAAAATTGAGAACCACTGTACTAGATGATGTGAGTGGGGGAAGGGAGGAACAAGCCTATTGCCTCATGAATAAGGTGTCTGCACGGGGCTTGAGTCTCTACAGTATCGCCACATCTCGCCATCTTCCCAGTCATTTAAACTTGTCCAAGCTTTTATTGTGCTATCCTCAAGGATAGTCCAAAAGGTTGTGTACACACCAAACAGTCTGACTGGGATGGCCACCTTCCTCCCAAGTCTGGCTCCGGCTCCCCTCCCTCCCACACACACCCTTCTTGAAGGGCTTGGCAACACTGCAGGTGCAGGCCTCTCTCCAGCATGGTGAGAGCTATGAATAGTAAAGATTTTTCGCTCAAGCACATGGAGGCTGTTTAGCAGCCATTGGATAATCCCCAGTTAATCAGATTATGCAAATTCTTCCTTCAAACCCCCTTACCCTCATTCTCTACTTTCTAAAATGAAACATTTAGCCATGCTGTCTCCAAGAAACCCCCCAAATTGCACGAAGATGCAGCTCTGCTTACTCCATGCTCTCTCACACAAACACATCCACCCACTTTTATAAGTTTGTCCCCTGGCCTGAGAAAGAATTCTGTGTAATTCAGAAGCTTGCATGCCACAGAGCTCATCCAAACAGCCTCAGGATTTGAGCGTCCTCACCTGCTAAGACAGGCAGTACCCATTCTGCATGAGGATCAGCAACTGGAAGCTTCTGGGCAAAACCTGGCCCCATGCTTTCTACCCAAGTTGTGAGGCATGAAACAAAAGAGAGTGATGGCTGTATTGTTATTTAAAAAATAATATTAACAACAGGTTTATAAACCGCTTCACAGCCAGAAGCTAACAAAGTGGTGCACAACAAGATAAAACAATATAAAAGACAAAGACAATAAATACAAAACTATCTCTACAATTGTACAACTAAGATTCCACAGATGTCTCAATCACACTTCAGGGAAAGCCTTCCTAAACAAAACCGTTTCCAGTAGACACTTGTGATGGCCACACCCAGCCACTCTGTCCCTGGCCCCTTGGGAAAGGAAGATCCGGCCACAAGAGAGTGCACCTCTCTTGTGCACTCTCTTGTACACCCTCCCACTCCCTGTTAAGAGCTTGCTGTCACCAAATAAAGGGGATGTTTTGATTATAAGCCTGCCCCTTATTAATCAGCTGAATAACAACAACAATAATAAAAACCTTCCTTGGGTCTCCCTGAAGCCTCGTGAGGTAGCAAAGTATAAAGGTTTCAGGCTTGGGTGGTGAAAATAAAGAGACCACACCAGGTTTATAAACAAATAAGAGTTTACTAAAGCAAAAAGAATATGAGACTTGAGGAAAGACATCCAATACAGAAAACAAATGACAGAAAACCAGTATATTCTCCTTTGGAGCAAAAAAACAAATTAAAATTGGTTACATGTAATCCACTTGTCCCTAAACTCTTCAGGCTCTCAACAGGATTTCTTGCACATAAGTAGCCCTTTGTTCCTTGAAGCCTTCCTTCCAGGTTCAGCAAACCTCTGGATATCACCAGAGATCTCCTTGATCTAAAACACTCCAGGATAATGGAGTCCTTGATAAAGATTCTCCCTTTCAATCATATGCCCATCCCAGTAGGTCACAGGAAGGCATGAATGGTCCAGACTGGGATGCGACTTTCCACACATAGGCAAATGGCAGTTTTGATAGCTGTGCCCTCAGGCCAGGTCATGTGATCAATCAGGCCAGGTGATTTGGGAAGGCTAACGCTTTAATCTCCGACGAACAAACAAGTAAAAACATGCATTCCCATATTATAGACAGCATCCCATAAAAAGTGTAACCCATATGAACAGTCTAGGACAGCAAAGCTGATGCCTAAAACTTCAAGATGCTAGGTGGCACCTGTCTAAATTCAGCTGATAATTTAATCCAGAGGACTGGAGCTGCAACACTAAAAGTCTAGTTTCTAGTACAAGCTAAGCACATCCCTGGGGTATGCAATATTATCAGCATTGCACTATCTGAGGAGTTGCTAGGCAGGGAGGCGATCCCTTAAATAACCTCGCCCCAAGTTCCAGCACTGGGATTGCCAAGCAGGCCACTTAGAGAGTGGCTGATGGGGCATTGGCCCATTATTATCTGGCAAAACTAGTTCCTGACTAGGGATACACATAAAGATGTAATCAGCTTTGTCTGATGCTATGGACACACATGCAGTTATACTGGTTTCAGTGGGTCTCCCCACATCTGTGTTGCGAATCCAGGGATACACAATGGCAGTCAAACTCTGCCCCTTTTTACTCAAAATATGAGACTTTTGAGATTGGATGCATTTTCCCTTCAAGCCAGCAGCACGCCAATCAACCGGTTGGGATGGAACAATTGCTCAATTTCAGTTCCCATAGTTTTTCCAATAATAAATTCAGTTCTCCATATTTCTGCAGCTATTTGTGACTGATTTTTTAAAAAATCCTCACAAAAAATCTCCAGCATTTTACTGCAAATTTCTCCTACATTTTTGTAGGGAGTTTTGACTAAATTACACATTTTTGCAAGCCATTTCTTGTCATATAATGCATTTTTGCATGCTATTTTCACTCACATATTCATTTTTATGCACACTTTCCCCTAATATATGCATTTTTGTAAAACCAACCAAATATTGGTTGGTTGGCGAACTGAATCACAAAATTTGAATTTCAAAGGATTTAAGTTCTTACATTGTTTCAGAAAGTGTGAATTTAATAAACTGAGCTTGAAATGCGAACTGAATAGAAATTCTCACCCATCCCTAACCTGTTGCAACTCTGAGGTGTGTCCAATGAAAACACTTTGCTGTGGGTGATCCTAAAAGTTCTGATGTCAAGCAGTGGGGCTGGATGGTTGTAGGGAAATACGATTGTGAAAATGACCTGCAGCAGCAGAACAATCCCCAAAGCACAAGGAACTTCCTGGTCCCATCAAGGCAATATGTTAATCAGGTAGAGAGGATAACACTAGGATTGCCATGTCACTATCTGGAGATCATGCGTGGTCATAAGGCTGCCACAGCCATTCCCACCCTCCAGGCCTTTCTTCTGCCCCATCCCATACCTGCTTGCATATCTGCTTGCTACAGCACATGGGGACTAGGGAGGAACAGTGGAGAAAATGCAGCTTCTTCACGTTCTGGTTCAGGAGTAAAAAGATACAAGCGGAAATCTCCAGATTACAGTCTGGCAACCCTAACAACGTCCATTCTCATCAAAATAGAATTGCGGATCTCAGACCAATGCCCCAAATGATTGGGTTTTGCCTGAAAGATGCCTCCACAAGACTTGAGAGGATCAAAATTATCCAAAACTGTTGTTTAAAGCACACCTGCAACTTCAATGTATGAATCTACAAGACAATTTGTCAAAACATTTTTGCATATGGCAAAGGGACAGTTGTCCCTTTTATTTGTTTTTCTTGTATTTTGCACACAGGTGTACCTTTTTTCTTTGCGCATGGAAATGTCCTTTGGTGTTACGGAAATGAATGTAGAGGATACAACAGGTGCATTTGCAAATTCTAAGGTTAAGATCCCTTGTTTTCCTCCTCTTGCTAGGGGGAATCTCAGAATATATACTGATTAAGAGAAGGCAACACTACATATTCCTTCTTGACATTTTGATTAAGGTTTAGATTAAGTTCTCAAAGTGGTTTAATGATCAATCCCTCTTCTTAGGGAACTCTGGGAATTGTAGGTTTCTGAGGGAAACGGAGGTCTCTTAACAACTCTCAGTGCCCTTAACAAACCGCTGCTCCCAAGATGCTTTGGTGAAAGCCATGACTATTTAAAGTGGTATGATACTGCTTTAAAAAAATACTGCAGATGGTGTCTTTGTTAGCCAGAGCAGGCTGTTGCCCAGGGCCTGAGGCTGATTTTGATAAAGTTGCCGTTATGGCTATATCTTCCTGGGTTGTGCAGAGCATGGTATGTTTATGTTCTTCTCGTTATACTAAGTTAAGTTTTAAAAAGACCACTTTAGGATCTTTTGGGGGGGGTTGTGACATCCTTCCCCAGCACCACCTGTGAAGCTCTCACTTGGGGCTACCAGCAGACAGGAACGTCAGGTTTATTCTTACCCTTCACAGCTCTAGCACAGATCTCCCTAGATCCCACTGCTAGGCAGCACCACCAGTCACTTTCTGTAACCCAAACTCCCAGAGACTTTGCCTAAGTCTCTCTATAGCTTGTTACTTTGTGACTGTGTGCCTATGCTGTTCCCAACCCCCTTGTATCTTTATATTTAAAGTATACAACTCTGGGTTGCTCTGGATACTTGACTTGTTACAATCTCTCCCTTCACGGCTGCCACCATTAGATACAGTTTCTGTTCAGCCTTGGTAATTACCTTGCCCTCCCTTCTGGTCTGTATATTTCCCCAGCCAAGGATCAGGCCTTTGGTAAACCAAATAAGTATTTATTTAACATCAGAAATAACAAGATTACTTAAGGAATGTTTCAGAAGCGTATGGTTTCATCTATATTCTGTTAGGTACTTAACTTCTTACTAATTGTCTCAGAACTCCGACTCACTCTCCACACCACTAAACCTCCAACCTCTCTCTCAACCTCTCAAACACCACCTCCTAAACACCCTCCCAGATTCAACTGTCATTCTTCCATTTATACTCCCAGCCATTCAAATGCTCAGCCAATCATCCAGCATTCTACTGCTCATGTACTCCCCCCTCCTCTTTCACTCCACTTACCATATGTCTTCTATATAAACAGCACTTACCATATTTACAATATAAGCAGGAACATCACAGTGGTACATTTATTTATTTCATCTACTATGAAGTATCCCACATTTTCAGTCCAAAAAGGACCTCTAAGGCATCTTCCACAAAAATCAAACATCAATTGTTTGAATTTATCTAAGATATTTGTTGAGGACTCTTCAGCCAAAGCTCTCAGAGCAGTTTATAAAATCAGATAATTAAGGCAATTAAAAGGGAGTTCTTATTCTATCCTGATGACTTTGTAGACCACCCACTATTTTAATGATACTGCTTTGTATTTGCTCTGATTTGTTAAATAGTATTTTATTGTTTCATTTTGTACTGTATTTCAGCTTTTGTATACCACTTTGGGAACTGTTTGGCTGAAAAGTGGCATACAAATGAACTTTAACTACCAAAAATCACCATAAACCCACCACATTGTAACACATCAGTAAAACAGATTACAGCAGAGCAGATTCAAATACCCACATAAAAACACTTCTATATTATATATGATAGAGAATCTCAGGCCTGGGGGCCAGTTGTGGCCCTCCAGACCCCTCTATGTGGCCCTTGTACTCTTCCCAAGCCACACCCTCACCAGCCTGGCTCCATGCAGTCATCAAGTGCTTTTGACTGGCTTGAATACATCCTTGAACTGTGACAACACCACTTGCTTGCCTGATGGAGAGATGGTATGTGTGTGTGTGTGTGTACAACTTAAAAGATTCCCCAGGCCTCTGTGTGTGTGTGTGTGTGTGTGTGTGTGTGTGTGTGTGTGTGTGTGTGTGTGTGTGTGTGTATGTATATATATATATATATATATATATATATATATATATATATATATATATATATATATATATATATATATATATATATATATATAAGAGATGGCATGTGTAGGTTTCCACCGGATGCCACAAAGAAAAATAGACTGTGCAAGGCAAACCTCCCTAGGGAAGAAAATCTACAACAGAAAAGCCCCTGCCTCTTCTCCAGCCACCAACTGCTTCACTTCAGGATGCAGATGGACCTATGGCTGAAGTTTCGGTCTGGCTAGGGCTGATGGGAGTTGTAGTCTAAAATGTTGGTAGGGCACCAGGCTGGGAAACCCTTAGAGGTCTATCTTAATAGGCTTAGATAGGCAGTGCTTCAGTTACCCTGCTCCCATGCCATGTAGGACTTTCAAAAAGGTCAATACCAGCACTTTCAATTGTGTTCTGAAAGGTCTGAAGATCAGTGCCACTGTCTGACAACTTGTGAGATAGGTTACATATGCTTAGACCCAGTTAAGAGATGTGTTGCTATATTTTGCACCCACTGTAGTTTCCAATCAGCCCTGAAAAGGCAGCCCCATGTGCAGTGCATTACACTAAGGGCTCATCCAGACGACTGTAAAATGTGTGACATGATCGCTTTGTGTTTTCATTATTTTTCGGTCGTCCATATGACGCCTCGCATTTTTGCACATTTTTGCATGGTTAAATCTGCTCCTGCAATACCGCAAATCATGTGATTTGCTTTTTTAAACTGGGAATCATTCACTGTACCTTCAGGCGCTCGGATGCAATACCACGGACTTTACAGCTGTGGGCATTTGATGGGCGGTTCTTGGGCGGTTCCCCATATCCCTTCCCTTATTCTCAGCCAATCACGTATTTCCACTGTTGCACATGTGGCAAATGTCTGGGGAAAGCCCGGGGAAAAGGAACCTATCAGAGCAATGGTGTGGTGTTGGGGGGGGGCCCTGCAACTTCTACTGCGCAGATGCAAAAAAGCGCATTTGCGCAGAAGCAGCAACAGCGGTTAATTTTTAGCCAGCCTGCAAACTGGGCAGCCGCTCAGGGTGAGATCTGCAATTGTGGTTGTTTGTAAACTTTTTCAAAAGAGAAAATATTTATCTTTGCCTAACCTCCACCTCCCACCCCTCACGCCCTGCATCAAATGCCATTCTTGAACGTCTTGGTCTTTGTTTCCAGGCATCCAGAGTCCAGGGGGGAGGGAGAGAAGAGAAATAGTCAATTTCGCTTTCCTGCCTGCAAGGCTACTCTCTTTGAGTCTTGTCAATTTCAACCACAGCCTGCAGGTTCTCCACAGCCCAGCTGAGCTGAAAAGTTTACAGTCCTTTTGCAGAATATGGCAAATACAAGCAAAAACCCACAGGAATTATTGGCATATAAGTGGTTTGCTAGAGCGTCTCAGCCACCCGCAACCATAGAGACTGGTGGTCTACCTTCCTAGACATGATACATCATTACTTGCTGTTCTGGAGAAATAAGTGGAATTGCAATCATGTGTATCTCCAGAAACGTTAAGGGTAGAAAAGCATACAGTCGGTTTGCGAAATATCGCAAATACAAACAAACAAAAATACAGGCATATAAGTGGTTTGCATGTTTCTTTTATCAGAGGGAACACCACAAAGCCTGTGCTGGTCGCTTCAGTGCAGATTGACACAGCAGCACGTGGGGCTGTTTGCCCGCATTCCCTGCCTGAGCCAAGAGCGGCCACCCATGGGGGGGGCTGTTTGCTTCCCTCAGGGGCAGCATTCCTGCCGCCGAGCCGCATAATGGTCCAGGGCTGAACCCTACAGTGAATGAGCCCAAGGGTTATGGGGGGATTCACCCGGTGATTACAAGCGCTGATCCCTTGCACTGCCCACAATCCCCCTGGATGGTCAGGGGCACCTGGAGACACCCTCCCAGCTGGCGCTGCTCCAGAGTGATGAGCCACAAGGAACTCGATTACAGCCATTACTACCAAACCATCAGGAAATTCAAACTTTCGCGTTTGTACGTTCAAGTGCATGCACCTTGTTGTGCTTTGTTGCAAAGGGGGAGAGGAGCACACATCATATTTTTGCGGACCAATTGGCTGATAGGGGGGAGTATTATGGGCAGAGCTGGGAAAAAGCGAGAAGTACGGGTCCTCTCGCTGAGTGTGTGGGCGCAAAAAAAGCGGGTTTTTTATTGGGAAAGAGCGAACAAACAGGCAAAGTGAGGACTGTCAGATGACGAACCGGATATGGAAAACGTGGATTATCCCACTCTGTTTGGATGAGCCCTAAGTGAGATGTTACTAGTGCATTGATGACTGGCTCCATCCAATAGCAAATATACCAGGGGTGTAGCGACAGGGAGGATGAGGCCATTGCCCCCCCAATGAAATTTTCCTTAAAACCCCACATTTCTAGCAATGCAGAAATTTAAAACTTCAGTTGAGCTTTTAGAAATACAGTTTAGTCATCCAAAGGGAGGGCAGGGCAAAGTTATAAATGAAATGCAAACACAGCAAATATAAGAGTTAAAAGTGTGAATGAAGTGAACACAAATCTTGACGGATGGGGGAGGGTGTTGGCAAACCTAAGGGTTTGCAGTTGGATGAAGGAAAGGAGGGAAGGACGGTATTACACTGCAGAGTATCCCCCTCCCCTGTAGAGCTGAGGCAGCCTCTGTAGGTAGTGGGTGTTTTTAATGCATGGTGGGTGTGCCTAAGCTTTTGGGCCTAGACTGTGCAGCAGTTTAGCCTAGTCCAGGGCAGGACCAGAGAAGAAGCAGAGAGGTGAGTGAGCTGGCTCTCCAAGGCCCAGGAAGCTGAATGAGACTTTACTAACTTAGCCCAGCAATGGGGAGCTGGAATACTGTGTGTGTGGCATTTGTTTAAAAAGTTGAAAAATACATCCTTTCAATCTGGTTCCATTTCAAATGGTTTTGAAGAGTATAATAAGGCTAGAGCCCTAGTTGCAACAGTTTCAGACCTCCTCCCAACTGTGCAAATGATCATTATAAATAATTCACTTTATTTAACTTTTCTCATGCAAACTTATGTATTATCAAAACAGGGTGTGTGAGATTTGCTGGAAGAGCCATCCCAAACAGTGTTAGCTGGCTGGCCTGGGGCCTTTCTGTAGAACAGACTTTGTGTGTTTGTACAGTTGAATCTAACACCTGTAGTTCAGAGAGACGTATAGTTCCTATGCGGCATGCTATTGTGAAAAGGGGGGTTTATAGGTATAAATTTAATTTTTAAAGTGAAACTTCTTTCAATTGCTTTCCTGTCATGGCAAAGGAAACCAGGGTAGTTAGTTCCAGAAGTAGCTGCCTCAGGAGAACTGTACTTACAGTTCACAAGCTTACTAAAACAGTGTACCTGTACGAGGAAGCCTTTCCACTTTGTATGCTGCAGGAATTATCTTTGGTGCATCTACAGCTGTATGTGAAAATTCATTCTCAACTTTGACATGTGTGTTGACACCATATAGGTGTTCAATGCTTCATCAGAGAAAAACAAACTTAGTAATCTTGGCTTTTGAAAGTAACATATTTGAAGGAATTTCAAGTGAACAGTTCCTCTGCAAGTTTGAAGAGAAATCATGGCACATTAGAGTTTATTAACAGTTCAGACCATTATGGTAGGATGACTCACACAATATAAGCTTACTTCCTAGTCACTGTTAATTAGTTTACATAACTATTTTGTATGTGGAAAATATTGTAATTTAGATTGATTTGCTTTTTTGTAAACTTCACAAGGCATGGAAACGGACTGCCTTCAAGTCGATCCCGACTTATGGCTACCCTATGAATAGGGTTTTCATGGTAAGCGGTATTGAGAGGTTGTTTACCATTGCCTCCCTCTGAGGCTAGTCCTCCCCAGCTGGCTAGGGCCTGCTCAGTTTGCCACAGCTGCACAAGCCAGCCCCTTCCTTGTCCGCAACTGCCAGCTGGGGGGCAACTGGGCTCCTTGGGACTATGCAGCTTGCCCACGGCTGCACAGGTAGCAGGGCACGTAACCCCTGAGCCACTCACTGTGGGGGTGATCTTTAGCTGGCCCTTTATACCCAGGAGACAAGAGTGGGGATTTGAACTCACAGACTCTGGACTCCCAGCCAGGCTCTCCTCCCCACTGTACTATACCAGCTATTTTTCACAAGCATAGTCCCTAATTAAAATACATAAATTGGGGTTTATTTTTGTCATTTCCTATGAAAACATCCCCCCAGAAACCTCTTTTATAGTGAGTAATGCCCCCCTTTTGCCTCTCCCCCATTTTTGTATCTGTCCACGCAATGAAAATTGTCTCACTACACTCCTGAAATATACATCAGCCCAAATTAAAAACACTTTTTTAAAAGTCAGATTTTCACTGCTTGTTGAAAGGCAAATAGCTTGGGTCAGGAGGACATTCCAAAGTCACAGCTCTTCTGAAAAATCCTCTATATGTCTGGCAAGATTTGATTTAAAAAAATAAAATAACATAGATAATGCATAAAGCTAGGATCCTACCAGCCAGGTAGGTATATATGGATGACATGCTCCAGTATTCAGCTTCTTCCTCCCCCCCCCTTTTTCATATAAAATGCCAGCAACAGGCACATAAAAGAAAAAGATTCTCACTGCTATTAAATCAATGCAGTTGAGTAGTACATTATATGCTTTCTGGAAAGTTCTCAGATGTCTTGTTTTACCACCCGCCCTCCTACCTCCGATTGAGCTGAAGCCTGCACAAGAGGCATAAAACCCATAGCAGATAAAGAAAAGAGTCACTTGAACAGCAGGTACTCTTCGCACCATAAATTCTCAGCCTATGAAAGCCTGCAAAGCAGCAGAGGTTGCTGTGCCAAGAAACAAAGCCAATTGCAGGCCAAATGGTGGGTCGTTTTCAAAGGGAATCAACCAAACCTGAGTGTTATGGGCTATTCCTGTAATGGTGCAAACCACCATTATTTCAGTCTAGAAGGATTGATGTGTAAAAGCCATCCTGCATAAATAAATCACCTGCTAATCTCAGTTCAACCCTCTGCCAGGGTTGCGTTTGGATCTGGGAAGCACAGATTCAAATTGCTGTTTGGCTATGAAACACAGCAGCCTCAGACATGTCACCATTTCTCAGCCTAACTTGCATCACAGGTTTGTTGTGAGACACTGGAGAAAAGGCAGGATACAGATGTAGGAAATATATCCAGGTGTTATATTATCAGAAATGTAACTGTCCCCACACTGTTTGAATTAACTAGGTTGTAAGACTGTGCTACTTTCCAAATTCCTAAATCCTGTTTGAGGATTAATTTTCCCGCAATGCACACTCCAGTTTCTCACATTTCAGTAGCAATACCATAGCAATACCATTTCCACACTTTACAATTAGTGGCGTCACTTGTCATATTTCAAGGCCTTAAAGCTTGAAAGTAATATTTCCTTTCACCCCTTACTCAGGAACATCTTCTTGCAGCAACAGATAGGCAAAAAGACATTTCTGCAACTCCTCTTTTGCTGTGGCATTTTTGTTCTTCTCTATTTGCTACCACTACAAGAAACTGCAAAAAACAACTGAGCAGGTGCTGCCAGGGACTGAGCAAATGGATAAGCGGTAGCACTGCCAAGAGGGATCTAGAGGAGGCTCTCCACGTGCAGGTGAAGCAACTGTCAAAACCCTCTCCCATAATACTAGAACTCGTGGACATTCAAAGAAGCTGAATGTTGGAAGATTCAGGACAGACAAAAGGAAGTACTTCTTTACTCAGCGCATAGTTAAACTATGGAATTTGCTCCCACAAGATGCAGTAATGGCCACCAGCTTGGACGGCTTTAAAAGAAGATTAGACAAATTCATGGAGGACAGGGCTATCAATGGCTACTAGCCATGATGGCTGTGCTCTGCCACCCTAGTCAGAGGCAGCATGCTTCTGAAAACCAGTTGCCGGAAGCCTCAGGAGGGGAGAGTGTTCTTGCACTCGGGTCCTGCTTGCAGGCTTCCCCCAGGCACCTGGTTGGCCACTGTGAGAACAGGATGCTGGACTACATGGGCCACTTGCCTGATCCAGCAGGCTCTTCTTATGTTCTTATGTTCTTATGTACTACAGACAACTGGAGCCTTCCTACCATGTGTGAACTAGCCCATAGTGAAATGCTCTATGGTGATGAGGCTGTCAGCTCTAAAGTACAGGGATTTTCATGGGAAACTGGCAAATGGAAAATGCACAAACATCCTACCAAGTATACCAATGTATGAGATAGTGAAACAATTATATTAGGACTGTAGATAACAGTTAAATGAACAAAAGACACCACTTGATTTTTTAAAATATTTGCTTTTTTATTCTCTGTTACATACCAGAACCAAAATACTTGTAGAAAAAAAGCAAGTGTGCCTTTAACTATAACCAACACTCAGGGCTGGATTAAGACATGGGAGGTCATAAACTATGTCAAGTTTAAGAGGCCCCATAGCATTACCATAGAAAATGAATTATTCTAACAGAAAGAACAATGAAAATAAAAATAGATGTTTATATTTGCATATATATCAGTACATAGGCGAGGATGCAACTAAAAACTAACAATCTAAATAAAACATATATCTCATAATAAGCCTATTTGTATGTGAAATACCTTTACATTTAGTAATATTTTGTATTTAGAAGCCCCGCAACTGTAGTTTACTTAGTTTGTGCATAAATCCAGCACTATCCACATGGATTCCTAATCAACAAATCAGCTAAAGCTTGCGGCTCTTTAGAAAAAATAATCTTGCAAAATGTCAGCTATGATACAAATTCAAACTCAAACAGACAACAAGGTTTTGTTTTTATGAGAATTGAAGGTGATTTTAATAGATCCTATATTTATCCCACTTTTGCCTCTGATAAACAGTTTTGGAGGCTTATGCATAGGGGTACCCCAAGATATTTTTGCTGTCTGAAGCAGAATAGCAAATGGCATTTCACACACACACAAAGTTAAAGTGTGTGGTACCCAAAACCAATCAAATTATTTTGTCACCTGAGGCAGACAATCCCATTAAAGCCTTCCTGGGAGTAAAAATACAATAAAAAGTAAATTTGCTGCCCTACCCCGTCATTACACCCAAAATCAGCTCGCTTGAGGTGGCCACCTCACTAAAAAAAACCTGTGGGCTCCTCCAGGCATCCTTTAGATTGTGCCTTCATGATGTTTTTTGCTTGTGATGGTATCAGGAGGCTATACACCAGGGGTCACAAGCCTGTCACCTGTGAGCGCCATGGTGCCCACAAAGGCCTTCACTGGTGCCCCCGGAAGGTAGCCGAGAATCTGAGCTTTCCGTTAAAAAGAAAGAAAGTCTCTAACCGTCCAGGAAATAAAGTTATACAGCAAAATGTGTGCGTATTCTTGTAAGTGATTTATGTAAAATGAGCTAACCTGGCTGCCCCCACCTGTAGGTGTTATTAGCCAATGAATAAAGTTAGAGCTATGATTGATAACTCAGTTGTTTGGACCCCAGGCAATAGGAATTGGTGGGGTCCTAAAGAGCTGCTATTTTCCACTCCCTTTTAGTGCACTTTTGCTATATTTGTCTTTTTTTCTAGTCTTTGGAATCTCCATGGTTTGCCTTTCCTTTTTCCCTAGCAATCAGGATGCA
Source organism: Rhineura floridana (assembly GCF_030035675.1). Classification (NCBI taxonomy): domain Eukaryota; kingdom Metazoa; phylum Chordata; class Lepidosauria; order Squamata; family Rhineuridae; genus Rhineura; species Rhineura floridana. Next base: position 136,433,686 of record NC_084480.1, read on the forward strand.
TCTTTCCTGTATTGGGTTCGCCTGAGATCAGGTAGTGCCTAGAAGTTATATTCTGCAAATATTACTACACAATAAGTGTGGGTGAATATGAAAGAATCCTCCTCCCTCCCCCAAGGCAAATGTTTAAACTTTGCAAAGAGGCTAAGGCGTGTCTCCTGCTTTGCCGAAGCTAAAGACAGGGACTTATGAGTAATTCACTGTAGAGTTAACTTATGCTATAATGGTACACGTCTACCCAGAAATAATTCTCTTTGTGTTTAAATGGGGTTTACTTTGAGGTAACTGGGTATAGGACATCAGCCTAGGCTGTGGGTTGGCATTGGTGAAAAACAAGGTACTTATGCATTTAACAACTGTACAGCAGGCAGAACCTCAACAGGTCAAGCCTTTTCTAGTATGGAAATACAATTATGGAAAAAGCTTCACAATGATTACTCTCTAATGTTGTGTTATGCCACACACCCCATTCAGTATTATGCCATGGCTCCACAAAAAGATAAGAAGAGCCTGCTGGATCAGGCCAGTGGCCCATCTAGTCCAACAACTTGTTCTCACAGTGGTCAACAGTTGTCCATGAGAAGCCTGCAAGCAGGATGTGAGTGCCGGGACACTTTCTCCTCTTGCGGTTTCCAGCAACTGTATTTAGAAGCTTACTTCCTCCCACTGTGGGGGCAGAGCATAGCCATCACGGCTAGCAGCCATTGATAGCCTTATCCTCCATGAATTTGTCTAATCTTCTTTTAAAGCCATCCATGTTGGTGGCCATCTCTGGGAGCGAGTTCTATAGCTTAACTATGCACTGTGTGAAGAAGTACTTTCTTTTGTCTGTCCTGAATCTTCCAACATTCAGCTTCATTGGATGTCCACAAGTTCTACTGTTATGAGAGAGGGAGAAAAACTTTTCACTCTCCACTTTGTCTATGCCATGCATAATTTTGTACTCTTCTGTCATGTCACCTCTTAACTCGCCCTTTCTCTAAACTAAAAAGCCCCAAATGCTGCAACCTTTCCTCACAGGGGAGTCGCTCCATCCCCTTGATCATTTTGGTTGCCCTTTGTTGTTGTTGTTGTTGTCGTAAGACCCTCTGTGGAGCAGAGTGGTAAGCAGCGGTAATTCAGCCGAAGCTCTGCTCACGGCCGGAGTTCAATTCCAATGGAAGGAGGAAGTCGAATCTCCGGTAAAAGGGGTTGAGGTCCACTCAGCCTTCCATCCATCCGTGGTCGGTAAAATGAGTACCCGGCATATGCTGGGGGGTAAAGGAACTGGTAATCCCACCCCATATATACGGTCTGCCTAGTAAATGTTGCAAGACATCACCCTAAGAGTTGGAAACGACTCACACTACAAGTGCGGGGACAACTTTACCTTTTTGTTGCTGTTGTTACATGCCTTCAAGTTGATTACGACTTATGGTGACCCTATGAATCAGCGACCTCCAATAGCATCTGTTATAAACCACCCTGTTCAGATCTTGTAAGTTCAGGTCTGTGGCTTCCTTTATGGAATCAATCCATCTCTTCTTTGGTCTTCCTCTTTTTCTACTCTTCTGTTTTTCCCAGCATTATTCCCTTTTCTAGTGAATCATGTCTTCTCATTATGTGTCCAAAGTATGGTAACCCCAGTTTCATCATTTTAGCTTCTAGTGATAGTTCTGGTTTAATTTCTTCTAACACCCAATTATTTGTCTTTTTCGTGGTCCTGGTATCTGCAAAGCTCTCCAACACCACATTTCAAATTAGGTGATTTTTCTCTTGTCCACTTTTTTCACTGTCCAGCTTTCACATCCATACATAGAAATTGAGAGTACCATGGTCTGAATGATCCTGACTTTAGTGTTCAGTGATACATCTTTGCATTTGAGGACCTTTTCTAGTTCTCTCATAGCTGGTCTCCCCAGTCCTAGCCTTCTTCTAATTTCTTGGCTATTGTCTCCATTTTGGTTAATTATGCCAAGCTATTGATAATCCTTGACAAATTCAACATCCTCATTGTCAGCTTTAAAGTTACATACATCTTTTGTTGTCATTACTTTAGTCTTCTTGATGTTCAGCTATAGACCTGCTTTTGTGCTTTCCTGTTTATCTTTCATCAGCATTCGTTTCAAATCATTACTGGTTTCTGCTAGTAGTATGGTATCGTCTGCATATCTAAAATCATTAATATTTCTCCCTCCAATTTTCACACCATCTTGGTCCAATCCCGCTACCTGTATGATATGTTCTGCATATAGATTAAACAAATAGGGTGATAAAATACACCCCTGTCTCACACCCTTTCCAATTTGGAACCAGTTGGTTTCTCCATATTCTGTCCTTATAGTAGCCTTTTGTCCAGAGTATAGGTTGTGCATCAGGATAATCAGATGCTGTGGCACTCCCATTTTTTAACACATTCCATAGTTTTTCATGATCTACACAATCAAAGGCTTTGCTATAATCTATAAAGCAAAGGGTGATTTTCTTCTGAAACTCCTTGGTCCATTCCATTATCCAACATATGTTTGCAATATGATCTCTGGTACCTCTTCCTTTTCTAAATCCAGCTTGGACATCTGGCATTTCTCACTCCATACATGACAAGAGCCTTTGTTGTAGAATTTTGGGCATTACTTTACTTGCATGGGATATTAAGGCAATAGTTTGATACTGCATTCCCTGGGATCCCCTTTCTTTGGAATTGGAATGTATATTGAATGCTTCCAGTCTGTGGGCCATTGTTTAGTTTTCCGTATTTGTTGACAAATTTTTGTCAAAATTTGGACAGATTCAGTCTCAGTAGCTTGTAGCAACTCTGTTGGTATGCCATCTGTTCCTGGTGATTTGTTTCTTCCAAGTATTTTAAGAGCAGCTTTCACCTCGCATTCTAACATTTCTGGTTCTTCATCATACGGTTCCTCCGTGAATGAATCTGTCATCCTGGCATCGCTTTTATAGAGTTCTTCAGTGTATTGCTTCCATCTTCCTTTTATTTCATCTTGGTCAGTCAGTGTGTTCCCCTGTTGATTATTCAGCATCCCTACTCTTGGTTTAAATTTCCCTTTCATTTCTCTAATCTTTTGGAATAGGGTTCTTGTTCTACCTTTTTTGTTGTCCTCTTCTATTTCTATATAACTCTTGTAATAGTTCTCTTTGTTCTTATGTACAAGTCGCTGTATTATTGCCTTTAGGGTTCTGACCGTGCTTCTATCTCGTTTTGCTTTTGCTTTCCTTCTTTCTTGAACCATTTTAAGAGTTTCATCAGTCATTCATTGACGTCTTTCTCTCTTTTTAACTAGAAGTATTGTCTTTTTGCATTCTTCCCTCTTAATGTCTCTGACTTCAATCAGTAGTTCTTCTGGTTCTCTATCAACTAAGTTTAAAGCCTCAAATATGTTCCTTATTTGATCTTTATATTCTTCTGGGATGGTATTTAAACAATATACAAGGCAGGCATTTTGACTGCTGCCCCAGCACTCTCTCAAAATTTGAAGTGTGCCCTCCAGTCCAAAAAGGTTGCCAACCCCTGCAAAACACAACCTCACTTTCAACACTCTTTGAACCTGCAAAAATTCAGAGTGATACTGTTTTTTTCTAATCAGGGGATGTCCCATAACTTTCTGCTGAAATCCTGTAACTTTTTATACCACAGATGTTGTGGTTTATTTTTTTTCCTGGTTTGTCGTGCTGTAGCACAAAAGCACCCACCCAGACAGCAATAATGCAGTAACACTGGGGAAACAATGCAGAACAACTCATGTGTGGACAGTCCAGTATAAATCCAACCCAATGCACTTCTGTCACATCCACATCATACATTTAAAGCATATTGCTTCTCCCAAAGAATCCTGGAGAGTGTAGTTTATCCCTCACAGAGCTACAATTCCCAGCACCACTAACAAACTACAGTTCCCAGGATTCTTTAGGGGAAGCCACATGCTTCAAAAAGATGTTGTAGATGTGACCATTAGAAGAGCCTTGCTGGCTTATGAAATTGACCCATCTAGTCCAGCATCCTGTTCTCACAGGGGTCAATCAGATGCCTATGGAAGCCCAAAAGCAGGATGCGGGTGCAACACCCATCTCTCCACAGCACGTTGCAGAATAGACCCACCAAAAAATAGCACTACCACCAAGGAGGGGCCTTATGTCTGAGCAGAGATAGCAGTGGGGCAAAAAAGGTATGTCTGGAAACAGCCTGGAAAGCAAAGCTTCTCTCAAACACTGCCATCTCCAGCTTGAAAAGGAATTTGGAGATTTTCCAATTGTGAAATTAGTACAAAGTTTCCTCGAATGGTTCCTTTTGGCTCTATCCTATGCACATTTATATGGCTGGCTTCCATGTTTCTCTGCCTCATTCCTTCCAGTCAGCTTGTCTGGAAATGCTAAGCAACTGTTCAGAAACATTAGGGCAGCCCTTGTATTATATGACTTGAGAAATCAAAATCCCCATTCAACTCATTGCCCGTAAAAACGGCAGCAATTGCTAGGGGATTTGGAGAGGAGCCGGGGAGAGGAGGAGGGAGGGAGAAAATGAGGGGCTGGAGGAGGCGGGTGAGGGTTTGTGTTTGGCTCTTCATTCCCTATTCATTGTGAAATGGGGATCACTCCAGCTAACTGGCCCAGAGAGATAAGGATTTCAGACAATCTGCCTTTGCCTGATAAGGACGGCTTGCATTGCAGAAAGATTATTTGTTAAGAACCTCGGTAGAGTAAAATATACAGTCAAACGCCTTATCGCTGGAACTCATTACCCATTTACACACATGGTCACACCATCACCAATTTTTCTATAAACACAAATCATCTGCTTGTAGCTGAACAACACAAGGATGATACACTCATTGGTGGGTGTGGGGGAGGACCAGAGATGGAGAAGGGAAGAAAGAATGAGCACACACTTAGAATCCTTTAGCCACAGCCATTTGTCCCATTGTTTGAACCAGTCATTCAAGTTTAACCAATTTCTTATTAGAAAAGGCCAGATTCTTAACCCCTTGTTCATCTGTGATGCTTCTCAACAACAGAGCTACCAAAAGCAGAAGTTTGCCTTGCACTGTTCCCTTTTCTGAGTGGTATGTAGTTCCAGAGGCAGCCTTTTCCTAGTGATGAGAGAGAGTACTAGGGACTTGTGGCATTTTGCAATATGTGTTTATATATCAGTACTGAACATTGAGAATCGGGAGCAGCAGTCAGCTATACAGGCTTGCAAAGCTGAGTACTGCTCCACAGCGCTGATGTTCTCATTTTGCACAGAGAGCTAAGATGAACAGAGCTAGCAGGAGACTATGCTTAGTTTGCACCCTCAGGATTTACCGTTCAAGGAGTTCCACTTAAAGTGGCTTCCCTGAGGGTTCAAAGTCTCAGAGCCAACATGGAGCATCAGCTGCTACCAAAGCTGATGGAGGCTGATCAATTAGGGCAGATGGGGCACTGCCCCATCAGCCTCAGTCTGCCCCCTGCAGCCCACATGCCTGCCTTCTTACTTCCAACCAGTCCAGGGGCTGGCTCTGCCTACTGTTGGCTCTGGCTCCACGTACCATTGGTCTCTCAGTCTTCCACCCTGCCATATCTGAGTAGACATGGTTAGGATTGTGCTGTTGGTAAGGCTTGACTAGGGATCCTCTGCAAAGATATCCATATCAAAGCAGGGTTGGCAACCCCCTGCCTGGAATGCCCTGCCCCTACCTTTTCACATGGCTGCTCAAAATTTCTTTACAGATTTGACCCTTCTCTTGAGAAAGAGATCTGAGAAATGAGTAAGAAGATTCTTTGCCCTTTCCTGCCTGTCCTGTGGGCTGCTATAAACTCACTTTGACAGCCAACCCAATTCCAGTGAGTAATAATTGACAGAGAAAAAACACACATGGTTTGGTCTACCTTCAGAGGCAGTAGTTGGGAACAATGAGCCACACTTCCCAGTATGTGAATTCCCTTTTACCACTATTGGGCAAGAAACAAACTGTCATGTAACCAACAAGGTGCATCATGAGTAGGTTTAAGGGGGTTTAGCTGAGCCCATGGAACCACTGTTGTTGCTTCTGTGGATGTGAGGAAAAAGGCAAATGAATTATAAACAGAAAAAGAAGATCAAAAGACAGTGATGATTTCCTAAATGGAATACCATACCAACCACAGTAAGATTCCTATGAGCAAGGCCAAAAACTCAGCATCCCACAATCAGTCAGGGTTCCTAACCAAGATCCAAAACCAAAAGAATCCTGGCAGCCAGTCAGTCAAGGTCACAGAAATCCCCATGCAGCACAACCTGACTCGGGGGCTGCAGTTAATGCAGAATGCTGTGGCACAATTGCTGACATGAGTGATACCCTGTCAGCACATAATACCACTGCTCTGGAATCTGCACTGGTTGCCGATTTGCTACCAGGCCAAGTTCAAGGTGTGCTTTCCATGTTACGGGTGCCACATAATACTTGCTCTACTTTTGTAAGAAACTGATTCTTTAGTGTGGCAGCACCTCTGCTTTGGAACTCCCTGCCTATTGACATTAGGTAGGCATCTTCATTGTACTCTTTTGGGCACCTGCTAAAAACATTTTTGTTTAGGCAAGCCTACCTAGGCATGTATAAGCTATAATGTTTTTTATCTGTTTTTAACTCATTGTTGGTTTTATTATTTTGAATGTTTTTAAATACCTGTCTTTAACAGTTTTTGCCAATAATTTCATTGTTTTCATTCCTTCTGTAAACCACTTTGAGTTTTCTTACAATAAAGCGGTATATAAATATTGTAAATAAAATACATAAATAAATTTCAGAATCACTGTGGCCCTTGAATTTTAGGAACAGAGGAATCTGCCTTATACTGACTGGCCATATAGCTCAGTACTGATGACATGGACTAGCATTGGCTCTCCAGGATTCCAGGCAATAGTCTTTTCAAGAGATTGCATTTTGGACCTTTGCAGGCAAAGCGTGTACCCTACCACTGAGCTTCAGCTCTTCCCTTGTTTAAAAATTATCTTTTAAAATTGTTGTTTTCAATTTACTGATAAATGCACAGCATGCAGATCCGTACCATGCATTTACAGCACATTCAAAACATATTTATTTATTTATATTATTTATTACATTTCTGTCCCACCCTTCCACCCAGAAGGAGCCCAGGGCAGCAAACAAAAACACTAAAAGCACTTTAAAACAACTTAAAAACAAAAGACTGTAAAACATATTAAAACAAAATATATTTAAAAACATATTAAAACAAAACATCTTAAAAACATCTTTTAAAAATTTTTTTAAAAGCAATCCCAGCACAGACGCAGACTGGGATAAGGCCGCTACTTAAAAGGCTTGTTGAAAGAGGAAGGTCTTCAACAGGCACACCGCTTCCTATGTTGTGTGGAGGCCCTCACCTGCAGAGCGCAGTGATTGACTGGGTATATAAGGGGTAAGATAAACTTTTGGGTATCCTGGTAAGGTATCCAAGCTGTGTAGGGCTTTGTACACAAAAACTAGAACATTGAACTTGGCCCGGAATCTAATGGGTAGCCAGTGCAATCGTTCACTGCAAGGTAGCATGTTAGTGATACCCTGTCCCAGTGAGCAGTTTCACTGCCACATTTTGCACCTGCTGCAGCTTCTGGACCAACCTCAAAGGCAGCCCCACGTAGGACACATTACAGTAATCCAGCCTGGTGGGGCATGGACAACAGTGGTCAGTCTATTTTGGTCCAGAAATGGCCACAGTTGTCTGACCAGCCAAAGCTGGTAAAAGGCACTCCTAACCACGGAGGTCATCTGAGCTTCTAGCAGCAAAGGTGGATCCAGGAGCACCCCCAGATTACGAACCTGCTTTTTCAGAGGGAGTATGACCCCATCCAAAGCAGACAATTGACCAATTATCTGAACTTGGGAACCACCGACCCACAGCACCTCCATCTTGCTAGGAATCAGACTCAGTTTATTGGCCCTCATCCAGACCACCACTGACTCCAGGCACCGGTCCAGGGCTTGTATGGCCTCTCCTGATTCAGATGTTACAAAGAAATAGAGCTGGGTACCATCAGTGTACTGCTGACACCTTGCCCCAAATCTCCTGATGACTGCTCCCAAGGCATCATATAGATGTTAAACAGCATTGGGGACAAGATGGTATCCTATGGCATCCCACAGCACAACTGCCAGGGGGCCGAAAGACAATCACCCAATGCTATTCTCTGAAAATGACCCTGAAGATAGGATAGGAACCACTGTAAAACAGTGCCGCTGATACTCATCTCACCAAGTTGGCTCAGAAGGATACCATGGTCAATGGTATCAAAAGCCACTGAGAATTCAAGTAAGAATAATAGGCTCTCACTCCCCTGTCCTCCCGATAAAGGTCATCCTTCAGGGCAACCAAGGCTGATTCAGTCCTGTAACCAGGCCTGAACCCAGGTTGGAATGGGTCAAGATAATCTGTTTCATCTAAGTGTACTTGCAGTTGCTGCACCACAACCATCTCTATCACTTTCCCTAAAAAGGGAGTATTTGCAAATGGACAGTAGTTTGTAAAAGCTCCTGTGAAGAGACCCCAGCAGTGCAGAATGTGGTAGTGGGTGCAGAATTCAGCCTCGAGACCCTTTGTTTTCTTTAAAAAGAAAAGCACATTTCTAGACCTGATGAGTGTGAAAGTGTGCTTGAAAAGTGTCTGTGGTCAAAACCTGATGAAATCTCAGAAACCAGAGGGATGGCTGATTAACAGTGCAATCCTATACATGCCTACTCAGAAATAAGTCTAATGAAGTTCCATGAAACTTGCTCCTCAGCAAACGTGTTTAGGACTGCAGCCTAAGGTGTACACACCACACATATAAAGCACATTTAGAGCACATAATTTCCCTCAAGGAATCCTGGGACCTGTAGTTTATTAAGGGTGCTGGAAATTGTAGCTCTGTGAGGGGTAAACTACAGTTCCCTTTTTTTTTTTGAGGGAAATCATGTGCTTTAACTGTCATTCATTTCATTCATTCATTCATTGGTGATCACTCATGGCTGAGTAAGATTGTCTTCCAGGGTAAGGTCTTTAACAGTGGATCCGTAAGTGACTGTGGAGGCCAATTCTGGATCCACACAGCCTCCCACAGTGACAACATAGGTTTTCAGATGGAAGATGGTCACGATGAGGATTTGCTTGACGTGCCTTCTGCTTATCTCATTTGTCCTTTTCACCCTGTACTCATGCTTCTTCAAAGTCCATAGCACCTTTGATAATGGCTGACCTCCAATTGGGACGCTCATGGGCCAAAGCTTCCCAGTTCTCGATGCTCATGTTACATTTTTAAAGATTAGCTTTAAGAACATCTTTAAACCTCTTTTGCTGTCCACCGATATTCCGTTTTCCATCCTACGTTTCCTAGTAGTGGCCATGAGAAAAGGAAGTTAAGGCTCTATCATCAACTAACAAAATCAGGAAAAACAATGCAAAATAAATTGGCATGACGAATTTTGAGAAGTACAAATGTGCATAATTTATAGTACAAACATAAGAAGAGCCTGCTGGATCAAGACAATGGCCCATCTAGTCCAGCATCCTGTTCTCACAGTGGCCAGCCAGTTGCCCATAGGAAACCCACAAATAGTGTTTGCAGAATCCAACTTTTCTTGATGTAGAATATGGATGTATACTTTTTTTTTACTTTTTCTTCACAGAGACTCTACACAGCTTGGTGCTTTAAACTTTCAACCCAACCACATCAACCAACCAGCCAACAGATTACTGTATTCTGCCTTGTGAACTGAACATACAAGCAACGCCAGAGTCAACAATGCTAGCTGTCCACCTTGAAGCTTTTTGTTCCTTTTCATCATGCTTTCTGCCGATTTCCTATGATGAAGATTTGTCAACAGATGCTGAAAGGCAAACAAATTCCCCAGGAGACCTGGCACCATATGCCTAATCACAGCCACGGAGCCAAACTTTAGACCTGCCGACACCACCAGGCCTGGCTTTTGTCTTTGGCGGCAACTATGAAAAGCAGCTCTCCAATGTTTGCTCAGAACTCCCTCTTCCCAGGCAGCTGGGCAACGTTGTTCCCCACACATGACAAAGCGGACAACCTAGGCCAATTATGGGAGTCTAAAATGTAAACATGGAGACTTTTCATCCAAAAGAAGCTGCTACAGAAATGGGAGATGAGGCTGCCAACAGATAGAGCACCACTCTAAGTGGGGTATAATGTCAGTTCAAGTTGAGAGGCTACAAAAGTCAAACAGCAGTTCGATGGTACTATAACTGTACTTAAGAGACTTGACTTTTCTATACTGCCTGAGAGGCCAAAAGCAGCATTAATTATCTAATTTAGAAGAGAGAGAGAGAGGCTATTTATTTCTGAAGGAAGCCTAAGAGTGGAAGGAAGTTAATAGGGACATTATTAGGAGTGCCATTTCAATTTTCGTCGTAGGGATGGAGAGATCTTTGTGTGAGGGTGGGAATCCACGTTTAGATATAATGAAAATTAAAAATGTATTTGAAAAGCATTTGTTGTATAGTTTTCAGTACCTCATAACAACCAAAGATATAGGTGATCCTGAGGAATAATCACATGACATTTGTGGCAATGGTGGCTGGAGTCTCATTTGCCTTCCCTAAAATGGCATCTTTGGGCATTACTACTTGAAGAGAGAGCTTCTATAGTGCTCCAGGAAATGTCTTGCAAAGAAAGGCAACACTTTCTAAGTAGAAGTAGCCCCACCATAAACTAAAGTAGGACAATTACTTTAGGCAGTAGATATTGGATGCTATTAAAGGGGGGGGGAGTGACAGACAGACAAATCTGGTCCATGAGAGAGAATGCACCAGGAACGTCAGCTCAAATCCTTTGAAATTAATGAGGGCCATACAAGACAGTCTTAGTCCTGCCCCATTTTTGAGGAACTGAATAACAACTGGTTTATCGAGCTGCAAAAAAAGACCTCTCCACCCCCTTAACTGTAGCATACATCTGCAGCAGCTGTTTTTACTCATGTGCCACCTGACAGGGTGAACACCCCAAATGTGATGTAATCACCTTGAGCTTTCCTCTGTGACTGCTTTACATCATTGGTCGGTGCAGGCGGAGAAACATATTAATGACATCACACCATAGGGGTAAGAATTCCTACACATTATTGGAGGTGGAGGGGGAAAACCTTGGTATTGGGGTGCCATTGGGATGTGCAGTCTTGCCCTAAATAAGCCGCTCCTGGATCACCCACCTTTCAGTCCATTTGCTTGGTCTTTACTGAAGGTAGAAGTATTTTTAGTGACATGCTAGAAGACACAAGCAGTGCCATATATTTAGATCATGGACTCAGATTTGCATTTATAGCTAGGCTGTCTAAAGCATTTGCTGTTTCATGACAGATGCAGTTGCTGCTGGGCACTGTGTGTTTTGCATAACTTCTTCCCTCTCTGGACCATCATTTTGACATTCCAAGCAGGAAAGCCTTTTCAGATCTGATGTAAGCAAAAATGCAAATTTGTATACTGAAAAAATTGCTGCAAACTGAAGCCATGATACCTGGATTATTTAAATATTTGTTATATACCACTCTCAAACATTTAAACTCTGAGAACAGTGAAATGAATTGCTTTCAAATTATGTAAGGAAATATTGCCTTGCCTGTGCTAGTTTGTCCCAATACACGTCTGGAGCAACAGAAGAAATTGCACATGCCAAACTGTCTAGATTTTAGATACTTGCACACTTTAGTCTAGTGTCGAGATTGTTTCCTCAGTTAGGTGTTCCCGAGAATCCAGATTATGTTGCTGCCAAAACATTGCATTCCAGTATTTTCTTTCTGTTTTTGTGAAAGGTCTAGTTTGCATTTTTTCCTCTGAATTTTAGCATAATTGTTAAATTAGCCTTTCACATACAGTGCTTTGCAAAAGTAATCAGACCCCTGACCAATGCTCTCATATTACTGAATTACAAATGGTACATTGTAATTTCATTCTGTATGACATTTTATTTTGAAACACTGAAGCTCCTAATCAATTATTATAAGGTGACATTGGTTTTATGTTGGGAAACATTTGTAAGAAACATAAAAAACTGAAACATGTTGCATGCATAAGTATTCAACCCCTGTGCTGTGGAAGCTCCCAGTTTACCCAGATGAAAGAAACTGCCCTATCGAGGACACAGTTACCTTACCATTGGCCTCCACCTGTGAATCATTAAAGTTGCTGTCATATTGTCAGGATAAAAACCTCACTGTTGAAGGATCATTGGTCAGGCTGTGGATCTGAAGGAAAATGAAGACCAAAGAGCATGCTGCAGAAGTGAGAGATAATGTAATACAAATGCATAGATTAGGAAAAGGGTTCAAACTAATATCCAAGTGTTTGGATATCCCAGTGAGCACAGTTGGATCAGGATAATCAGGAAGTGGAAGCTGCATCACATCACCTAGGCACTGCCAAGAAAAGGCCGTCCCTCAAAACTCAGTCCTCAAACAAGGAGACCAACAATCATTTGGAAGGAGCTGCAGAGTTCAGTGGCTGGGAGTGGAGTAATGCTGCACCAGTCAACCATATCAAGAGCTCTGCATGACACTGGCCTGTATGGGAGGGTGGCAAGAAAGAAGCCATTAATGAAAAAGTACCATCTGAAAGAACATCTGGAGTTTGCCAGAAAGCATGAGAGTGCCCCAGCTGTGATGTGGGAAAAGGTTTTGTGGTCATATGAGATCAAGATAGAGCTTTTTGGCCAAAACTCAAACTGCTATGTGTGGCACAAACCTAACACTGCCCATGCCTCAAGACACACCATCCCTACAGTGAAGTATGGTGGAGGCAGCATCATGCTGTGTGGATGCTTCTCATCAGCAGGTACTGGGCATCTTGTTAAAATTGAAGGAAGAATGGATGGAGCAAAATACAGGGAAATACTGCAAGAGAACCTGCTTCAATCCACTAAAAAACTGAAGCTTGGAACTTCACTTTTCAGTAGGACAATGATCCCAAGCACAAGGCCAAAGCAACATTGGAGTGGCTCAAGAACAAAAAGGTGAATGTCCTACAGTGGCCCAGTCAAAGTCCTGATCTTAATCCATTGAGAACCTGTGGCACACTTTGAAAATTGTGGTCCACAAGCAACATCCAACCAACTTGAAGGACCTGGAGCGAATCTACCAAGAATAGGCCAAAATCCCTCCGACATTGTGTGCAAAGCTGGTACATACCTACCCCAAAAGACTTAAAGCTATTGTTGCAGCGAAAGGTAGCTCTACCAAATGTTAATGTCTGGGGGTTAAATACTTATGCACCCAACATGTTTTTGTTTTTTGTTTCTTACCAACATTTCCCAACATAAAACCAATGTCACCTTACAATAACTGATTTTGAGTTTCAGTATTTCAAAATAATATGTCATACAGAACGAAATTACAATGTACCATTTGTAATTCAATAATATGAGAGCACTGGTCAGGGGTCTGATTACTTTTGCAAGGCACTGTATGTATCACCAAAGTTGAACCCACCTGGCTCAGGGGAGTGATCCCAAGAACTAATTAGGCAAGAATGTGCTGTTAATACGAACTTGTACAGAAATTACATGTGGGGAGGGGGGAAGTACATAAATAAAAAATCTTTCATGGATTGGTTTTTTTCTTTCATGGATTGACTTTTCCTTGCATGTAATTTCTCTACAAGTTTATATTAACAGCCCCTTATTCTTGCCTAATTGGTTCCTGTAATTTCCTTTCTTTTTCGTTCTCACACTGGGGACCTTCATCTTTGTTTGGTTGTCAGGGGAATGATCCACCATACTGTTGGTGAAGCCTCACCTGTCAGCATCATTTGCCTGCATTTCCTCATTGTATTGCTAGACCCAAACAGGTAAGATCCTCAAAATATGGAAAAGAAACAAAATCATAGGAAACCATGTATAAAAATTATTTATGAAATAGCAAGACACAACTACACATGAGAATGTCTCCATTTGTTCTGAAGCATGCAATGGGATGCAATCCAGGAAATCTCAGCAATTTCTTTAAAAATTTTTTTTTTAATATATAAACAAACAGAACAAAAATCAATGCAGAATAGAGAAAATAAGCATCTGAGGTGCATCACCAAAATAAGAACATATAGCTCTAAATCAAAATCAAGAGAGTTATGCATAAAATATTATCACAACGTCCATACTGCACACAGGTACAGGAAGGGAATTCAAAATATTGTGAACGTCAACATAATATATAAAGTCCCACCATACTGCAAAAAAATTCTCAGGGTTCTCTGTTCCTGTAGAGACCCTCAAATCGTGGGTAATTTTTTCCAAGTTCCATAAGTTTTTGTACCACAAATATATATCCAAATTTTGCTCAGATACCTGGTCTATAGAAAGTCTGGCAGCATCCATGTGAAAAGTTCTTTAGAGCGAAAGTTGGTCATATGATTATCCCAGAGATTTCACAATGAAAGGTGGGGAGCCATAATAATATTACAATCAAAGATTTGAGAAACCTCCGTAGAAACTTTTCATAACCATTTCAAGTGTGTGGAGAAATGGTTGTAATTGTTATACAACGTTGGCTATCACTTATTATATCTATGTTGATTTCACATGTAGTTTTCTCTTGCTATTTCAGAAATCATTTTTATACACAATTTCCATTGGGGTTTTTTTTGGGGGGGGAGCAGAGATGCGATGATATTGTTTGTTCTTTTGTTCTGTTGTTTCTTTCCCATGTTTTGAAGAAAGTAAGTTTTGGTCTGGAAATTTCTGTTTTTAGGGGTTTCCTGTGATTTTGTTTACTACTTTTCCTCCACCATTTTCCTACCACCATTATATATCCTACATCCATGGAGCCTTTGAAAATGCTTTAAATTTTGCAGATCTGCTGTTTGGAACAGGGGATGAGATTCAGTTGGCCAGCTCTTCCTGTCTTCCTCAAACAAATGATTGGGGAGTTTTAAACTTTTACAGTTTCCTTGCACCTCTGCCATGAGTGCCCTGCAATACAGCCCCTTCCTTTCTTACTTTGCAACTACTGGCATTTGCCCTTGTATTTTCATTTTTTATACTGTGAAAAAAGTTTAATGGGGGTTTTTTGGTTGATCCTTCGAGTTCCTGTGGGTGGTGCAATACTGTACCACCTGCATTTGCCTCTGTTCTGGGGACATTGGAGGATTATACTGGAGAATATATATAAAGACAGAGCACTCCTATTGGGCAGGGGGGGAACTGTGATGGACAGCCACATCCTAAGGACAGAAGCCAGGTGAGAATGTGATTGGCAGCCTTTTCTCTCCCCTCCCACACTTGGCTCCAATGGGAGAGTCAGCAAAGACAGCTGAACTTTCAGCATTTGCACTATGGATCTCCTCCCACTCCAATCAGAGACCTCATTCTCCAACTGGGAAAGGGAGGCCTGCAACATCCTATTGGCTCTTGGCCACTCTCCAAGGGTTGCTCCCCAAGTATAAGGTGTTGGTCTACAATGATAGACCAACTGCAAACTGATTCTGGAATAATGACACATAATCTGTGCTAAAGGTTTATTCTTGGCTACAGCTCATGGTTAGTGAGGAAAGAGCTTCACCATGTGCCTGGGTTCAGATAACACATTAAAACCTTAGCCTAGCTCAATGTGGTGCAGAAGTAAAAGAGACCAGGGAGGAGCAAAGCAACCGTGGCCTCCTCTCAAGGAGCCCACATATTTACAAGGTCCTGGTAAGCTACAGTTTTGCTAATTGCAGTCTGTGAACTCAGACATATTTCTAGGTAAAGCTCCTCCTCCTTGATGTTTGGTTGTCATTAGTGCTCCCCCTCCCCAATTCTAGATGGTTTGTTATCCCAAATATACTTCATAACAGTCTGTTGCCATTTTTTCAGTACCAATCCATGATGCATCAACAGTATATTCAAGAAAACAAAAGAAAATTCACTAATAGGCAAAAAAAACCCTTGCAGTTTAAGAACGTACCTATAGCCCACAGATATTTCTATCGAACTTTAAAAAGCAGGGAAATTGGGCAACTATGCACCAGGGAAGCAGGAGACCTGACCTCCTGAGATATTGTATTGCCCCACAAATTTGTCAAAATGCAAACACAATTTGGGTTGGTCTTTCAGAGTCCTATCCACTTCCTGTGTAGCTTGGAAGAATTTGGTAACATGTGCCTCTGAGCATATGGTGAGTGGTGGCAACACCTGCAATCAGCCCAAATAATAGAAACAGGACATGTGCTGTGCTGATCTTGTTTTAACAGGAAGCAACATAAGACAGTTGATATCGTTCAGATAGTCACTTTAAATATGTCTGATTTACTTTGCACGTTGTCTCAAGTTGATGAATGTAGATCAACATCCATCTAATCAAATTTGATTAGATTTATTTTATAGCCAGACATGAAACTAAATCTAGATTAAAACTGGAATGATGCTGGAATTGTCAGATTTAAACAATGTAAGGGACATATTGTCTGCATAGAGATGCAAGGGATATATTGTCTTCATTTTTTACGTGCCTAATTTAACACCCTTAATCTTCTTAGAAGTTCTGACCACTACAGTGAAAGGCTTTTTTGCGGTGGTGACTACTCGGGGTGAAATGGCAACTCAGTCTTGTATTGCATTTGAAAATCAGGTATGGTGCTGTTTCCTATAATTCTTGATAAAGGTGCTTTATAGATACTTTCAATCCACCCCCACCCAATTGATAATCTACACTAAAAAATACCTTTTCAGCATCTAGGAACAAAATGGCACCTTGATTTGACTAAAATGACATGTTTATTAAACATTTAATGTTTATGTCCATCCTTCATAAATTCCATTTGATCCTCATTAATGTAAGCTTGAATAACTTTGCCAAATTTATTCACTGGTATAGAGGGCCAAAATGTAAAATCCTGATTTAGTAAAGCTGTTGATTGGTAAAACATAGCTAATGTTGGACAATTACTATAGTGTGGTTTTCTTATTAAATGTATAACCCGCCCTTCTTCCAGAAGGAGTCCAGGGCGGCAAACAAAACACTAAAATCCATTCTTAAACATCTTAAAAACAAAATACTTTAAAACATATTAAAACAAAAAATATTTTAAAAAATATTACAACAAAGCGTCTTAAACATTAAAACAAATGTACATAGTGCATCTTTAAAAATGTATTTTTAAAAAAGCATTAAAACATCTAAAAGGATTCTTTGCAGGATCTTGGTAGTATTCCTATTGTCATAGATTCATTTATTGTTTTTAATAACAGTTGAAGCAATATATATACTGAAATTGTTTATAATATTCTGCTGGAAATCTATCTGGGCCTAGAGATTTTTTTAAAAATTGCTTTCTGTATTTCTTGTAACAAGACTAGAGATTGCAAAAACCATGTGCCTTTGTTAGTAAGTTTAGGAAAATTCAGTGAAGACACTGTTCAATTACTTTTTAATTAGGATTATCTGAGTATATGTTTTTATAAGCATGAAATTGTTTTATGCTGTCATCTGCTGTTCATGCCATTTTATTGTATTTCATAAAAGGAATTCATTTTTTCTGTTGTTTGTGGGCTATTATTTTAGTCAAGAGATTCTCTCTGCCTTATTTCTCCCTAAAGAACTCTGTGAAGCTCAAAAGCTTGTATATTCCCAACAAGAGTTGGTCAGCTAAAAAACAATGCCTTGCACATAACTGTATCTTAGATGGTAGCATGGGAAATTATGGATATTTCCTAACAAACTGAATTGAGAAAAGCAAGATTTGTGTACTATGCCTCGACAGGTTCTTAGGAATAAAAAAAACTAACTTGTTTTAAAACAGATTAAGAAATTATAATATTTTCAAAAACAGCAATTTAGCACTGCCGTTGAATTGGTACAAATAGTTCAAAAAGTAAAGGAAGAGTTGTGATAATACAAACAGTCCAATCTTACACAAGACATTATGTTTTCAGATATTAAGAAGAAAATGCATAGGTCATGGCTGGGGTGTGTGTAAACATTTGACAGAGCAATCCAAACTACAGAAAGCCAGCGTAATTTACGATGGCATAAATTACTCCCATTCCAAACTCTGTTGAGGAGGAATTTGACTTACACTACTTTTTGCCAGGTTGCTAGGTGACTGAGCTGAAAGAGTCCCATCCCTTTTTGCAGGACTTACAACAGCATAGGTTACTGCGCCTTAAGTTCTGCCAGCTGAGGCCCGGGTGAGCTGGGGTGAGAGATTTACACTGGTGTATCTGTGGCTGAGCCGAGCTGAGAGACTTATGATGTACTCCTAATTGAGCCCCAGCTCATCTAGGAAAGCCCCACATCCACTGAATCTAAACTCTCTCATCCCAGTGGCTCTTGGGTTTAGATTCCGCTGTAAGCATATGACAGTATGTTTGAGTTGTAACTGTCCTGTTATTTTTTAGGCTTTTTGAGGTATAGAGGACAAACTTAACCTTAAAACAGTAACTTCATTGTTTAGCACTAAACTATACATTATATATTCACCAAAGACACAAACCTTGATCTTTGATATTCTAAATAAATGTTGCAATTTTGTTTCATAAGTTTATTACAAAGAAAAGTTCAATAAGTATATATTCTTTTTTAAAAACCTCAAGCTCCTTCAGATTATTTTGTGGCAAGTAGTATCCTAAAGCGTAAGTCAGGAGCGTACCTCTACATGACAAATGTACACAGTACATTAAAATCTTGGTCCCGATTCAGAGAAGTTAGTTCAGCACAGCTAACTTTCTCTTGACTAGAGCCACTGACTAGAACATTATACATTGTACAATACGATCAACATCCTTGTCAATAAGTTAAAAACAGTACCTTATGTGAATCATTTAAATACCGTTTTAGTGAGGAGGCATGCATTAGTTCTCTCTATTAATTTTTTCCCCTATCTATACAAATCATACAATAAAAAACAAAAATCTATTCCATTCTTGGTCCCCAAACAGAAGTGCTACATTATTGTGCTTTGTATAACAAAGCTCCAAATAATTTAAAACAGACTTCAGGTCATAGTTAACCATGTGTAAATAATGTATAAATAATATATACTATGAGAACTTCATAGATACAGTATTTCGCTTCATCCTGATCTTCAGTTTCAAACTTCTTGAATAACTGTCCACAAGAAGGGATGTGACAAATTAATATTTTAATTTTTGCCCAATTCAAAACAATGTCCTGCCATGTCTCCACAGTTACAAAGTTAGTTTTGAACTGTAAGTGAGGGTCAATAACACATTATTAAAAGTGGTGTGGATGTTCTGCAGATGTTACCTGTGGCTGAAACCCACAGGTAATATCTGCAGAAAGGAGCCAAAGCGTGATGTGGCCCCTGCCAATACTCTAAAAACATTAGAGCTGCTGCTCTTAAAGTCCAATGGTTCACCTAGTCCTGCATCCTGTTTTCCAGCCAGGTACCTCAGGGATGTCCACAATAGCCTTCTTTCTGCCATCGCCCCCTAGCAACTGGTATTCAGAGGCATGCTGCTTCTGAACACTGAGATTCCACATAGCCATCATGACTACTAGTCAGTGACAGATCTATTTATGGAGACCTAATCCCCATAAATTTGCAAAAAAAACCCTTTAAAGTCAGCTAACCAAGTGACCATCAGCAGATCTTGTGGCAGAAAATGCACTGTGTGAAGTATTTTCTTTTTCTGTCTTTATTCTTCTTCCAGCCCCTTTCATTAGATTACTCAGACTTCTAGTACTATGAAAAAGGGAGAAAAAGCTTCTCTCTATCCACTTTCATATCCCCTCCAAAAAAAATTTCTAAACTAAAAATCCCAAAGTATTGTACTTGTTTCTTGTAGGAAAGATTCTCCAGCCCCCTGATCATTTTGGTTGCTCTTTTCCAGCTTTACAGTAAGATGGAGCAAGCAGAACACTACACAATATTCTAAGCTTGGCAGCACCATAGACTGTGTTAAGGGCAATATGATACTGGCGGTTTTATTCTCAGTCCCTTTGCTAATAATCCACTTCCGCCCACCCCCCAAGCATGGTATTTGCTATTTTCACAGCTGGATAACATTTTCATGGAGTTATCCATAACAAGCCCAGTTAGTCACCATCAGAGGTCAGATCCCATTCAGGATATAGGTTAGCTCCAGCTATAGCAAAGTGGAAATAATGCCATTCCAGTACAAAATGAACCAGGCCCAGCTGCACACATAGTGAGGTACAAGACTAAAATAAGATCCATAGCTGAAACTTTATATAATCCACCATACACAGACATTGTAATAGACCAAACATGTCCAACATCTGAATTCTAAGGGCACCTTATTGTCTAGACAGTGGCTTGGGGGGTAGAAGCAATCAGAGTCCCTCATAGCATGTCACCATCTATAATCATGTTTCCAGCTTGGATTACTGCATTGAGCAGGGGGTTGGACTCAATGGCCTTACAGGCCCCTTCCAACTCTACTATTCTATGATTCTATAAGTACCTAGAGGACCAGGACCATTATGTGCTAAACCTTGCGAGATGCAATACTGAAGTACACAACGTTGCTCAACTTTTGAAACTGGTGGCCACCCCTCAACAGAATGATTCTGACACTGGCTGGCTGATTCCTCCAGAATTCACCACTCCTATATTATTTATGTACACTCACACATTGTTAGCAAACCTAATTGTCTTGTTTTTGTCACTCAGTGGGGTGAGGAGACTACTTTTGGGTTCATTAATTGCTAGAGCAATACTGGACCACACAGATTCAAACAACAACCCACCTTACTTTTTGACTAAGTGTCACAAGCCACCACCAAAAGTTCAGCAGCTTGCCATATGTTTGACACCCCCCTCAATTTTTCCAGTTCTGGACAGGGAGCAACACATTTAGAGAGAGCTCTGGTGGGCTGCTGCACATGACACAACACTGATGACACCTTCTGGGCAATAAATGCATTCCATTGTTTTATAGGTGGGTCAGTAGAGTTGAATGACTTCTTCCCATTCATTGATAGGCCAGATCCCATTGGGCTGGACATTGGTTGGAGAGTTTTTCCAGTCCCATGTCTTCATGGGTATCTTCCACTCTTTACCGTAGTTGGCTTCAATATAATGGAGAGTTTCACATGGTACACGTACCTTGAGTTCTATAAACTCAGTCCAACATAGTGTAAATTTGGGAAACAGGTACCTGTGTTAAAAAAAGAACAGAACGGTCAACAAGACCGTTAAGAGTGTCCGTTAATTCGGACAGATAGGCGACTAACAAATAAAATTTTATTATTATTATTAACATGATGAAGGAAAGGCACTAAGTAATAAAATGAATGCAATGTGGTGCAACTTCTCAGACTATGTGGCAAATTTTCATATAGGCAGTACTATATGAATTATGTGCTGAAGAAAAAATTCTGCATCCAGAGAGGCCAAATTCTGCAATATGCAAAGATGGCTTCTACAGCTGGCATAAATTAAACATACTAAACAGCTTTGCATGATATATATGAGTTTGTATAATTCATTGCCGAGAGGCAAAGACTTATTCAGGACACTAAAATCTGGCACTCCAAAATCTGCAAATCTACATTAGCAACTCCTCAGGCCTCTAACATTTCAACAGCCATTTTCAAGCACATCATCATAAGGACTAGAACCTTTTTGTTGGCAAACCAGCACAGCAGGAAGCTGAATTCTGTAACTCAAAGCTGGGGAACCTGTGACCCTACAGATGTTGCTGGACTCCAATTCCCATAAGCCACAGTCAGCATGGCCAATGGTTGGGGACGATGGGAACTGCAGTCCAACAACATCCAGAGGGACCCTTGCTGTAACCTGACCCTAAAGACATTTCTCAATTAGAACACAAATCTGCTGCAAACCATCAACATAAACACACACTTTTCAGGATAATCTGATGATCCCTAGAAACCAAAGCAAGGTTCCGTCATTGATAAAACTTGGGAAAAAGTACAACCAGTCACCAAAGGTTAAACAGCTCTGGTCAGAGGTAAGTGGAGTTAACATGCTGCCTTAACAAAAAATTAGAACAGCAGAAACCATAAAAACTGAAATGAGATCAAAGGATGGGCAGGAAGGGCTGGGAAAAGGTCTTAACCTGGAACTGAAAAGACAGACAATTCAGCAGTGGGTCCCTGGGGGTGGACATTCCACACAGGCAGGCACCATTACCAAAAAGGCCCTCTAACTTCAGTAGGTAGGGATGGGGAGAAGGACCTCTGAGGAGGACTGATGATGATCTTAATATTTGGGCAGGCTTGTAAGACAGAGTCCTTCAGATCCCGAATGCAAAGCCATTTAGGTCTTGTAAAGTAAGTGCCAGCATTCTCAAATGTGTTCAGAAGGAGACTGAGAGCCATTGTTTAAGGATAGGCAAAGGGTTTTTCATTCAGCCAGTCCCAGTTAGCAGCGTAGCAACTGTATTTGGGACTAGCTGCTACTTCTGAGGGGTCTTCAAAAGGCAGCCCTATGTATAAATGCATTGCAGTAGTCTAACCTGGTGCTTACCAGAAAATGAATAACTGGGGCCACACTACAGATGCTTGAGGAATTCAATTTTTGTTAATTCCGATACATACTGACCTGATCTGCACTTCCCATACAGACTAATGCATGGATCAAAATGTTCTTTGAGTTCTGCAATGCAATTCTTCGCTCAAAAAATTTATTAAAATGCACGATTTAGAATAGAATACACTTCTGAGTGAGCAGACATGAAAGTGGCCTGGACCAAAACCTGACTAATTCATCCTAGTGGACAACCTCTTTGTCCAGGAGGGTGCACCGGCTGCAACTGGTGACAGATGCTTTGTGCCACTTGAACTGCAGCTGGATCTATGAGCACCCCCCATACACCTTGGGTGGTCTTCAGCTGGTGAGCTGGGAACCACTACTGGGCTGTGGTGTGATCAAAGGTGGGTCACAACAGCACCACCACCATCATGGTAAAAAATTAACAAATGAATCCCCAAATCAGTGTTTGGGTTAAAGGTGAATCTGGGTCTGAAAACGCTGGGGCAGATGTGTGCATCCCATGAACCGCATGCTAAGATGGCCCACATGGATGCCCAAGCTACCCCAAATATTGCTGCCTCTCTGCCACTTCTCAAGCATGCGTTACCATCCTGCCTTTGTAACTTGCTGCTCAGAAGGCTGAGGGTGGTGGTGGTGAATGCATGTGAGAGAGAATGCCCTCAGCCACCACTACCACTGGCCACACTGGCTGCCGGCTCCTGCCATGCCCTCTGGCGTGTACCTCCCAACCTCTCGCGCTGCCTTCAGGAGCAGAAAGGCTGCCTCCTGAGAACAGACTGCACAAAGCCCAGAAGTTGTTCTGGGGGGATAAAATGGAATAACCCCCATGAACAGCATCCTGCGGCCCTTGGAGGAAGAAGGGGCTACAAATGAATTAAATATCGCTCCAAAGCTTCCATAGTGACGGTTCTGATTAGACATGGCATCCAGCAGCTTGCAGAAAGGAAGACACATTTTCCTCCTTGGTATCACCCTGAATTTCTGCTGAGCCCAGAAATATGCAAGCTGCCACGGACTCCTCGAGTCTCCCCACCAACAGCAGACAGTGCAGCTGTCCTATTCCAGCAGGTTGTCATCACAGGGACTATTTTTCCTCCCGCCAACACTGAGACAAAACTTGCAGCTATAACTGAGCAAGGCCCCAAGTGAAGAAAAGTGATAGGATGCCCAGAACAGCTTGCTAGAAAAGAGTGCTAAGGTTTGTTTCTTCTTTATTCCTCCTTGAGGAAAATAAATCACTCATTCACCTAGCACAATATCAAACTCTTTCCTGCACCATGGAATGATTACAAGCCCTTTTGTGGATTAAAAACTGTGAAGGTAAAAAAGACAAAAGCATTAATCTCAGGCAAGAATTAAGAAGGGGAAAAAACACTGACTTTTCACCTCTCCCTCCTTGAAATTTCTTTTTAACAGGTGAGTGGTTAGATTTTGCAGTGCCTGTTACAACATATTAGATTTCATATCAACTGCAGGTCTTCTCATTTGAAGGTGCTTTGTTCATTTATATTCTCCTTTCCTTCTAACTGACCTTCCTAACTAAACCTTGGGAGATTTCGCCCCTTCCCTTAGTAAGTTGCTTACTTAAGGCAGGATTTCCACCGTCAGGAAACCCTTGTCACATAAAATCATCTGCCAAGGAACTTTATGTGTGAGCGCCATGGAACCCGAGTGCCCTGCAGAGGATTCTGGGAAATGTTCTACAGTGCATACAGCTCATGGTCAGGCTTGTTAGGTTTCACCATTCCCCAACTTGGATGGACACCTGAACCTAGAACGCATCTCACACTCTCCTGCAGATACATATTGCAAAATAAGGATGGTAAGGGTGAGCCAGCTCTTTTTCAGGGAAAACCTGTCCATCCTACTAGTGTTATTGAGGAATCCCTGAGGAGTTTCTTAGGAATCTCAGGGCACTTCCAGACTGTTGCTATTTTTGGGTGGGATGCAATCACATACCAGCAAATTCAGGTTGCACAGTTACAACTGATTGGGAGATCTTGCGCAACAAACCTGCTTCCCAAAAATATCGGACTATTTTCCAATAAGTGATGGAAAAATTCACTGGGAAGTGTGAAATAACACTTGCTTTGGCACAATGTCATCTAGCCTCCCCGCAACCAGATAAGGCTGAATGCTCATGAAATAACTAACATCGTCAAATATCCCTGAAAACAAATGGGGACGCATGCTTAAGGAACAGGATGTCTGGAAGGGCCCACAGCATTACGCAAAACATGGTTTTAAAGCCAGTTGTAAAGGATGCTTTTTTGTTGTTGTTCCCTGATGGGCTATTACTTCTATACTGGTGGTAGAATAGAGCTGCACTACACTCTTTGGTAAGGCTATCTCATGTCTCTCACAGATGTCAAGTCTGACTCATACTTGAATTTCTTGCCCGATTTGGCCTGAGTTCCTCCATTCCATATATGGTCATCCTCTTCATAGAAGAAAAAAATATCAAGTTTCACATCATCTTCTCCTTGAAAGGAGAGCTCTAAGCTATCTTCAACCTGTAAAGGAGACCAAAATATATACATGCATTTTATAGGACACAGATCATTGAGGCTACAAAGTCAAGCATTGTAAATATGCAAGACTGACAGACGCCAGAACTTTGTGCAATGATTTTAAGGGACAAATGACATGTTGCACCATTCTTTTTTTTTTTTAAACCCGGTCATTTCTTTTGAAGCAGTATCAGCTGGGGAGAGGGGTGTCCCAGTCTGGACCATGCTCCCAATCCACATTAGGGATCCTGTACCAGTTTCCCGCTGAAACCCTTCCCAGTCTGCTATTTGCCTACAAAAGTACAGTTTGCAGTAAATGGTACCCTTGAAAGAAAAACTAACAGCCATGGGGAAGAGGGTAAGTTTTGGCAGAAAATAAGAGCCCAATTGGGAGCTTGCTCCAGATTGGAACCCTGCAGCTGATGCTTCTTCAAAATAAAAGGATCTAGTTTAAGCATGGTGGGTTTCTTTATATTGTTAAGCTGTAACTGGTTTTTGTACAGTAGACACACCCAGTAGACCCTGGGTTAACAGCTACACCTGATCCTACTCACCCTAACCAGCCTTTTCCTATCTGTGCAGCCCGATCCTGGGATGTGTTTCTCCATCATACTACAAGGCAATGGCATGTTTGGAATCACCTCATTCATACACATATACACATTTATTCATGTCTGTTAGATAAATGGTATGAGGAGATTATATATATCCCGCCTTTCCTCCAAGAAGCTCAAGGCAACATATATGGCTCTATCCTCCTTCCCATTTTATCCTTACAACAAGATGAGATTTGAACCCAAGTCTTCCCAGAGCTACACTCTCTCCATACTAAGGCAAAGTACATTCTTCCTGTGAAAGCTTGGCACTGCAGACACTTGAAAGGAGGACTACAAAGAGGGCAAAGTACCAAAGTTAGGCGAGTTATCCACCAACCTTGCCAAACCTGTGCTTTAGTGGTAATCCTGCCTTCTGAAATGCTGGAATAATATCCGGCTGATAGTCTCGAATAAAAATCCCCAAGTCCACATCTTTGCTATATGGAATAATATTGCACTGCCTGTACCAACCTAAAAATACAACAGATCCATGAGCTTTATGGCAAAGAGGTCAAGATCACGCAGCTCCCCAGTTGGTGCAGTATAGACCAGCCTTGTAAATAAGTCCACTAAATCTACTAGCCTACAAAGGTGTTTACTAGCCTGTTGGAGGCTTGCTGAGGAAGGGTGGAGGACACTGTCCCTTCTTTGGAACAGAGGAAGCTGCCTTATACCAAAGAGACTCCTGGTCCGTCTAGCTCACCATTGTCTACACCCACCGACAGTGGCTTTCCAGGGTTTCAGACGGGACTCCTTCCCAGCTCTGCTTGGAGACACTGGGGCCTTCTGCACCCAAAGCATGAGCTCTAACCCCTGGTGCATTTCTGTGTTGGGCATGGAGAAGGTTTTCCTTCGCCTTGTGTAGTCTGTTTGGTAGTCTGTTTGGGCGCAGAGTGAGTGGGGATGGCACAAGAGCAGGCCATTCCTCTTCCACCACCCCACTTGCATGCAATTCCTTGTCACCTATGGTGACTCCAGGCAAGTACTTAAAACACCAGGGGGAATTGACACCTTCACTGAAAATTGCAGATTCCCCCATCTTTCTAAAAACAGGAACCTGCAATTTGAAAGGTGGAGCTCCTACTGCATTTTTAACTTATATTTAAAAAATTGTTAACACATAAATATATAAATATTCATTTAGTACACCAAGCACATTTTTGTAAGATCTATACAGGACCGTTTCTGATTAAGTGGGTCCAATCTTTACCTCCTTTTCATGATGCAATTTTTTCCAAAGTTTGGACGACCATACCTTTTTTGTAGGCGACCTTTCCCTCAACACACAGTCTCCTAGTCACAATAACCATATAAGCAAAAAAATTCCCTTTGTCAAGGTCTCATATTTTTATGTCTGATTAACAGAAACACAGAATCTAAATGGGTTTTAGACCCATTATTGCACATAAGAACAGAGTCCCGCTGGATCAGACCAAATGTCTATCTAGTTCAGCATTCTGTTTTCACAGTGTTCAACTACATGCCTCTGGGAAGCCCACAAGAGATTGTCCAACCCAGGGCTGGTTCTAAGGGGTGGCCAGGTGGGGCACTCGCCCGAGGGCCCCTGGAGCTACGGGGGGCCCTCCGCTCTCCTTCCGCGATCAGCTGAAGCATTCGCAGACCACAATTCCCCCTCTATCCCCACGCTGTACCTACTTTTCCATTGTTTTTTGCAGTGCGCAGATTTGCTATCAATCAAGATGGCAGCTGAGGTTTCCTTAAGGGGCTGAAGCCTCTACCGCCATCTTGACTGATGGCAAACCTGCGCGCGCCACAAAAAACAATGGAAAGGTAGGTGAAGCGTGGGGATAGTGGGGGGATGGCGGGCAGAGCAGAAGCTCCTGTCTTGCGGTCCACGGATGCTTAAGTTCCGCAGAGGGGCCCAGGGCAGGCTGGTACCCAAGGGCCCTGGCATGCTTGGGGCCGGCCCTGGTCCAACCCCTTTTTAAAGCCATCAAAGTTGGTGGCCAGCAGGGCGCTTCCTATGTTCTGGTTTTATTTTAACATATTACTTACTACCTATATTGTTGAACAATATTTTCCTTGCAAATATTTAAATTATCTCATGTTCTACTGTATGCAACATATCACTGAGACATTAGTTTTTTTTGGTTTTAGAATACCTACAACTAGAGAATGGAAATAAGACACAGGCCTTGCTCTCTGGTTTACAGTCTAAGTGAGAAACACTGACGCAGAAGGGAAAAGTAGTGGACGGAAAAGAAGATTAGTGTGTTTGTTTACAAACTACAATGAAGAGATGAGGTTTTAATCAAACATTGGAAAGGTATGGACACAATCCAGGTGTGAGAGCATGGGCTGTAACCTGCACCTTGAGAAGGGAGGGAGGGAAGCTAATTAGCCACATCGACCCCTCCTCCTTATTAACACCACCCCTTCCACCACGTGGATCTCTTCATTATTCCCTCACTGCCGCCACTAAACTATAAGCTTCTGGATTTTAACTGACCAAACCTACTCCCTGTACTCCCTGTACTGAATAGTATGGCTCTTAAGTGTGGGGTAAATAACAAGGCCTCAGACCTTTTTTTGCTTTTACTTAAGGATTTAGTAAGGCCATGTTGTTATTTTTTAAAGAAAAAAACCACTTTTACAGTTTTAGTAGTTATCCATAAAAACACATAAAAATAGACGGAGACATACACATCCAGCTCCACCTATTTTAGACTGTTTCCCTAATCAAGCCAATACTTGTCCATTTACATCCCTCAGTTCAGCTTCTGGGTCCCTTCGTGAGCTTCTTCGGGGCTCTTCCTACTGTAGTGCCGAACTGTGCTCTAACACATTGCAAAGTTCCAGCTCTCTTAAGGCGTTTCAGCTCTTTCTGTCTTGCAGCTCTTTTTCTGACACTCTACCCTATTTCTAAGCTTGACTCATATACCTTTTCATTCCTGCTCTCAAACCTTTAGCTAATAAGAGGAGGAGAGGGTCTTGGTTAAGATTTACTTTCTAAATTAATTTTCTGTCTAAAAGATCCTATATTCTACATGTTCTGTTTATACATTAATTGCCAGGTTCCTCAAATGAGCTTTTACCATCCTGTGGAAAACTTCCTGAGCAAAAGATCCCCTCGAACTTTTAACCTTCCTGTGAACTATTGACCCTTTACGCATGAGTCCTTAAAGCAAAACACTTTAAAGATCATGTTTTACAACCAAAAGCTCAAAACACAAGATGGCTTCTATTACTTCACAACATTTGGTTCACTCCCTGCCCTGACAGAGACCACCTCTTTGTCTTCCGAAAACAGTAGGCTGCCTAAAGGGCTGCCTAGGCGTACCCAAGATTGGCATGAACCTTGAGCAATTTTGACTTCCCGATCCCCAGCATTGATCCCAATGCAAAAAATTGCACTTGGTTCATCCAAGCCCCATGTGCAAGCCTAAACTATGCAGAAGGCGGGCAGTGACTGGGAAGGGGATTGGGAGAAAAAGCAAGTCAAAACCACCCCCGTTCTTATTAGCTTGATGATTCTTTAAATCCTAGCCTAGTAGACACCACTCTGCATTCCCAGATTCCTTGTCCTGTATCAATATTGTGTTTATGGATTTTGAACCTCCTCTACCACACCAGTATAGACACAAGTGACTAATTTAATATATTCATTTCTCAATCTTAGTGGCCAACACTGGAGCCAAGGAGAATGCTTCCAGTTCCAAATGTGATCAGAGGCTTCTTACCCAGGCAAGTTCCACTACTCAGCCAGAATCTCACTCCCAAACTGTTTAATGTCAGAGCAGCAAGATGCAGCAATGCCTTGGCTTTTTTCCTGAATTCCACTGCTTCAAGAGATACATCGTCAGGGTACAGCTAGAAAATTAAAAGGGAAATTAGTAATTACATTATAAATTGCTCTTGCATTTTTAAAGTGTTGATGGCTCCCACCACCACCTTCCATACCTTGGCTTTCCATGATTATTCTTATTTATTTATTATTTGATTTATATCCCGCCCTTCCTCCCAGCAGGAGCCCATTCTTGGCATCTCTTTAACTCCCAACTACTTGTTTCTGCTGATAAAATTTTAGTGGTTCCTAAGAGGTGTTAATAAGAACCAAGGCTACCTAGAACAAAATGTTGCTGTGTGGAGTGCTCTTGCTCAGGGTTCCAGCCAGCCATGCCTTTTATGATACTTAATCCCCTTTTCCTCTTGGTCTTCTGTAACAAACAAGCATGCTCATTCCTCCCTTGGCTGTTTTAAGCCCCACCCCATGTGGTTTCCCCCCCCTAAACATAAAAAATGTATTTCTGAAAACCTTGGGGTTCTCCCAAGCCTGCTAATACCTTCCTCTTGTGTGTGGATGGGTACCGTTTTGGCTACGGAAGGATCAGCTCACAGAGAATGAATCTGCTATTAGTATATAATACTAATGCTTATTGTTATGTGTTTTTGCAACCATGGCTAAGAGAGAGGGAGTGGGCCTCATTATATACTACTTCTCCATTGCCCCTCCCCTCTGCAGAATCAATGTCCTCCTCCCATCTTAACCATATTTCAAATCCCACTCCTGACACACCTTCACACATGCACATGCCCTGCAGCCTGGGAGTTGCCTGATCTCAAGCTTCAGAGGCATGTGTGTAAATAATCTGACAATGCAGCTGGAGGGTGTCTTTCAGATGGAATGGGTTCCTTCCTACTCAGTTGCAAGCTGCTTTGAACAGATTTTGGAAAAGAAATATCGAGCAATGGGTTCAAAAAAGAGAACGTAAGAAAAATATGTAACCGTTACTTTAAATGGCATCTTTGCCAACTTTGAAGAACTTATTACACATTAAATGTAACCATAACGTTTACAAGATATTGTATCAAAAGTTGCACGACAGATAAGTAAGTGAGATTATAACAATACAATTCACAAACTTTGGCCCCTAAATCATAGGGGTTACTATGATAGTCAATTATAAAGTATTTCTTCGTGATAATTTTCATAAACTTCAAGATATGTTCAAATCCATGAAACAAATCATTTTTAACGCAGCAGATTATTTCTATGTTTCTGCCATTGCTCAGAAGATAATATTATTTTCTTGCTTTCCTACATATTGATGGATTGATTGACTGATATCCCGCCTTTCTTCCCAGCAGGAGCCCAGGGCAGCAAATAGATTCATTATGGTTTCTATGCACTGGATTTTCATTCTTTGGCGCCACCAAGTGTTAAAGGCTTATAAGCAAATCTTATTTATCAGCATTGCACTGTGGCTGGGTTTTGGACTGCTATGTTAAGCTACTGGTGAGCTGGATTGGGAAAAGGTTAAAAGGTTTGTAGCTGATTCCATTACAATTTAAATCAAGATCCAAAGAACCATGCAGTTATTGCTAAGAGAGCTTTGACTTGTGATTCTTGAACAGCATCCTTCCATGCTTTGTGGCAAATTATTTTTCCAACAGAGGGGTACCTGATTGATGTAGTTGGCTGGACTTTTAATAGATAATTACATAAATATGAACCACTTGAGACCAGAAACCAGTTTGAGCGCCATGACTTGTCTCTGTAGTATCCGGATAGCAAATATAAATCAGTAAGACAGAGTGAGTTAAATCAGGTTTGTACAAATTATGATCCACCAAGCTCCCAAATACAACTCCTTCATTCCATTTTTGCAGTTAGAAGCAAGTGGCCCAGTAGGTCACTCTATATGGCTGATGAGCTGCATTGGGCTTGCTGGGTCATACGTTGTACAAATCTGCATTAACATATTTTCATATGATTCTACAGTCTGGGAACAAAGGCATCTATCCACACGCTCTAACTGTACTAGCATTCCCATTTAAGCATATTAATTCTCACAAACATTGCCATTTTAACCTGGGGTTGAAGTGGTGGTGGGACATCAACCAACACTGGAAAAGAGTTCACATTTTGGAAGAAATGCTACTTGATAACCACTAACCTGGAAGAAAGATCTAGCTTCTCTGTACCTACATTCAATAAATCTAGAGTGGGACCATTCCTCTAGGAACTGAGATGGCTCTTTTGGAATCTGGACTGTTAACCCATCAATGGAAACACTTAGTAGCTCTAGCCTGTTATGAAGGATAAAAAAGTTACATTATCCTGGTCAGAAAAACTAAGAAAACAAGAGCAACTTTCATATTTGTAAGATCATTAAAGCAAAACAAAACATTGATGGCAATTGCAGTCACTTCAGATCCATAGATTGCAAATGGTCTATTTTCATCCAAATACACCAAAATCGAAGCAATTTGAAAAGCCCACATCGTACAGGCAAACTTAAACCTTTTAAATCAATATTATTCTGTTGTTGTTCAATGCTGTGCTTATAAATGTGCAGTTTTTTATTATTTAAAACTGTGTCATAAATGTCTAAGGGATGAAAGGCAGACTACCAAAAGGTAAACATGAAAAAGTTGGGAATGCTCTCATTCAGTTGAATTCCTTTAACTGGATGAATCAGCCCATCAGCTATAAGGAGAGAGGTACACTAGTCCCATAGATGACAGATGTATTTGAGCGCTGTTGCCTCTAAGGAATAATAGCTATTTCCAGCTACTAGCATTTAAAGATATAGTCTGACATGATGAGCAACAATCTGTTCTTCTCCCAGTCATTTCTTCTGTTTGGCCCCAGCACCCATACTCAGAGGTAGACGTTCCTCCACACATGGAAGTCCCATTAAGATATCATTGCCAAAGGCCATTGGTAGACACCACTCTTCATTAAATTTGTCTAGTCCTCTTTGAAGCAACAAAAGCCAGCAGCAACCACATCTTTGTGAAGAATTTTCTAAGTTTGAGAGTTTTTTGTTTTTTCTGTTCTGATTCTACTGCCAAACAACACCACTGCACGATTCCCAATTCTAGTATTATGCATCAGGGAATGTGGGTGGAGAAGAATGATGTCATCTCATTATCTGCCTTAGCAAAACACGAAACTACTGATGAAGCCTGATTGAATGTGTAAACTTACACATCTGACTTCATCTGTAGTTCAGCAATGATATGAAGCAAGTCTGGCAGCTATGTTTTTCAAGGAAATCTCAAACATCATGAGAACATAAGAAGAGCCTGCTGGATCAGGCCAGTGGCCCATCTAATCCAGCATCCTGTTCTCACAGTGGCCAACCAGGTGCCTGGGGGAAGCCTGCAAGCAGGAACCGAGTGCAAGAACACTCTCCCCTCCTGAGGCTTCCGGCAACTGGTTTTCAGAAGCATGCTGCCTCTGACTAGGGTGGCAGAGCACAGCCATCACGGCTAGTAGCCATTGATAGCCCTGTCCTCCATGA
This sequence comes from Rhineura floridana, assembly GCF_030035675.1. NCBI lineage: Eukaryota > Metazoa > Chordata > Lepidosauria > Squamata > Rhineuridae > Rhineura > Rhineura floridana. The sequence continues at coordinate 136,466,497 of NC_084480.1, forward strand.
ATTTGTCTAATCTTCTTTTAAAGCCATCCAAGCTGGTGGCCATTACTGCATCTTGTGGGAGCAAATTCCATAGTTTAACTATGTGCTGAGTAAAGAAGTACTTCCTTTTGTCTGTCCTGAATCTTCCAACATTCAGCTTCTTTGAATGTCCACGAGTTCTAGTATTATGAGAGGAGAAAAACTTTTCTCTATCCACTTTCTCAATGCCATGCATAATTTTATACACTTCTATCATGTCTCCTCTAAACCGCCTTTTCTCTAAACTAAAAAGCCCCAAATGCTGCAGCCTTTCCTCATAAGGGAGTCGCTCCATCCCCTTGATCATTCTGGTTGCCTTCTTCTGAACCTTTTCCAACTCTATAATATCCTTTTTGAGATGAGGTGACCAGAACTATAAATGAACTATAAATGAACTATTTCTCTGCCGTTTCTTACTTGTCATAGGCACCAGGGTAGCGGCCAAACTGTAGCTTCCAGAAAGGTACAAATTTCCGGTCCACGTGTTGTTTCAACCGCAACTGTCCATGCCAGAGGTAGTTCCCACTCCTCTCATAGAAGACCACCAGATGGACAGCATGAGCTGCCAGTCTGAAGATGTAGTGCAAGGGAATCTCAGTCCCAGAGAGGTCCTCCATCCCCTCTAGACGTGGGTCTTTGCTCTGAATCTTTAGCCACTGGAATCCTGCTCTCTCAGCAGCTTGAAACAAGCCCACCTGAAATCGACACAGTGCATTTGTTCCAGTCTAGTTAAAAAAAGAACACACTAAAGAGTTCTGCTTCACAAAGGACTTGCATGGAAAACAAGCCCAGTCAGCAGGCCCGGCACCAGAGGGCAGTCAGGCTGGGCCCTAGCTAAGGGCCCTTCCTTAGGGTTGGAGGGCTGCATTCACATCCTGCAAACCAATGTTGCCACAGATCACAGAGTGGGAGCTCCCTAGCACTCCCTCATACAGGCAGCACTGGCTTCAATACGCCCACATGCATACCCCACCTACTTCTTGCATCAAAGTGCATGCTGCGCATGCATGCCTATCTACCATCACCCAAGATGGAAGTGGGGGTTTCCCTAAGGGGTTGACATCCGTGCCGCTATCTTGGTCAATGGCTGGTGTACGTGCTATGCATGCACATCATGCACACTGACGCAAGAGGTAAGTGGGGGGTGGGGGGTGTTGGGCTATGGCGCTGCGGGCCTGGGGCTGGCTGGTGCCCAAGGGTCCAGTCATGCCTGGCAATGGCCCTGCCAGTCAGAATACAACTATCATATAGTGATTCTACCTTTTCTCTGTTCTTTTTGAGTTTGCCATTTCCTCTTTCAGTTAGTTAAGCTGAACCACTCAAAAATGTTCTAAGAAAACCACTGGTGCAGATACGAGTACAAAGATGTTAGTACATCAATCCAGCATACATTAAGCCAGGGGTTTTCACACTTTTAACATGACTACCATGGAATCATTGCAAAAGGTTCTGGAACATGTTCTAGGACTCACACAAAATTCATGTGGGGCCAGGTCACTTTAGTCTCACTTTCACCCTACACAAATTGAGGATGCCTCCTTAATATACTCCTTTAATAGTGTGTGTCTGGGGGGGGGGAATCAGCAGTGATGAGCAAAGTGTCTTTCGGGAAGGTTTGTACACTTCTCGTTGGTTTAGTTCTCTGCAATCTAAGTGACCCCAGGATTCCTTTGAACAGAGTCTGGAAACCCATGCCTACAAAAGCAGACATTTGTTATTTCTTTTCCCTGGCCAGATATAGTGCCTTTCATCATTTTTAGTAGGCCAAGTACACATGTGAGCCAATTTTATCCCTCTCTCCTATTTATTCCTTAAGGAACTCTGGAAAACTTCACTGCTAATCATGATTTCATTACAATGCTCCCAGGCATTTTAAGCGTTTAATGTTATAATTTTAAATCTTTTTTTGTTTGCTGTTTATGTTTACTGTTGGTAGGTTGATTTTATTGTGATATTCTGTATTTTAATCTTTTTGTACACCGCCCAGAGAGCCACTCGCTATGGGCGGTTTAAAAATGAAACAAATAAATAAAATAAATAAAATCACTAGCTCAAACGTCCTGTGAACAACAAAATGCAAAGACTGACCCTTTCGTCTGAATAATGTTTTTTCCCCCTTTTACACCCCATTGGTGTTGCATTATATTCAGCATATTCTTAGACAAATATCCCCATATATCAAACTCTCAACCAGAATAAAAAATTAAGGTTTGCATGGAGGTTCATGATGGGGAACCAGGGCTGACATTACCAAGTTATTAACAGTGTAATCCTTTGCATATTTACTCAATTAAAAATCTCATTATGTTCAATGGGACTTACTCCTCGATAAGTGTGTTCCCCCCAACACACACTTCAATTGTTTTAAACATTTTTCAAACCTTCCTCCTCTCAACACCCAAAATAAAATTGAAACCCCTCTCTATGGACATTCAATCATTCTTACAACCTCCTTTTAATTCTAATACACAACTCACTAGGCTTTACACCAGCCTTTCTCAACCAGTGTGCCTCCAGATGTTGTTGGACCACAATTCCCATCTTTCCTGACCATTGGCAATGCTGGCTGAGGCCAATGGGAGTTGTGGTCCAACAACATCTGGAGGCACACTGGTTGGGAAAGGCTGCTTTACACAGTTCTCTGGATACCATATACAATCTATCTGATCTGTTTCTGTATGACTTGTTCTTTTATGCTTTTCTCCAGTTTTCCTTCCGAGGAATAACTAGTATCTATAAGATAAGAAAGCCAAATAGAAGATGTGTCATCTTCAAATTTGAGCTTCTGGGACATACTGCTAAGAAATCTGTTGTTGCCAGGGGTAGGGAAGACCTTCTAGGCATAATTTGTCCTGTGGTCAGGTCATTCTGAGACTTTCCCTCGCTTCAAAGATTTCTGGGAAATTCACTATAAATGATGAACCCCTTAACCTGTGCGCTTATTACATTAAAGAGTTGTAAACTTAATCATGGTTAAGTAAATCTAGAAGAGACAAACTTGCCTCAAGTTTCCAGGTTTTGCCCAGTAGTGCAAACGTAGTAAAGTCTCGTGGAGCACAGAAGTACTTGCATTCTGAGCGGCTGCCATCAGGAGAGGACCTGAGCTCCTCTAAGTCCTTGTCTATTAGTCCCAGAAGCACTGGGTCAATCAGATGCACAGGTACCTTGTAGCTGGACACCAAACTAAGGAATTTCTTAACCGCATGCTGCTTAAAGAGACAGGGAGGAAAAAACCATCTTAAAGCTTTAGGAAAACTAAAAATCTGTGCCAATTAAGTGTTAAGAACCAGTATCATGCTAATCAAAGCAGCGACAGAGATCTCAAAAGCTGTTAAAGGTGGAAGACAACAGTTTTGACTTTGTCCAGTGCCTAAAGGAAAGAAGGAAGACTCTAGTAAGGAGTTCCACAATTTGGGTACCACCACTGAGAAGGCCTTTTCTCTAATAGCGTAACTAGACTAAAAGAAGGCACCTGGAGGAGGGCCACTGAATCAGATCTTAATTTGTAGGCAGATTCCTGTAGAAAATGATGTTCTTTGCACTCTGAGCTGTTTATGACTTTAAAATTTAAGACCACTGTTTTGAATTGGGCCCAGAAGCAAACCAATAGTTACTACAGCTTTCTCTGGCATAATGTGTTCGTGGTCAGTCTCAGTAAACCATTTGGCTGTCACATTTTGTATCAGTTGTGGCTGCCAAACACTTTTCACAGGCAGACCTACATATAATGCATTTCAGTAGTTTAACCTGAATTTAGCCACAGCATGGATAACTATATCCAGACTACAAGAATGGATGCACCTGGTCCACCAGCCAAAGCTGGTGAAAGGCATTGCATGCTACAAACGTCACTTATGCACTTAGCAGCAAAGCAGATGTTTAAGGGCACCCCAAAGATGCCAATATGATCTTTAAAGAGTAAAACCCGATTAAGAACTGGCTGAACACTTCCTTCCTGGGTAGACAGGTCATTTATCCAAAAGAACATTTAACTTGTCTGTTTCAGCTTCAGTTTGTGAGCCCTTATCCAGCCCAATGCTGACTCTGGGCCTCCATGACTACATCCAGAGGCAATGAAAGAGAAAGAAAGGGTGGGATGTCATCCCGCATACTGACATCACCCAGTTCCAAACGTCTTCTGCCAGCAGTTCCATACAGATGTTGAACTGCATGGGAAGCACACACATTACAGCACAAATGTCACGGTGCCAAACTGCAGTCCCAAAGCATCACCTTCTGAAACCAGGTAGGAGTGGAACCACCGGAATACAGTCATCCTCAATTCCCATCCAAGACAGCCAGTCCAAAAAGTTACCATGGCTGATGGCATCAAAACCACCGATGGACTCAAAAGGGCACACTCCACCATCACTCTCCTGGTACAGGTCAGCTAACAGGATGGCCAAAGCTGTTTCAATTCCAAAGCCAGACTGACATTAGTCTAGAAAAGTCGTTATCATGCCGGTGAGCAACCACCACCTGTTCAAACACCATGCCTAAACAAAGGGAAGATGCATGATCAACAGGACCTGGGAAAAGCAGCTGGGGCAAGCCCTTCCTTTGGAGAGGCATTAAGCAGCTCCCAGAGCCACCTGACTGCCCCCACACAGCTAGCTAACACTGGCCTGGATGGGCAAGAGTCAAACATACAGGCTTTCCCTATGCACTCGATCCATATCCTCAGGCTGCACCAACTGAAGGTTATCCATGCCACTCTGACTGGATTGTATTCTGGGAGTGTCCTGCATCTGCACCATATACAAACTGGAGTTTAAGTAAGAGCAGATGTCACACACACACAAAATGGCAATGGGATAAAATTCTTCACACGTGGGCATAACTTTATCTGTAAGAGACCGTGTGCGGGTCTTAACTTGGAAAAGGAGCAATGAATGCTTCTTTCGTTTAGGGCAGTGATTTTCACATTGTATTTCAGTGCTACAATGACTTCAGCTGGAATAAATAAGACCCAGCAAATGCAGTTCTGCAAGAGGTCTTTAGGACCGGTAAGAATTTTTAAAAAACTAATAACATCAGAGTAGTAGTACTTACCCACTGACTACTGTCTTGTCCAGCTTTGCTCCCTTTAACCTTGGGGAAAACAGCAGCATTCTAACAAAACCAAACAAGAGAGAAGAGGCTTCGCAAGTCAAATCCAAGTTCTACCATCATGATAAAGTTATGAAAAGTGAAGAACAGTCTTCTGCCAGAGGCTGATGGCTCAGGCTGGGCTACACAGCAAAAAGAAGAGTCTAAAGGCAGTGATCTGATCAAAGAGATCGTACCCTGAGAACATCCTACCCTGCCAACTCTGCTCTGCCTCTTCCTGCTCATTGGTTAGCCCAGCCTGAGCCATTTAGTCAAAATCAGACAAGGATCTTCTTGGCTTTGTTTCTGCTATGTTGGGGGGGGGGGGAGTCCAAGTGAGACCCAATCTGATTGCTTCAAAATTTAAAAACTGCTTGAAAACCCTGCAGCAGCTTCAGTGGGACTCTGCAACCCAAAATAGAGGGGAAAGGATGTGTTCCAATTAGCAATTGTCTTCCGCTTACTCTCTGGGGGTCACTGAATTTCTCAATCGTGTATATGAAAAGAAATTGTTTTAATATTATTTGCGTTACCATTAGGCAGACACCTTTGTTGTATCGGTTTCAATGCCTGCAAGAAACTTGTTTGTTTACCTAGACATGCAGTTTTATTATGTATTTTTTAAAAAACTATGGATTTTATTGGTATTTTCTTACGAACATTTTATATTTTTAATACAAACTTAGAAAGTTTTTGGTTTTTAATTAAGCAGCATATAAATTTTGTTAAATAAAAAATTTAAAGCTGATGTTCCTAAACACAGTTTCTGCTGGCTTCCTAGCAGATTTCCCTCAGCACTTTGTCGTTTGCCCTCTTCCTGTACCTCTTGAACAAAGGGCACCAAGCTGGACAGTGTGGGAAGTGGCAATAGGTTCACCTGCCCCCATATTTATGGTGAAGCCAGCTTCTTGGAACAGACAGAACAGAAGAGCATGGTATAATGGTTAGAGGGCTGGTCTATGGCCTGCAAGCCCAGGGTTCAAATCCCCACTCAGCCATGAAATTCACTGGGTGACTTTGGTCCGGTCACACTCCCTGACAACAAACCTCAAAGGTTTGTTGCGAAAATAAAAAATATATATGTAAGTGTAATCATAAAATAAAACCCATACCTGGGGAGGTTGTGCTATTCTTTCTTTTTTTTTTTTTAAAGGCAGATGCCTTCCAATCTAAAAATTATGGAAGTAACAGAGTAAAAAAACATGATGGCTAAAAATTGCTTCTAGGGGAAGAGCATACTTGCAACCACGGTTATTACAGAACTAGCAAAGTAGGTTTCCCTTCATTCTGCCACCACAGCTATAAAATATCCTGAAAAGGGCTGGCAAAACTTGAAGGCTATTCATTACAAGGAGACTTACAACATTAATTCAATTTCACCCTGTGCATGTTTACTCAGAGCAAGATCCACTGGACAGAGTGGGACTTCCTCCTAGTTAAGTGCACAGGAATCCAACCTTAGATTCAAAACCAACTATGGTCCTCCTTCGTAATCTCAATGTGTAGATGTCTATGTTTGATTGATTCTGAACCACAAAGACAGTAGCCAAGGTAGAAATGTGGCAAAATTTGTACCAAAGCTCCACTCCACTTGACCAGCAAATGGCCAAACTGTAACTTTAATATTTGAAGCCTGAGCCGAACCACATTTACTTGATATAAGCCCTATTGATTTCAATAGGATTTACTATCAAGCAAGCATGAAGCCTTGACCTCAATTCTGCCGTCTATTTAACAAACCATTTAAAATCACTAGGAATGCTTGTTTCGACTTATTCTGCTGAGTGTAAGTTTGTTTGTTTTCTAAGTGAATTGCAACAGTTCTTACCTTTGGAGATAAATAATACTTGTAATAATACAACTGGAAAAGGAGAAAGACTGAACTTGTCAAAGTAAGAAGGCCCAAAACCACGTTCTTGTTAATTCTCTGCATTAGTCTTCAGGGCTCTCTTGACTGTCATTTGAAAGCAGGAGCTTGGTTCTTCTCATCTTTTCAAGCAGCAGGCTTAGGTCTCTGCTATGGAAATTAAAGCTGCAGAAACGTAAAAAAATTCAGTGAAGTGCTTGTAATGGCTTTACAAGTTATACAAAAAAGAATAATTGTTTTGTGGAAACTACAGCATAACATTTATTCAAATCGCTTTTAGGTCATCCTAACAAAGAGAAACATTGAACTGCCTGTGTTAATCCCTGTCAGATAGTAAATATAACTCAGTCAGGGTTCTCAATATTTTTTTCCTCTTCGCCACCAGAACTTTTGAACCTGGGGTGGCTAACCCTTTCCCCCCGAGCATGGAATTCACCTTTGGCCAACCGCCTGGGTGTTGCCACCTCACACCCTTGTACACACATGGTCCTCCTCCTCAGCTGAACTGCACTGATCAGTTGAGGAGATGGGCTATAATTACTCACCAAATTATCAACCTAGTGACCAGGGAGCAGATAATTTGCATCGCTATCAGGGGGCTGGGCTGGGCAGAGAGGGATAAACCTCTCAACCAAGATGAATCCCAGCGCTATGTCTGTGTTAATCCCCCCCTTTTGCAGCCGCTGCTAAAAATCAGTGGGGGTCTTGCTCAGGGTGGGTCGGTCATATCAGGCCTCTGGGCTAAAAGGTTGGATATCCCTGTTTTAAAACATGGAGAGACTGAGTAATAAGGGAGATACACCTGCTGAATGCCTGCCTGCAACACACCATCAAAGGTACAAAGAAATCCTTAAGCAAATACATTCTTCCCAAGCCTGTCAGAGAGACGCTGTCTTCACAATCCCAGTGGCGCAATTCCGCAGTTGAAAGCCCCGCTGTAGTCACGCACATCCGTGATTCCCTAACCCTCTCAAAATGAAGACTGTAAGGTCATCGGGGTAGAACCCTCCTTTTTAACTTTTAGTCGCCATAACAGCATATCGTATTTCCACCGATGCCTTAAAAAAGGTTTACATTATAAAATCACAACGTCTACTGTGTCAAATGCGATATAAGAGGAAACACAAAAATGGGAAAACCGGGGGAAAACCCAGCAAATGCAGGTACCTAAATAAATGCCACTCCGTTTAACCGCCTGTACACTCACAGTCCCTGTAGTATGATTGTCATGGGGGTGCGATGTTGAAAGCTGAACACGAGGGAAGGTAAGTAAGCAACCTCCGCTCCCTCCTCCCCTTCTGTCCCTGCACCGCTTTTCGCAATTCAGTTCCCCGTTATTGTTACTGGCCGGGCGCCCGCAGAAGCCTTTTAAAAGCCAAAGGATGGGATTTTTGCAGCACTAAGACAAGGCCACTCTGCTACGTTGCCGGCGGTAGCTGATTTGGGGTGGTGCGAAAAGAGCATAGAGACAGGGAGGAAAAGGCCGCTTAAATTACAAAGATAGACCCTACGGTCAAATCTATGGTTACACAGTACCCTCGCCTCACTTCCGGTTGCTGTTCGAATGCCTCCGTATGCGGGGAGGGACATAACCCAGGAGGAAGTCCTGTGCTGCACCTTCAATTGGGAACCGAAGATCTTATGGTTTCATTGAAACTGCGCCTCTAGAAAAAAACGGCGTGTACGAACGACTTGCTTCGGGGTGGAAGGGGGGAAATATTGCGCCCGCAACAGTTCAGATGTCGGCTGTTCACGCCGATGAGAGCTAGTGTCGGTCTGTAACTCTCATCAGTGGGGTTCTGTGCTGGGGCTAATGGAGTCAGTCCAATAACATCTGGAAGGCTACAGGTTAGCATCTCTGATCTACGTAATGACGAATAGCTGAAGTTATTTAGACTATCCCTCAGTAAATGGGGGACTAGATTGTGTTCAGTTTCTTTTTTAATTTTTGTGTTATTTTGCTCAAGGTGGCCATTTAATACACTTGTAGTTTCAAAAATCGGATTAAACTTGTGTTACAAAAGAGGAACGCCACACACCTCCTCCCCGAGTTGTGAGGGAGTGATCGTGGTGAAGTCAACATTTATTCGTGCGTCCCGTGGCTCCTCAAAAAGGCTTAATCTTTATTATGGAATCAACACTCCTAGGCAGTGGCGTCACTAGGGTTGGTGTCACCCGGTGCAGGAACTCATGGTGTCACCCCCATGGACCTCCTCCAGTACCAGACCATACAGAATCCTTAATAATGTTTTTGTACTGTTACTTGTAAATTGTAATTCCCGTATATCACTGAATGTAATAGCACACATACATACACACACACAGAGCCGGCTGTGGGATCGTCACACAAACCTAGAACATTTTTTCCCTTTCACAACGACATGCAAAAGATTGAACCCAGGACCTTCTGCATGCAAAGCACATGCTCAGCCTACCACTGAGATATAGGGTAGAAAAGCACTCACTGTTCTGCTGGCCTGGGGATAATTCTGAGGGCCAGTTAGAGAGGCTTGGAGGGCCACATTTGGTCTCTGGGACTGAGCTATCCTTCCCCCCCCCCATTCTAATGAGCAGCCACAAGTGAAGCAGGGCAGGGGGTGTAGAAATCCTGATTCAATAGGTCCCCTTCCCAAGTCTACACAGTTTTGTTTTGGCTTCAGAGGATCTCCAAATCAAGGATTACAGGGACAGAAGAGGCAATGTCATTTCCACACAGAATTGAACTGAAACCTATCTTTTTTTGAGAATGAAGCACTGGGTATCATACTGCACCAAGTCTAACAGCAATGGTAAATTTCTAAAAAAAAAAGTGCCAAAGCTCACAGGTGCTCCATTGGTCGGGGGGGGGGGAGGTTAGACCCATTGATTTTTGGAAGCAGGGTCCCTATGTCTCCAGCACCCTACAAGCCAATCAGCCTGAAAGGAGTGTAAATTACTGAGAAGAGTCTCCTAACATGCTTCCTTGTCCTTGCCTGCTGATTGGAGACAAGCAGAGTGAAATGAGATGAGTCAGCCACTGAGAAGACCCTTCTCAGTAGCCAACACTCCCCCCTTTCATGCTTACTGGCACCTAGGGATGTATGTTGTTGTGGGAGAAGGTATTAACAAGGATCTCATTCTCAACCCAGCAGCAAAAAGGGTGTGGCTGGGAGTGTCATGAAGCTGTATTCTATTGTAAACCACTTTGAGATCTTTTAGACAGTAAGCGGTCTATCATCATCATCATCATCATCTTTACTCTAAAGCAGGGGTGGGAAACCTTTTTTCAGCCCAAGGGCTACAGCAGACTGGCCAGAAAAGTCTCGATAAGACCGGCACATGAAATTTGGATAAACTGGTATTCATCCAAAAAACTATACTGAAATGGTTGATTGATGGAGATATTTTCATGGATAAATGCACACACTAATATTTGCATACTGAGAGTCAGTGGGATGAAGATTCCACACTTTCTTTGTGACATCAGGAATATAAGAGGATCACTCATGCTGTTGATAATTGTTTTAATATATAACACACTAGATTACAGTAAAACAAAATCCCCTGCTATTTGGGGGGAAGTGAGATGCATATAGTGGGTTACATTTTCTCTAACTTTCTTGTAAGAGTGCTGTCATATTAATTTGGAGATGGTCTGGCTGTAGAGATGGAAAGGTGCAAGAAAGGGCAACCAAAATTTAGCAGGCAGCTGGATCAACTCCCATATGAAGAAAGCTTACAATGTCTGGGGCTTTTTAGTTTAGAAAAAGGGCAACTAAGCTAAGGGGGGTCATGACTGAAATGCATTACATTACGCATGGTAATGGAGGGCCAAAATTTCTCCACACCTGCATTATAGAATCATAGAGTTGGAGAGGACCTTGAAGACTGTCTAGTCTAACTCCCTGCTCAGTGTAGGAAATTCAGAAGTAGAACATCCAAGAGATGGCTGCAAGAGTGTCTGCAGAAATATTGGGGGAGGGGGAAGGTCTATGAATTGTTACGACAGGCCATTGGCAACTCACTCCACCCACCTTTCCATTTAGAATTCTGGGGGAGGCTTGCCCTTCCACTTGCATACACCCTTGGATGGCTCTCCATCTTCGAGGTAACTGATTCTGTTGTTGAACTGCTCTTACCGTTTAGAGGTTTCTTCTAGTGCTCAGCCAAAATCTATCCTCCTGTAACTTAAGCCCATTAGATCTACTCCTGCCCTCTGGAATAGTACAAAATAAGCCTTTATCAACTGCACAGACACACCACTGTCTGGAAGCCATTTTCAATGGCTTCAAAATAATAATTTTATGGGCCCCTGCTGGGAGGAAGGACAGGATATAAATAAAATAATAAATAATTTTCAATTATTGTTTGCATAATAATTGTTTTCTCTCTTGAGTCCAGTATGCACAAACAAGAGTGACTACAGCATAGTGAATACAGTGCCAGATTTGGAACTGGTAAGATGAGTGTTCAAATTTCTGTTAAGATGCTGCCTTGCATCATGTCAGACTATTTTTATACACCTAGCCCAGCACTGTCTAGTCTGACCAGCAGTGGATGTCCAGTGTCTCAGGCTGGTTGCTCCATGTCAGTGGGACAGTGGAATCCATTCCGGGTTTTAATCTGAAATTTCAAGGAGCTGTCCAAAGTCAGACTACAGCCCAGAGTGGATTCCACTGCCCCACTGGCATGGAGCCACCAGCTACCACTGGAAAGAGGTCTTTTCCCATCACCTGCTGCCTCATCTTTGTAACCGGAGATACCAGGGATTGAACCTGGGACCTTCTGCATGCAAAACATATGCTTTACCACTGAGCAATGGCCCACTCCCAGCTCTTCTTCCACCATGAAGCTCACTGGGTGAGCTTGGGAAGTCACCAACTCTCAGTCAGCTTCACACTGCTAAACCCATGGGAAGCTGGCCACCAGGGCAGCCCTATCAGTAATTTTACTACTGCATTGCTTAAGTGTCCACAGCATCTTTACAAGGAAGGAGGATGGCGGGAAAACAAAACAAATTGACCCTGTCTCCGGTGACACACACACCCAGCCACCTCACCAGGTCTAGTGGTTACCAGCCGGCACTGGCTAAGCCATGTATTTTCATCTAATAAATGCAAATTAGTACATTCATATTAGAGTAGCCACATTTGTTACTGTCAAGTTCCTGGTGTTTCCTCTGGTGGAGGAGGTAAAAGTAAAAAAGAGCATGTATAAAGAATGGAAGGAAGGACGCATCACCAAGGAAGAGTACCGACGAGCGGCTCGGGCTTGCAGGAATAGCGTAAGGAAAGCTAAAACCCAGAACGAGCTGAGGCTGGCGAGGGAAGCGAGGAACAACAAAAAGGGTTTTTTCAGATATGTTCGAAGCAAGAGAAAGACCAAGGAAACGGTGGGACTGCTGCTCAATGAGGATGGCAAAATGTTGACAGATAACAAGGAAAAGGCAGAAATGCTCAATGCCTATTTTGCCTCCGTTTTCTCCCAAAAAGGGAACAGTGTGCAACCTTGCATCGGTAGCAATCTCAGTAAGGGGTCGGGATTGCTGTTCAAGATTGATAAGGAGATAGTCAGGAAATACCTAGTTAACCTAAATGAGTTCAAATCTCCAGGGCCTGGTGAAATGCATCCCAGAGTATTGAAGGAACTTGCGGATGTACTCTGAGAACCTCTTGCCATCATCTTTGAGAAATCATGGAGAACGGGAGAGGTGCCGGAGGATTGGAGACGGGCAAACGTCGTCCCGCTCTTTAAAAAGGGTAAAAAAGAAGATCCGGGGAATTACAGGCCGGTCAGTCTGACTTCAGTACCAGGAAAGATATTAGAACAGATAATAAAAGAGTCCATTGGCAACTATCTAGATGGCAATGCTGTGATTAGTAGGAGCCAGCATGGGTTTGTCAAGAAAAAATCCTGTCAAACTAATCTTTTTTTGATCGGGTCACTACATTAGTAGATGGTGGAAATGCTGTACATGTCATCTATCTAGATTTCAGCAAAGCGTTTGACAAAGTCCCCCATGACCTTTTGATTAGCAAACTGGTCAAATGCAGACTAGATGGAAATACTGTCAGGTGGATTCACAACTGGTTGGAAAGCCGTACTCAAAGAGTGGTCATCGGTGGCTCTGCCTCGGACTGGAAGGAGGTTTCGAGTGGAACGCCACAGGGTTCTGTCCTGGGGCTGATACTCTTCAACATTTTTATCAATGACTTAGATGATGGGGTGAAGGGAAGCCTTATGAAGTTTGCGGATGATACAAAACTGGGAGGGATAGCTAACACAATGGAAGACAGGAATAAAATCCAAAGGGACCTGGATAGACTGGAAAATTGGGCTGAAATTAATAAAATGAAATTCAATAAAGACAAATGCAAGATTCTGTATTTAGGCCACAAAAACAAAATGCACGGGTACAGGATGGGAAATACCCAGCTTAGCAGTAGTGTGTGTGAGAAGGACCTTGGAATTGTAGTGGATTGGAAGTTGAACATGACCCAGCAGTGTGATGCTGTGGCAAAAAAGGCAAATGCGGTTTTGGGCTGCATAAACAGAGCTATAGTTTCCAGGTCGAGGGAAGTAATAGTCCCACTATATTCTGCATTAGTCAGGCCTCATCTGGAATACTGCGTTCAGTTCTGGGCGCCTCATTTTAAGAAAGATATAGACAAGTTAGAGCGGGTTCAGAAGAGGGCGACAAGGATGATAGCCGGTATGGAGAACAAGTCTTATGAGGAAAGGTTGAAGGAACTTGGCATGTTCAGTCTGGTGAAGAGAAGGCTGAGGGGTGACATGATTGCACTCTTTAAGTACCTGAAGGGCTGTCACATAGAGGAGGGTACAGATTTGTTCTCTGCTGCCCCAGAGGGTAGGACTAGGTCTAATGGTTTTAAGTTGCAGGAGCATAGATTCAGATTGGACATTAGAAGGAAATTCTTGACAGTAAGGGCAGTTCGGCAATGGAACCGACTTCCTAAGGAGGTGGTGGGATTCCCTTCGCTGGATGTCTTCAAGCAGAGGCTGGACAGCTATCTGTGGGAGATGCTCTAGCTGTGGATTTCCTGCTGTGAGCAGGGGGTTGGACTTGATGGCCTACAAGGCCCCTTCTAACTCTATGATTCTATTATATGATTCTAAAGCTGCAGGAAGTTTGCAAGGAAAACTTTTTGTGATATGGATATAGTGATAGAGAACTGCACCTCTTAAATTTCTGCCTATCATGCCACTGAGAAAGGTACTGTAGCATAACAGTTAAGAGGCTGAGCTACAAATCTAGAAGCTCCTGGTTTGACGCTCACCTCTGTCATGAATTCACTAGTCCTTCTTGTCCTCAGCTGTCTGTCTGGCCTACCTTACAAAGTTGTTGGAAGGATTAGAATGAACTAATTTATGTGAAACAACATGTTTAATGCTAAACAGCACAATCCTATGCACTCTTACCTGGGAGTAAGTCCAATCACACACAAAGGAAGTTGCCATATGCCATGTCAGTCTATTGGTCCATCTAGTTCAGTGTTCTCAACATTGAGAAAGTGGATAGAGAAAAGTTTTTCTCCCTCTCTCATAATACTAGAACTCGTGGACATTCAAAGAAGCTGAATGTTGGAAGATTCAGGACAGACAAAAGGAAGTACTTTACTCAGCGCATAGTTAAACTATGGAATTTGCTCCCACAAGACGCAGTAATGGCCACCACCTTGGATGGCTTTAAAAGAAGATTAGACAAATTCATGGAGGACAGGGCTATCAATGGCTACTAGCCATGATGGCTGTGCTCTGCCACCCTAGTCAGAGGCAGCATGCTTCTGAAAACCAGTTGCCGGAAGCCTCAGGAGGGGAGAGTGTTCTTGCACTCGGGTCCTGCTTGTGGGCTTCCCCCAGGCACCTGGCTGGTCACTGTGAGAACAGGATGCTGGACTTGATGGGCCACTGGCCTGATCCAGCAGGCTTTTCTTATGTTCTTATGAGTGACAGCAGCTCTCCAGGATTTCAGCAGGGGACATTCCCAGCCTTAGCTGGCAACTGATCTTTTACATGTAAAGCAGGTGCCCTTCCCTAGGAAGCAGGACTTGCTCCCAAGTAAACTTACATAGGATTGTACTGCAAAACTGCTGTACCAACTTTTGCCTACCTAGTGCCCTCCAGATATTTTGGACTACAACTCCCATCAGCCCCAGCCAGCATGTGTAAACCAAAACATCTGGAGGGCACCACGCTGGCAAAGACTGCGCTATACAAAGAAGCCTCAATCAAACACTATTTTGATTTTTTCAGCCATGAAGCTTTCACTGAGTGACCTCACAGCGGTTGTTAAGATAAAAACGCGGGGGGGGGGGGGAGAACAAGAACTCTATGTTGCGCTGAGCCCCTTAGAGGAAGAACAGGATTTTAAAAAAATAAATAATAAATATAACATATATATTTTAAGTGTATTTAAAGGCATTTCTAAACCCCTTAATATTTTTTTAAAAACGCTAAGTGGCGCACAACATAAAAACAATAAGCAATACCATTAAAACAAATATACTTAGAGAGGAAGGACAGAAATTTTTTTAAAGTCATGAATGAAGTGCATATAAACGTAGCCACACTACCAATAAAAATTAATTAATTAAACGTGTTAAGTGTGGAAGGACCCCTTCCCTCCGTTCTAAGAGCAGCAACAGGTCCGCGTGGCTTTACCCACCTTTGGAGGGCGTGGCTTTAGTTCTCTGCTTTTGGCTAGCGGCGGCATCTGACACCTGGAGGACCACTTTGCCCTTCCTCACTGAGCTGCCCATGGCTGTGGTCGGCGAGACCCCAACGCCTGCGTCTCAGGCAGTTCCGCCTGCTTGCATCGCCCCCTGCTGGCCTTTTGGCACAAACACCACTAAAATTAGATGCCGAGTAGCTACCTCAGCAGGGAGAGAGGGGGGTATTTGAAGTCGGGCTTCCTGCTGTTCCCCCTCCGCCTTCCACGTGTTGTTAGCGCGGCGGGGGGCAGGGCAGATCTCCGCCTGCCGGCGGCGGTGCCTAAAGCGCGCAGCGGCTCTGGGTGTCACCCCCGTCTCGTGGTGTCACCTGGTGCGGCCCGCCCCTGCCGCACCGCCCCTGCTCCTAGGCCAGCTAGATCGATTAAACTTCCCCAGGAAACACTCACGTTTAGACTGACGGACAACTACACCTCTAAATCAAACAGTAGAGGGAATGTTCTACCTTACAAAAGCTCCGTTTGAAGAAAAAAACACGCTGGCCTATCAGCCTTTGAGAGAACAAATACCGTGACGTGGCGTGACGTAAAGTGGGTCGCAACGGCACCACCACCATACAAATACATGGTTAAAAATTAAGAAATGGGTCCCCCAATACATAGCTGAGTTAAAGCGGGCCTTGGATCTGAAAAGACTAGCATATCCACTACCGTGGAAACGTTTCAGTAGTTTTTCATTGCTACCAATTTTACTAGCATATTATAGTAAGTCCCTGATGAATAATTGCCATAAATTAAAAATACAGCATCATTGCCCATCCATCTTCAGATAACATTGCCATCTGCAATAGGTGAACAAAACATTTCCATCCCCTCCTTATTAGACAAGGTTTTATTTGCCTGTTATACTGTCTAGGATAGTTATTTATTTGATTTATATCCCTCCTTTCCTCCCAGCAGGAGCCCAGTTATAGCACTTCCTACTTTCAACCCTACAGAAGATTATATAGCCTACAGGTAATGTTTTATGGCAAGTTTGGGGGGCAGGTTTAGTGTTCCTACAGTTCATTTTACATTGGTGTTCAGGTTAAACATCTCCTTTGCCAAAGAAAAGTGGTTCCCTACACTTCTTAGTACTATATGATTCTCAGGAAAAAAACACAGCAAAAGATTTACGAGTTTTCATAAGTTTATTAATACAAAACCCCTGCAAAACGTATTTGACTTAAAGACACAGCAAATAAAAACACCCCATGGGCTCTAAAGCACCCCAGTTGTACAGTGTTATGGCAGGTAGGCCTGTTGTCTGAGAATACTTGGCTAGGATAAAGAATGAAGCACTGAATACCTGAGGTACTGTCAATGCAGTGTCCACATTTAGTAAGATCAGTGTGAATGTAAAATTAATATGCATTCTTATCTCAATACTTTATGCCGGAGCAATGATAGGGAGCCACTTTGAGAAGGCACATGCAGACATGTTTTTATCAGTGGTGAAAATGAACAGTCCACTTATGGAGAGAAACTGCTCATTGTACAGTACTGAGAATACAGGTTTAGATTTCCCTTTTAAATCAGTAAGGTTCCAGAACACTTCAGTTTAATGCCAAGGACAAAAGTAATGACCATAAAATGTAAGGTCAACAAGTGTGGCAGTCACACACTAATAAACTTTATTGATACACCACACACTAAGTTATAAGTTGCATAATTAAAATGCCAGTATTTGCTAGATTACAGATTGCCTCAAAACTGTTCTGCACCACATAAATGAATCTGGTCCTAGGAGACAAGGTAGAGAACAGAGGCGATCTTATATGAATATTTCTGCTTCATTCAGTTAAAGGATAAGGATGTATTATGGATTCATTACATAGTCCTCAAACTTAAACTGAATTCTTAGACTATCTCATATAGTCATAGTATAAGTTCCAAATATTAGACCCTTAAAATCCCATTCATATTACCATATGTATGGCTTGGGCTTTTAGCTGCTCTTCTGAAACCTAAACAAGCTCATAGTTTTGGATTTAAGTTCAATTGTGTATTCTGTTTGCTACTCTATAACATAAAAGGGAGTCACATTTTGTTACATAATTATGTTACAGTAGATGGTTCCATAATTTCTGTAAACTAAGTTAGCAATACATATTTGTTTCTTCCTGTAAATATACAAAACAAACTTTAATTCGCTACAAATATAAAAATACTTTAATTTTACAAGGGATGAGCAGGCAAATTATATACACACTATGTCTTGTTTGTTATCTAGCGTATCTACCTGAAGAGTTAATGCAATCAAATCAAGTAATCGTTTTGCTCTATTGCACTAATATCTGCATGCCTGCCATAGAACTAGAACCGATCAGTGGTGTTAGCTCAAGTTTCATAAACAATGTCTAAAGTGCTTAAGCCATTTCCTCTGTCAACATACCCTATTTCATTAAAGTGATATGGGACTACCCTGCTGAGCAGCCATCAGAACTAAGCACCTGTGCCTCAGATTTCACAGTAATGATCCTTCCATAAGGGTAAAAATAACCCACCATTCTAAGTTTATGCTTCCTGATACATGTCAAATCTTTAAACACTAGTACTACACTTGGAATAAAAACTGCATATCAGTTGATTTGTGGAAAATTTACACAGATGCCTGCATAATTCAGTAGACCTTGTGCATGTAAATTATTCAGTCAACTCTGATTTTAGATCACTTCAGTTAGCAAATACAAGCCATATTAAGACAGTACTGCTCATAGACAGAGCAACAACCTTCAACATGTAATTCCAATTTTACAAGTATAGCAGCATGATTCAGAGTAATCTGATGCTCATTTACAGTACTCAAAGCATCAGTAAGATCTTTTAGCATTTTCTATTTTCTCTCAAGCAGCATGGTGGCATTTATCTTCACTGGGCATAACCAACCAGTTATCAAAACATCTTTATTTCACAAGTCAAGTGTGCAAAGAATAAAAAAGTTAATTTAAGTGCTGCAACTACAAAGCTATACATATCAGAAGGATAGGACGATTCTTCCAGTATAGAATGTTACAATGAGATAAATAATGGGTTCATTGTTTGTTAGAAAATATAAGACTGGGTAGAACATGATACTCAAGGGATCTGAGAAATTTTACTCTGAGTTGTTGCTAGGGAACTCTTTTGCAAGAGGAACATTTTGAGAAAACTGATTAGATCAAAGTAGCCACAGGAATTCTGATGAAGCAATTTACATTATTCAGTTGAAAAGTTGAACATTCAAACTGAATTTTGACATTTTGAAGATAACTGCATGTATCCATTTCTCTAAAAGTGAAAACACTCAAATGTCCTTAATAAAAAAGCAGTTTGCTTCATACTGTTTTGTGAAATTTCTCAAGAGTGAGCCAGCAGATCACAGAATATGAAAAACCTAATACCAAGTCCTACAATGGATAAATGAATAGGATGCCAAGTTCAAAATGTTAGTATAAAACGTGAACATGCCATCTATAGCCTGATATACTTCTAACATCACGGAAGGAACTCAGAAGTTAAGAAGCCTTTAAAACTGGAATGTACAATCCACTTTTGACATATAAGGAAAAGTGCTTTAGAGATTTGAAGGTAAGATCATTCTGGATGTTTACCATGTTACAAATCAGGAGTTGACCAGATACATAGTTTTGAGTCCACTGAGTAATTCATGACCCAATCTGAAAACCAAGATGTGGCACAAGCCATTAGTTTACACATAAAAATAGTGGGATAAATATGACTTGATTTGAGTGTACAGTTACCTCAAATAAGTGTACTGAACTCTACACATTCAGAAAAGCTGGAGGACTGTTTTATCAGCATGGGTAACTGCAAAAATTGTCTTAAATTTCCTCATTACTAAACACAGATGCTGGAGATTTAACAGAGGAAAACTGGTCAGAAATACTTTGCTCTCACAATAGTTAACTAAAAGTGAAATCTTCCATTCCTCAAAGCATTTTACATAGTTAATGGACACTGTGTCCAAGCACCAGTTTAAAATGCACTTCTTGGGATTATGTAGACCGTGGTAACATTAGCCATGGTGCCCAGCTGTGTAAAAGCTACCTTGAATTAATAAACAAAACCTAAGTATTTTAACCCCCCACCCCACCTTTTCATTACAATGAGTTCTGGAAAATTAGACTAGCTTTAGATGGTCTTCATTTTTAAAGCTCCTGCGTTTACCCACCAGCTCATCTCCTTTTCCAAGGTCAAGGAGTGAGTGTCAGAAACCTAGAGAGAAGAAAAACGATGAGGGCCTTTAGACTAAGATCGTACTTGTCTTTGCTCCATGTTTTACTGAAATGATCTGTCAAGAATCCATAGGACAAGTAGTCAAACTTAGTCTAACGGTAGTACAAAGCTACAACCTCAAATATCCAATTCTCTTTAAAAAAAGAACAGTCTATTTTCCTATTACACTGCAGATTCACAGTACACTCCTGCTAACATTTCAGTTCAGCCCCACTAGTGGTGCTCAGGCCTTAGAAGTAGCAAGAATACATTAAACCACTGCTCACAAGCTCTTTGAGTAATAACTGCAAAAAAAAGCAGTTAACTTAAGAAGTGGAAACATCATTGGGTAACATTGGTTAGGCTACTAGCTGAACCGCTTAATCCATTTTCATTCTTCTGCAGTGTTTTCACAGCCGTCGGCACCTGCAGCCCTGTTGTCAATGTGAGACCACCACACCAGACCTAGAAAACCAATATACGAAAGGTGAAGAGTTAGCTGCGTTCTGTTCTTTCTTCAAGCCAATTTAAGGCCATGGCTATGTTTGGACATCACAATAAGCCATAGATTATTCTAACTGGAACAAACGGCAGCAAATCTTGGGCTTGTCTGCTCTACCCTCTACTCCTCTGGTGCAGCCGCGAGATTTTCCATTTTTTAAAATAACCAACTGGTTACTCTTAACTATGATTTGTTGAAACAAGCCATAGGTAAAATTAACCACAGTTTGTTGGGTTTGGGCAAAACCAGTTGTGGCTGATCAAAACCAGAAGCAAAAGCGTTCAAGCGCCTCTTAACGACGAAGAGGGATGGGGAACACATGAGCCTGAGAGTGGTTAGGTTTGTTCCTATCAGGATAAACCACCATTTGTGACATCCAAGAACAGCCTTGTGTGCTTTCACAAATGCAACATTTACTTTCCTAGCAGGAATGAACTGCTATGTATGTTAATGCAGTACCAAAGGCAGGATTTTATTTTTTAGAATCAAGTGTATGTTCTAAACAAGCTAGAGATTTCATACAATACACATAACAAAAATAAGAATACTGATAACTTCCGATGACTACCTGTATATTGACTCTTAAGCAGCTATCAACCTGGGCCAGCTGTAAACAAGTTCAGCTATCAGAACCTTCCCTCAAGTCACCCAATTGTAATGCTGTAGGGGTATAAATTCATGGGATTCCAGGGATGGAAGGAAAGAGGTTAAGACACAGATGGAACTGATTTATGTCTGTAGTGATCAGAGCTAAAAGGAAGCTACCAGATTTGGCTTCATAACAGCTTAGCTGACCATACTATATGGGTCTAGATAAAGCAATTTTGTGCTTTCCTAGGTCCAATCTTCTCTTTCCTTCACCCAACCCCAACCCCAAGTAGTACATAACAGAAGGTATTTTTACCTCCCTCCTATGCTGTATGGAAACATTGAGAAAGATTGGGGTTATGGAATGTGTGCCTCGTAGCACCTTCCCAGATCCTACTTTCATCCCCATTCTTGGGTACTTTAAAAACCACTGGGGATCTGCACTATTCACAGCTGAAAGTCTTTCTGGAGTCAATTAGAATCTAAGGAAGCACTCTGATTCCAATCCTATTAGTTGCTGTGGGAGTTTTAGATTCCTAAAAACAAGAAATACCATGGACTGGGACAGCACACATTCCTGAACGTTAATCCTAGTCTTAGGACACAAGCAGGCAAATTTCCTCTCCTCCAGTCCTCTCACTTTCATGTTTTTCCTTCAACAAACTGTTACTCAACTGCCTGCAACATTCTGTAGGCCCGGGAAAACACCGAGCATGGGTTCTTGAAAAACTGTTTTGGGTCTTAACATTTTTTCACAAGCTGAATTTTATGCCTATATAAAGAGGCATCCCCCGCATATGGAGAAACCCCTGTCTTATCTATAATTGGCCTTGTTTCACCATACAGCTGACAGAAAGACCAATAAAAATGATGATCAACAGTAAGTGCCACCTTGTTGCTTTTTGAAAAGCTACAGGCTCAAAACCAAATTAGCAATAGTTACATTTTAAAACTATTATTATTATTATTATTCATTACATTTGTATACCGCCCCATAGCTGAAGCTCTCTGGGCAGTTTACAACAATTAAAAACATATATACAAATTTAAAAACACATTGTAAAAAACAATTTAAAAACATGCTAAAATGCCTGGGAGAAGAGGAAACGGCTTTGAACCATTTGTGTTACCTTTTCTACTTACAAAATTTGGTGTAAACACAAAAATAAATCTCAGGCAGGGAAATGCCCTATATATAAATAATGACTTATCGCTTTCAAGTTTCTAGTACAGGGCAAGCAAACAAAAAATAGCCATGCTTCAACAGAACGTTGTGAAGCATGCAGATCTATACTGCTTCAGCTCCCATTGATGTTTATTTGAAAGGAGAAAGTCAGTGATGTAAAATCTAAAGTAAAACAAAATTCTGTATCAAGGCAATCCAAATTTTGTATAAAATACACACATTGTTTTTCAAATATCAGGGGAAGAGTTATACATTTGCTTTTTTAAGAAGTGTAAGCTATAGGTTTTCAGGAAGGTGAGTTGTGCATCCTGTGACCTTCCAGGTATTGCAGGACTCCAATTCTCATCAGTCTGAGCCAGCATGGTCAGGAATCATGGGAGTTGTAGTCCAGCAATATCTGGAGGGCCACAGGTCAGCACTCCTGCGTTTTCCTATTAGAGGCGGACACAGAACTCTGGAGTTAGTTATTGAAAGGACTACCAGTTCTTCCTGAAGTAATCAGCTTTTATCTTCTAAGCATGTATGCATGTTCATAAATGAGACAACAGCATGTCATGAACTTGAAAGGAGCCCAAGCATCTGCAACATTTATTGTGTATGTTTTCCACATTATGAAAATGATGAGTAAGTGTAGAAAACAGCCCTTGAGGCACTAATTATGAAAAGGGTTACATTAAGTAAGTACTGACCATGAAGCCTGGTAATAGTGGTTGGGTAAATTTTGTTTTGAAGGTATACAACAACTGCTTTGAGCTGGCATTATAGAAAGAAAGCTGACCTGAAGAGAGAAAAGCAGGTTAATACTTCTAATAAAGTTCAGCTTATATGTAATATATATATATATATTTATTAATACAAGTTCTCAACAGTTTGGGTTTTATAGTTAGGAACAAGATTCAGTCCCTGCAGAAGAACATTTGCTGACAGCCCTCATTCACCATCAGCAAGTAACAAGTTATTCTAGGAAGTCTTGCTTCCAAAAGAGAAGTGTAGGACAGAGTAAAGGTTACTGAATACAGAATTAACTCCTAAGTAATTCTCCAAGGAGTTGTTTCTATAAAAACAAAAATCAGTCTAGTCCAACATTGGCTTAGTTTGCATGTAATTTTAAACCAGATTTAGTGCTAGGTGCACAAACAACAGTAAGTACCAGAAACATTGGCCTCACATGCTTCACCCCCTTCCTTCTGTGTGGCCAGCAGAATGATTTATCTAAACTGCTCCCATCTCTTGCCGTTTCCCACTTCATCCCTTTCTTTGTGCATCATGTCTTTTAGAATGAAAACCTGGGGCAGGGATATTTGTAAGCCATACCGAGAACCTTTCCAGCTAAGGGGTGCCACGAATCGGTAAAAATGGGGGGGGGGGGTCAAGGGTGGTGTGTGTGAATGCCATTAACTCCCCTGCCCCCGACCTCCCTGCCCCCCCAATTCTAGCAGTGACTAAGCGGGTTAGCCCTTAGAAAACAAAACTTTCTCAAACCGTTGAGGGTCAAACTGCATGCAACTCCGAACCACATGTAGTGCCCTCCTACCCAGTTTTTAAACAAAATGTAAATTTATGTGGACATTGCAATCTGGCATGCAAGTCTCCTCTGCTGAAAATCACCCATCAGCTGTTTTCCACCATGAGGAGGAAAGCTGTGAGGAATTTGCATGGTTTTTATGTTATAACCATCTTCGTTAAGCACAATATTCTTGTTGTACTCTGAAAAAGGCAGCCTGTAAATCCAAGCATTTCCAAAACTTGGTTCACAAATGTTATTTTAGCTCTCTCATTCACAGTTTTGAAGACTCCAGTTACCTCCATCAAAGTCACAATAGACTCCTATCCTGTCTGGAACAGAGACATCTAGCGATTTTGCTTTGTTGTTGTGTTTGGCTGCAAATGTAGTCTGCAGCCAGTTATTTACATGTACACACCAGCTTGTATTAGTCTTTCCTAGCTGATCAAACTTCCCCAAATTTTTATATGCTACTCCCACACTGTAGGATTTGCAGTCCTTCTGGGCTTTTACTTCCCAGTAGTGTTGTCCATTCTCAATAGTAGTATCTCCTGAAACGAAACAGAGAAGCATCAATGAACACTTCAAGGAAGTTCAGGCTGCCCAAAGCTTAAGAGCGCACCCAAATTGTTCAAGAATCAGAAACATCATTCATGAGAACAGATTACATTTGCCAGTGAAAATCTCCACTCTTTTTGGTATTCTGTAGGTTCTCATAAAAATTAAGAAGGCTTACAAACGACACTTACCCAATACTGTGTATGATTCCCCGGTAAATCTATCTCTGCTGCCCCTTATCAAAGGTGAGCGTGAGCTAACTGATGACCGCTTTGGAGATGGAGTCCCACTTCTGTAAGATGACAAAAAATGAGTTTGTACTGAACTGTTGTATACAACAGAACAGAGGCAATGGTAATAAGTTAGTCTGAACACTAGATTAAACAAACAAATGCCAAGTTTCACAGAAGCATTTATAGTCATGTATGTTCACATGCTGTTAGAGGGGTTCATTCAGCTAGCCATGCTGAAAGTCTCTATATTCATACAAACAGCCATGAAGAGGAGGACAGTAGAAAAACCATACTAAGGCAACAGAAAAGTTACTGAAGTCTGGGAGGGATATGTGCAGGGCAGGAATGAATGAGTATGGAGTGTCATTTTGAAAGAGAGTATCCTTAAAAAAAATGCCCAAGTTTGGTCTGATTAGAACTGAGTATCTTCAAACCAGACAGACACGCAATCCCAATATTACATTAGCAGTCTTCTCTGTGCCTCTGGTGTAATCTTATAGCTTTTGGAATTGCACTGATTGCAGTCAATATACCTCAGTTTAAAAAGTTTTCTGGTGGATAGCCCAAGTGCATGAGATGTTTAAGCAGATGTATCATTTCTGGTTTCAAAATGAAGTTCTACTGTGAACCCTGAAGACATTTATTTAACACAACACTGAAAAGGCTTTGGATCAAACAAATAGAAAGAAAGTTACTTACCAAAAGAAAAAAGAAATAAGTGAAGCATGAAAAGACAGCAAAGCCAAGAAATTAAAAGCATATAATCAGGGGAGAAAGAAAGGTGACACAACAACATTTGAGCCTACTCCAAGTACATTGTTACTATGAAGCCTGCTACCTTCTGTTTTCTACCATGAAAGAAACCTTAGGTTTGCTGCCAATGTTTTAAATGTTGAAAAATAGCATGTTCATTCAAAAGTTGCTGCATTTGATACAAGAAAGGCACAGACTCAGATTAACTCTCCCCCCCCACCAGATCTACCCAAATTGTGACATGCTATTTTTCAGGTAAATGCTCTAAGATCCCTTCACCCAGGAGATGTCCTTGATATTAGCAGCCTTTACAAGCACACAGTTGCATTTATTGTATTTTATATTGGTACATTTGAAGCCATTTATCACCTACATGATTTAATACAAACCAAATTCCCTGTATTTAATTGTACTTTAGCAGTGCCACGATCTATGCCAGGGTTTTGATTTGGTAAGTATAAGACTGTATAAGTACCACTGCCATTTCTGTAGCATTTTATTTGTTCAAGTCAAGTAAAAGAATAAGGTAGTTCTTTAGCCAACATGCATTCTCAGAGAAAACATGCATTATAATTGCAAAGTCAAAATATTCATTTGGTCAGGGTTGGTCAGGAAAGCCAGATTAATTACCAATTCTGTATGTCTAACTCTAGCTACATCTCCAGAAGGCAGAATGCACCAAGGCTGAAATCCACACTGCAGCAGATACACGGATAACCCATGGTCTTCTTGTCCCTTTCTCCAGTAATGACCGAAAAATGTATCATCATGCTGCAAGAATATCCACCTCACTTGACTGGCTACTGCTCTCAGTGTGACAACATTACACATTAACTGAAGTCAATGGAAGAGGGTAATTAGATGAGGGTGTGGTTTTTTGGCGACATCCCCTTATGTGTCAAACAGCTAGTTCCAGCCTGAAGTACTCCTTCATGAGGGAAAATTACTTAATGAAGAGAATGTCAGATTTTTAGATTTTCCCTAAGAAAATAGACTATACAAGATGGTTTTGAAGGAGCAATTATGTCTGCTTAGTTCTGGCTGAATCAGATTGGACCATTGGTCTCACCTGAAGGGTGATTTTCCTATGAGTACGGACATCACAGCGCGATGTGTTAGCTCCACCTATCGTGCGAAGGCAAGAACGTCTTTGAAGTCAAGACTAGGGGCGTCAGGCCCCTCCCACTCTCCAGTTCATTCGCAGCGAGTCTAAGGAGAAATATCTAAAGATACAAGAACAAGGCTAACAGACCTGGCAGCAGGAAAATAACACAATAGTACCATGCATAGTAACATGACTGCAACATAGCGGTATAACAGAACTAGAAGTCTTGACTTCACTCTTAAATTTAAATATAATAGCGTAACAGTAATATACAACACATTAAAAAATATATAGTCATCCTCCAACTGGGAGGGTCGTGATGTCCGTACTCATAGGAAAATCACCCTTCAGGTGAGACCAATGGTCCATTTTCCCTATGAGTCCGGCCATCACAGTGGGATGTACCACAGCAGCCCATACAGGGAGGGACCACCCACGTGTTAATCCTTATTAAGAACCTGTTGCAACACTCGTCTGCCGAAAGAAGCGTCAGCAGAGGCATAACGATCAATTTTATAATGCCTTATAAACGAGTGTGGGGTAGACCAGACTGCAGCCCTACAAATATCGGCAACAGGAGCATTAGTGGCAAAAGCAGCCGAAGTGGCAGCTGACCTGGTAGAATGAGCCGTTATACTAGGTGGAACTGACAGCTTCAGGGACTCATATGCTAAAGTAATGCATGCCCTTAACCAATGAGATAAGGTACAATTGGATACTTTATGCCCCATAGACCTTGGATGAAAGGATACAAACAGAGACTCCGTTCTTCGAATCTCTTGGGTCCTAGACAGGTATGTCTTGAGAGCCCTCCGAACATCCAACGAATGCCAAGCCTTCTTGAGCGGATGGGTAGGATTTGGGCAAAAGGAAGGTAAAACAATGTCCTGGTTGCAATGAAAAACTGAATCGACCTTGGGACGGAAGGATCAGTCTTCAGCACAACAGAGTCCTTATGGAAGACGCAGAGGTGTCGAGGTGCCAACTCCGAAACGCGTCTGGCAGATGTGATTGCGATCAGAAACAAGACCTTGAAGGACAGCATACGTAGGGGCACAGACCTGATGGGTTCAAACGGAGGGCGTTGCAAAGCCTGCAGAACCTTCGGCAAACTCCATGAAGGGAACCGATGGACAACAGGCGGAGAGCGTAGGGCGACTCCCCTCAAAAAGCGTTTGATGAACGGATGTGAGGAAATAGGAGCTCCAGGGGAGGACACTGAGAGAATGGACGACAGAGTGGACGCATGTCAACGTAGAGTGTTGGGTCGAAGTCCCATCATAAAGCCGCTATGAAGAAATTGCAGCACCTGATGCACAGTGGCTTGGGATGGATCATGGTGGTGGGACTGACACCACTTGGAGAAAGCCACCCAGGTATGTTGATAAATACGAGTGGTAGATGGTCTTCTCGAGGCCAAAATAATATCAATCACTGCGTCAGACAGTCCAGCTGACCTCAAATGTCCCCATTCAAACGCCACGCTGTTAGATTGAGCCAAGTAGGGTCCTGATGCAGTACTGGACCCTGGGATAGAAGGTCTGGCCTGACTGGAAGTGTCCAAGGATCCATAATTGACATTGCCAGAAGATCTGAAAACCACGGTCGGCGTGGCCAAAATGGTGCTATCAGAACCAGCTGTGCCCTCTCGGTTCGCGCCTTCCTCAAGGTTTTGGCTAACAATGGTATGGGAGGAAAGGCATACAATAGACCGTCTGGCCACGGTGTTGTCAGAGCATCCACTGCTTCTGCTGTTGAGTCCAGGTATCGGGCAAAGTACCTGGGAAGCTGGCAATTGCGACTGGAAGCAAACAGGTCGACTGAGAGGGCGCCGAACCAACATTGGAGACGATGGAAAATGGCCGGATGAAGTTTCCATTCTCCCGGAAATACCTGTTGTCTGCTGAGCCAGTCTGCTGTCACATTCGAAATCCCTCTGAGATGTTCTGCTTTCAGGGATTGTAGATGTTGTTCTGCCCAGACAAAAATGAGGGAGGCTAAGTCCTGCAGGGGACGAGACCTGGTGCCCCCTTGTCTGTTCAAATGTGATTTTACACACGTGTTGTCTGTTCGAATGAGCACATGGTCCAAAGGGAACAGAGACTGAAAATGACGTAGAGCTAAGTGGACAGCCTTTAGCTCCAGCCAGTTGATGCTTTGAGTTTGCTCCGCAGTGGACCAAACCCCCTGAACGTACTGGGAGTTGCAGTGGGCTCCCCAACCGATGAGGCTGGCATCTGTGGTTACAACGGTTCTGCGGGGTTCTCTGAACGACGTGCCCTTGGAGAGGTGTTGAACCTTGGTCCACCAGCGGAAGGAGAGGCGCAGTGCGGGGCTCAAACGAACTTTGCGATGGTTGGTGCTGGCAATGTCCTGTTGAAACGGCAACAGAGTCCATTGAAGGTGTCGAGTGTGTGCTCGAGCCCATGGCACAATGTGGATGGTAGAAATGAACATCCCGAGCGTTCTGGCAAGAAGCATGACGTCTGCGGATGTTTGTTGCATCAGGGACCTTGCGATGTTTGTGATGGCAGTGATGTGATCTGGAGCCAAGAAGACCATTGCCTGCAGGGTGTCCAACATTGCCCCTAGATGTAGTAGGCGTTGGGTTGGTTGGAGATGGCTTTTGTCGAAGTTGACAAGCCAGCCGTAGGCCTGCAAAACATTGAGGGTGGTCATTAAGTGATGATGAGCCAGCTCCTCAGACTTGGCCCGTATTAACAGATCATCCAGACATGGGTAGATATGAACCCCTTGGGTCCGGAGGTAAGCCACTAGGATGAGTAGCACCTTGGTAAACACTCTTGGAGCAGAGGACAGGCCGAATGGCATCGCTCTATATTGAAAGTGCTGGTGGCCAAAAGCAAACCGAAGAAACTTCCTGTGAGCTATACAAATGGGCACATAGAGATACGCTTCCTTAAGGTCGATAGAAGCCAGGAAGTCTCCTTCATGCAGACTCTCCGTAATGGAATGGAGTGATTCCATTTTGAACCTGTGATATGTTACAAAACGGTTGACAAACTTGAGGTCCAATACCGCCCTCCATGATAAATCTCGTTTTGGGACAGCAAATAGGAGGGAGTACACCCCTTCCGACCTCTCAGTTGTGGGAACTGGCTCTATCGCCGCTATGTCCAAGAGGTGGTAGATAGCTGTCTGCATGATGTTGTGCCTGGCTGGTGCCCTTGGGCAAGGGGACGGATGGAATCTGTCTGATGGGGTTGCCCAGAACTCTATGGCATAGCCATAACTGAAAAGGTCCCTGATCCAGGAGACCGTAGTAAGGCGCAGCCATCGATCTCCAAAATTAAGTAATCTGCCACCTATGGGGAGGGCGTTAAGACTACTTGCGTAGGCGAGGGCCTCCCTTATATGAGGACGATGAGTTGCCCCTGCGCCCTTGGTACTCACCTCTGCCCTGGAAGCGTCGGTTCCAGGAGCCCCTGAATGCGTTGGGATCATAGGATCTGAAGTCGCGGCCGCGGCCTCATCCTCCTGGCCGCGTTCCTCGAAAGGGCTGGTTAGAACGGAAGGAAGGAAATCGCCTGAAGGGCCTGTGGTCGCTGTTCTTGACTGTGGCCAGAACCGGTTTGTGGGCGTCTTTTGGATCAACCAGCACTGCCTTTAGAGCTTCCTCGCCGAAGAGTAGAGATGCGGAGTAAGGAGCCCTGGACAGATTCAATCTGGCCGCTGAATCAGCTTGCCAGTGGCGAAGCCAGAGGGTGCGACGAGCGACTATTTGAGCCGTCATGGCTCGTGCCCCTAATTGAGTGGCATCCAAAGTGGCATCGGCCACAAAAGCTGCTGTCTTACGCAATTTCAATAGTGCTCTTCTGAGGGCGACAGGATCAGGGTTAGCGTCCTCTAGGTGGTCATCCAGCCACATCATAGATGCTCTGGAGAAGATGGAGGCTGAAGCGGAGGCACGCATGGCTAGGGCAGTGGCCTCGTGATTCTTGCGGAGGGCGAAGTCTATTCGTCGCTCAGTAGTGTCTTCTAGGTGGGATTCCCCTTCCCTGGGCAAAAGAGATCGTGAAACGAGGCGAGCGATTGGTTCATCTATGACAGGGACATCTAACTTGGTGGCAAAGTCTGGGGCTAGGGCGTAAAGTCTGTCAGCCAGGTTCTTGAAGCGTCGAGCTTTGAGTGGATGGGCCCATTCTTCAGAGGCTAATTTGGCAATTGGGTCCGGCACCGGGATGTAGTGTTCAGTAGGTGCAGGGGATTTGAGGACCTTGGCCCCTTTGATAGCTGGGGTGGACGAAGTTGAAGGCGCTGTCTGGAGACCAAGAGTATTAACTACCCTGCGTGCCAGGGGCTGATAGTCTGAGGCATTAAACAAGCGATATGATGTATCCTCCTCATGATCTGAATAGTCGCTCCAGTCATCTCCTTCAACGTGGTCATTGAAGGTTGACTCCTCCGCATACGAGGCTTCGTCAATACATCTGCCTCTGGCTACATCAAAGGGGTTAGGTGAACAGGAAGGGTGAGTTTCATGACACGCACGATGTTCCATGTTGAGTTGAGGTATGGCAGGAACTTGTGGTAGCGACTGCATTTGGGTAAAAAATGCCAGCATGGCTTGAAGTTGGGAGAGGAAATCAGGAGACAGCTGCAGCCCGGATGTGGCAGATGTATGTGCCTGAGGAGCTATTGGAACAGATGTTTGGGGCGGTAAATCGGAGGAAGGTTCGTTTGTCGAATACTGAGCGGGAAAGCCAACAAATTCTTCCTCGTCAGAGGAAGCAGCAGGGGAATGGAGAATATCGCTTATGTGTGCCTGAGGTGCTGTGGTGGTGGTTGGCACAGAGACGTAACGTGGGCGCTTTGGTTTGCTATGGCTGGAAAGATGTTTTGTCTTAGCCAGGGCTTTGGCTTGTCTGGTCTTAGTCGTGTTAGAATGTTGTGGCTTGGCTGTTTGTGGCATGCCTGGCTGATCTGGCACCATATGGGTTGATTGCGGCATGCCTGGCTGTTCTGCCATCTTATATTAACTTGGGTACAGTACACTGCCACGGAGGGGGCAGGATGTAAAGACCCGAACTGGCTCAGCGTACGACCACGGAGGGGGTAGAATACACTGGCAGATGGCGGAGTGCACTGCCACAGAGGGGGCAGGATGCACTAAGGTATTAGCGTTAATATGTTATAGGCTGTATTTAGACTTAGCACACTCAGATTAGTGCTGTAGGCTGGGTTTCAGGTGTGGTACACGGCCCCAGAGGGGACAGGATATACCAATATAAATCAGATTTAGTACAAGTCAGCCACTAAGATTAAAGCTCCAGCCTTGATAATACAATCCAGCCACTAGGATTAAAGCTCCAGCCTTGATAATACCATTCAGCCACTAGGATTAAAGCTCCAGCCTTGATAATACAATCCAGCCACTAGGATTAAAGCTCCAGCCTTGATAATACCATTCAGCCACTAGGATTAAAGCTCCAGCCTTGATAATACAATCCAGCCACTAGGATTGGAGCTCCAGCCTTGATAATATAATCCAGCCACTAGGATTACAGCCACAGTAAATTTGTGTGCAAGTCAGCCCTGTGTAAGTCTGTTTGCAGCACCACAGTAAATTTGTGTGCAAGTGAGCCCTGTGTAAGTCTGTTTGCAGCACGTATATAACACACATACGGATAGATAGCCTGCAGGGAAGGTATCCAATGGTTAATAAAGGGTAACAAAAAAGGCGGGAATTTTGAATTCAAAAAATGGCGCCCGGAAAAAAGGGCGGGAAAAAACAATAAAAAAAGGCAGAGAGAGAAGGAGCAATGGCGGCCATCTGGGGACGAAGTGGGGGGAAGGGCTGTCCAGCACACACTAGCAGGGGGAGCCGCGGGGCCGATAACCGCACTAGCGGCTCCAAAAAACCCCCAAAAAGAAAGTGCAGATAGAAGCCTGTGAGGGATAAGGCAGCAGGAGGCAAGCCGCTGCCGGGAACAGGGTTAGCCGCGGCGAAACTAACATGCCGAGAAAAGCCTGTGAGGCAGAACCCTGGTAGGTTAAAAAAGGTTGGAGGGAGCCGCAGCCGCAGGCTCCCGCCTCGGAGAGAACGGCAGCTACGGTCTCTTCAAGGGCTCCACAGAGCGTGACTTGAGTAAAAGCAGAACCGCTACGGGAGAGAAAAGGCTGCGATCTCCCGAAGCTCAAAACGGCCAAAAAACACAGAACACCGCAGCCGCGGTCTCTGTGGGGGTCGCCAGACAAGCAGGAGAGAGAACGAAAATAAAATGTTAAAGCCAAATCAGGGAGAACCGCAGCTGCGGTCTTTGAGGGAAAAAACCTCTAACAAGCAACAGAGGTAAGTGAAAGTAGGGAAAGAAGGACTGGGAAGACACACAAGCGACGCTGGGTTCGCACCCAGTCAAAACAAATAAACAAATACAAAAACAACTTAGCTAAATGCAACGCGATAGGATCTCAATGATAAGTTTTCCAATCTTGTTCGTACGAAGGCAAGAATGAACTGGGGAGTGGGAGGGGCCTGACGCCCCTGTCTTGACTTCAAAGACATTCTTGCCTTTGCACGATAGGTGGAGCTAACACATCGCGCTGTGATGGCCGGACTCATAGGGAAAAGTATCCATTTACTACAAACTGGAAAGTGACAGACTAGGCCTACAGTCCCATCACAGCGGAGGATATGACCCACTACACACTACAAAATACTTTGGAGGCATCAGTATTATCTATTTGGGGGGAAAGAATAGTGCATTTTCAATTTTCTACATTTAGTGTCAGTGGTTCTCATTTTGTAAATTGTTGGAAGTTATATACTGGCTTGGATGCATTTACACAGAAGCAGTGGCACGTCTACTGGTAAAGGCTGCTGGACTGATTCATGCTAACTTCAGAGGAGAGCAAGAATTGAAAGGAAAATATTAGAGATTAAAAGCTGGAGGCTGAACCCTATGGCTCGAAGAGGCACACTGTCACCTTGTATTGTTCTTCAGAAGGGTAATCTGGCAACTGTCAGACAAAAATAGGTAGTTAAAAAGCTACTCTGTGGCACATACAGACTCTTTAAAAAATCCTTAGTATTTAAAACCACTTCAAAACTATTTTCTGATAACTACAGTATCCGCATGCTATTCAAATAACAAACACTACTTGCTTACAAATTAATGGAAAATATTTTAAGGAGAAATCTCCTTAAAAATATATTTGTATGTGTTAAACCTTATTTGAGTTTTACAGCAGTTTTATTGATTTAACTCACTGCATTACTGGCTCCTTTTGCACAGTTGGGGAGGGGTAGGTGAGAAATAAAGGATGAAGGTCCTGTTATTATGGACCAGAGCTCTGCAATGGTCTGATCTGGCCACGGTGACATATGCTTTAGTTACATCCCGTTTAGATTACTGTAACATGCTCTACATGGAGCTGCCTCTGAAGACTGTTCAGAAACTTCAGTTGGTACAATGTGCTGCAGCCAGAATTCTAACTGGGGCTGGTTACAGGGACCATACTACCTCCCTGTTAAAAAAGCTGCACTGGTTGCCAGTCTGTTTCCGGACACAATTCAAAGTGCTGGTGATGACCTATAAAGCCCTATACGGCTTAGGTCCAGGCTATTTATCAGACCGCATCTCCCTGTATGAGCCTGCCCGGGCCCTGAGATCCTCAGGAGAGGCCCTTCTCTCGATACCCACATCTTCTCAAGTACGACTAGTGGGGACGCGTGAGAGGGCCTTCTCGGTGGCTGCCCCTAGGCTTTGGAATTCCCTTCCTAGGGAGGTAAGAATGACCCCCTCTTTGCAGTCCTTCCGCCGACAAGCAAAGACCTTCCTATTCCAACAAGCCTTTGGAATTGAAGGCTAAGGATAGGGCGTGAAGGGTGCTGCATTGCTAATGTCTAATATATAATTTTTAAACTAGTTTGAACTTTTTTAGCTATATGTGTGTATGGTTTTAATACTGGAAATAGTTTAATCTTATTTTAATGTAGACTTTGTATGTTTTTAATTATATGTATTTTTATCTGGAAGCCACCATGAGTCCCAGTTTTGGGAAAATGGTGGGGTATAAATAAAGACAATAATAATAATAATAATAATGCTCCTAAAGCATGGAGCCTTCTCCCTCATACAGAAAACACTTTCTGGAAAATGAAAACATGGTCAAACATTTGAGTAAGCTGTAGCTCAATGGTAAAACACAGGCCTTGAATGTAGGAAAGCTGCCATCACCCAGTGTAGATCAGTATTCTTCAACAACATCTGGGGACCCAAGGTTGTACTACAACTCCCATCATCTCCTACAATTGATCATGCTGTCTGGGGATGATGGGAGTTGTAGTCCAACATCATCTGGGGACCCAAGGCTGAAGAATAGTGATGTAGATAGTACTGAGCTATAGGCATTACTAATCTGACTCTATATACTGTTCCTATGATTATGGAAGTCATGCATCGTTGTTATATGCCTTCAAGTCAATTACAACTTATGGCGACCCTATGAATCAGCAACCTCCAATAGCATCTATTATAAACCCCCTGTTATGGACACAGAAGTCATCACAGAAAGTTTGTCATCATAGTAGTAATGTCAGGAATATAAAACTACACAGAAGTAGAGCATGCACCATTTGCTTATAGTGCCTTTTACAGAACCCATTGTTGGTAAAAGTACAATTTGAACTTCACAGAACTCTTCTAGGCAGCCTATGAACACTGGTCTTTGCAATCATTGTATGCCCTCTAAGATCTGAGTCATACTTGCAACACAAAACTAGTTTTCAGCATCTGAAAAGGCTTGTTTAATTAACACACACTCAACAGAAAAACACTGACCAAACCAGTGTTTCTCAAACAGTGCCTGCAGTTGCACTACTAGAACATACATATGCAGATCACTATCCGTACCCTCCCCTCCCTCAGTGGTTTTCCCAGATTGCCTTCCACTTTCTCCATAAGCATCCTATCACTTGCTTCAATGGCTTGGTATTTCGATGGGAACGCATCTGCTTGCTCCCAAACCATGCTATTCCTATAGTGCAGGATGGCACATTCCTCATACCAATTAATTGGTTATTTTTGGAATCTGGCATTTGTGGAAATATATGGTATGCCAAGCAAGTCCAATTTTGGGGTTGTTTTGCTGGATGACAGATACCCGCCATTCACAAATGTGCTAGATGCAAAACTGTTTAAAAGAAGTTTAAGAATTTCATTTTTTACCATAACATCTCAGAAAAGCTCCAAAAGAGAAATTGTTCTTTGCAGTCCAGACTTTATCTCACTGGAAGTATAAAATTAATGTTTGTTTTTTAAATTCCTAATTGATTGAAACTTCATTTGTGCTCCTTCATACCTCTAGCTTATGCAGAAAAAGATGCTTCTAGGGAGTAAATCATTTAAGCATGAGCCACATGACCAAATCACCTAAGGGGCATGTTCTTGAAATGATTACCAATATTATATCCCTATTTTGCAGCAGAGGAGGAATCACTTTTAGTAATGTACCCTTTTAGGGGAAAAATCAAACGTTAATAACCTTGCTATGTTTATGTTACTTTTTTCCAGAACAAGTGAATTCCTCATTTCTAACACAGGTTCAATGTTATTTGCTTCAACGGCTGCCTCAAAATGTTAGCAGCAAGTAGCTGCTGGCTACTTTCCTACCAAGTTTACTACCACTAAAATGGTAGCTTTACTATCAATTTAATCACATTTAGTGCGAGCTGGTTCATTACACTTAAGGCAATACGACTTTTAATTTCTTCTGCATATGTAGACACCACACCCGATAAATGAAATTTCTGTTTACTATGTCAGACTTTTATAAGACATCTACAAGTTATGTGAGAAGGGGTTCAGTTTTCCTTACCTGCCTTTGTTCTCTTTTCCTTTTATTTTGTTTTCTTGACTTTTGCCTCCTGTGGAATCCCACTCAACGAAGGAATCTTCAACTTTCAAGTTAAGATGAGATGATGAACCATCCAGATTAAATATAAGAGCTGCCCAAAGACAAGGTGCAAATCAAAAGGTTATTCACACCTTTCCCTAATGCAAAGTCTGAAGGAAGTTATCTTGAAATAGATCACCCAAATCCCTACCTCAGGAGAACCTACATGTAAGGCTGGGAGGTTTTAATACAACTCAGCAGTCAGACTGAGTCACTGTTCCTCATTTGAATTTGGTTGGAGGTAAATTTAATCTTTGTTACTGCCAACTAAGCAGAATGATTGAGGCTATGTTGCAGTGCTTGCCTTCATTTTTGTAAGCAGAACAACAGCTTCCTTACTAAACAGAACCCATTCAATTAGAATGCACTGGAGATGGCTCTTTAGTATTTCACAGCATACAAGCTTTGAAATTTCTCTCTGAAACATCAACAAGATGTTTGGATAATATAAATATACAGTATACTAACAGCACTGTGAACACACAGTTTTAAAGGTAAATCAGAAGTGCTCTCCTATAATTAAAATGAGAAAAAGGTACAATTGTAAAGAGTGACATAGGCTGAAATGCCAACAGTACTATCGGCGGTTATACAGCAGACATGGATAGTTTGCTCTCACTAGTGTGTCTTCCATTGCAGGCCCAAAGATAGTAGATGCAAAGCTAAGCAGTGTAGCTCTCTGAAAATGTTCGTCAGTACTTCTAATCTTAGGAGAGCAACATGTGGCAATACAACCAATTACAAATATTCATCTGCAAACTCAATTGTCAATGAGCCAAGTTCTTTTTAAATACAAAGCATCTACCAAGATTGCTGCCTAGCATTTCATTTTTAGATGGGCTCTACTGCTAGGATTATAATCCAGTGCGTCAAAGATGCCTTTAAATTTAAAAAATCAGAATGTTTTTATCCTCTCTATAGCAACGATTTACAACTAAAAACTTTCTAGAGTTTTTTTCACTGAAGTTCAAGTACAGGCACACAACTGTTTCAGATGGTAAACTGATCTGTACATTATCCCCCACAATCAGTGACATCTTCAATATGTTCACATTCAATCTAGGCTTGTAAGAGTTGTCATAAATTGAAAATAACCCCCAAAACAGATTGAGAGAATTGGCCCTTATGTGAAGTGTTCTATTTTCATTTGAGTAGTGCACTTTGCAAACTGCTCAATAACATCACAAAGCATGCCTTTCAGCAACAGGGCTACATTGGTATTGCTTTTTCATTTAAATGAGGTTTACTGCTAATTTTTCAAGATAAAAGTTAACAGAAATGGGAAAGTACGCAGATAGGCAACAACCTGACTGTTCTTTTTTTTTTTTTTACAATAATTTTTATTCAAATTTTCATAAAACATAGAAAACAAAATCATAACATTCAAAGACAAAAAACAAAACAAAACAAAAATGATTAAACAAAAAAAAATAAAATGTTGACTTCCCATTTGTCACATATCAAATCAGTTATAGGTCTACAATATATAACAATCCTGTCTCTTAAATCATATTATAAAATCACTTTCCTCCAGTAGTTATCTTAATTAATCATCAAATCTCATAAACATTACTTTATTCTTTCCACAAAAAGTCAAAGAGAGGTTTCAATTCTTTAAGAAATATATCTATCAATTTTTCTCCAAATAAACATGTCAATTAATCCATCTCGTTAATAATTATAATAATCTTATTGTCATAACCATAGTCCAAATAAACATTTCGATTAATCCATCTCATCAGAATCTGTTAGGTCCAATAATTTCAATAGCCATTATTCCATTATCCCTATTAGTTCCATCTTCCATCTTCAATAGTCCTGTTAAGTCCAGTAATTTCAGTGTCCAATCTTCCATTATCAGTATTCCATAATAATCTTGCTGTTGTAACCATAGTCATATAATAAGAGTCTGATGGGAATTTCCTCTATCCCAAATATTTTCTTGCCATCCATTCTGAATAAGTTGCTGAAATACTGTTGTAAAGTCATATCTGTGTTCTTCTTTTTTACAAAATGCACTGGCTCATCTCTTAAGAGTTTTTCCATTGTCACATGGCTGCAGTTAATTCCATAGATTTTCTCTATATCAAGCTCCATCACATCATTCCAGTCCAGAAGATTATCCAAGCCATTGATAACTTTATCTCTAATATCTTCATTAATTTCTTCAGAGATAACGTTAAATTCCAAACAGTAGATTTTATTTCTAAAATCCATAAACTCCAGATCTTTTTCCAATTCCACTTTTGTTCCAATCTCCAGGGCTTGTATCTTCCCTTTATTTTTTCTTTTCTCATCTCTGATCTCATTCTCCTCTCTCACAGGATCCCCTATTTCTTTAAGCTCCTGCGTCATTTTGCTCAGTTCAATTTTCAGCTCCTTACTACCCTGTCGCAGGGTTTGTTTCGTTATCTCAATCTCATCCATTATTTTCTGAAACATAGTTACTTCCAGATTCTCAGCCACTTTCTTGATTGCCATTTTTAAAACCACGAAAACAAAGCAAAACAAAAATAAAGAAGAACCACTTCTTATTTCAGCAACAATTGGGTTAATATTCCAGGCTTGATGACATCACAGTATAAACAGAGCAACCTGCCTTATCTCTCTATGTTCAAGAATGCAAAACAAATTTAGTTCCCAGCATCAGAACAGTTAGTGGCGTCGTGAAGAAGCAGATTCGTCAAAATAAAATAGACCAAAAAGAGAATAGTCCCAAACAATATAATATTCCTCGGAATAGAAATCAGGAATAGAAATCCCTCTTCTGTTTATATCTTTAGAATGCACTTCCAGGACAGCTTTTTGCGACAGAAACAGAGATAAGCTGTTAATTTCGTGAATAACAGAGAAGAGTTATAGCTCACCCAGAAGTTGTCCAAAGCCGATCAATCTGACAAATCTCCTTTTGCTGCAACAATTTAAACCAAGTAAAAAAAATAATAGAAAGAAGGGTGCTTGCCTGTTAGTCCGTTCTCTCTTTAAAGAAAAGATAAACGTATCGCTTAAACAGATAGAGCTTGTTCGGAAGTCCGTCCGGCATTGTTGGCTGGACCTTATCTCATAAATTAATGAAATCCAGTCCTCCCAACAAAAACAGGCTTTTGAGGTTGATCTCTACGTTTCTCCCTGCCCGGGAGAAATTTCATCAGTCAAAAAAAAAATGTTCTGACTGATTTATATCTGAATAAGCTTCTTTTGAGGCGGGAGCCCGTCCCAAAAGCAGGCACAAGCGAAGTCACCCTTCCCGGAAGTCCCAACCTGACTGTTCTGAAGAAATCGACTAGGTGTGAACCAGCCTGCTGGGAGGGTCCTAGTAAAACTTCTGATAATACTTATACAGCCATATTATGCCACCTATGTGCAACTGGTTTTCAAACACGGATGCATGTGTTCATTCATTCACCTAGGGAACGGCATTTTAAGAATCAGAACATAAGCATTGAACATTGTGAGAGAATACGAGCCTGATATCTGCCACATACCAACAGGCTTTTCACATTACATGGATATAGCTCTATAATAGTCCAAGCAGTTAAAAGTGTTTTATACTAAGAGTTGATGGCTTATAATTTCAAAAGTTTCCCATCAATGATGTACCACAGCACAGTCAGTGAAGGGATTTAGGGGAAAAAAAACCCAGCACCATTTATTAAGTGGGAGAGGCACCATTTAGCATTTTAATCTGAAATCAGTGCCATCCCCAGGCCAGAGTTTGCTTAGAAGCAGTACGTGCGCCAAGATTAGTGTTTTTCCTGGTACCATTACCATGTCAACAATTTTAAATAGTGATCCTTAAGACAATGAAAGTACTATATTCATCTTTATTCCCATTATTTTATTTATTTATTTATTTATTTCATTTATACCCTGCCTTTCTTTTCATGATAGAAACCCAAGGCGGCTTACATGTGGTTCCCAGTGTCGTGTCCAGG